>NW_025224636.1:0-328885 GCF_014066325.1 Apis laboriosa | reverse complement strand
TTCAAATACATTTTCGTTTTGACTTTTAAATATCGCGAAATATCTATTAACTTTTTCATGATATATGTCATTGTTAAATATTTTTTATGGATATGATTTTGAACAATTTCTCTTATTTCTTCTATTTATTCGTAGATTTATAATGTAATTATTTATTTCATAGTTAAAACAAATGTTTTTCCATATTTTCAATAGTTAGATAAATAATTGTATTAAATCAGAAATATTAAATCGTAGAAAATCGCAGAGGGCGTAAGAAACACTTTTTGATGGTCGGTATTTCAGAACATGAAACATGAAATTTTATAAAATGTTTCTCCTATGGTATTAATTTCATCTGGAGTCTTCAAGAGATGGCGCTAATTTCCTAATTTTTCTTTTATCTTTATTTTTTTATTTAATAAATTAGCCTTTATCATTTTTGTATATCATCTTTCGTATTTATTTTATCTTCTTGAATCGATTCTGCAAAGATAAATAAATTAACATTCTGTATTTCTAATGATTTAATAACGATATATTTGTATTTGTTTAAAGTTTGTAATTGTTGCAAAATTCGGTCGAAATATATCTTTAAAATCTATTTTTTCTATATAAATTCTCTTTCTCTTTCTCTCTCGTATTGTCATTTTTGCTCTCTTTTTTTTTTTCTAGACTTTATTTATGCTAATTTCATATTCTGAAATACTATTATAAAGAATTCCTAGGAGGAATTTAACGAGATAAAAATAAAAAATAAAAAATTGTTTCTAGAAACTCTTTGTAGTTTTCTGGTTTTGTTTCTTAATTAATAACAATTAAAAACTATTTTTATTGTTAAAATATCTTTGAGGCATCTACTCATACATGATATTTCCAATTATTTTTGATTGAAAAAATTATTTTTGAATTTAAATATTCTTTTAAAAATTTTTTTATATTTTAAAAATATAAAATTGAAGTTTCTTTAGATAAAAACTTTATTTTATTTCAAATTTTTTCTTAATATAACAATCATCTGAAAATATTTGATTCGTATCAATTTATTCAATTATCGTTTTATCTATGATCAGTGTTTTTAAATTACTTTAAACGGATAATTATATATTATCTTCTGAAATATTTTTTAATGATAATTAATTTTTTTTATTCAATTGGCATAATTTTAAATAAAATCAGCAAAAAATAAACATTATTCAAATGAAATACTGTCATAAAAGTTTTTAAACCTTGGAAAAAACAAGTTCGATTCTATCTATCACTTATTTCATTAATCATAAATTAAATTACCTCATAAATCACTTTATATATTATTTCTAGCTTTCAAAATACATTTTTATTAATTAAAAATTTTTGATAATTCGAGATATTAATCATCATTCTTCTCATTTTTAATATAAATATAAATATAGAAAAATCGAATTTTTTAATAAAATTATGAACTTTAAATAATAATATAATAGAGGAAGGATTAATAAGGATTTAAATGATTGACAAAATAGATATGTAAAAATCAATAAAAATATTTTTTTATTAAAGACAAAGAAGAAAAAAGAAAGAAAAGAGAATTTTATATTACAATATTACAATAACAATTGAATATAATTTGTAAAAATTTTTTTCATATACAAATAATTCTAATCATACAAATTTTTGGTACATTGCGAAATTATCTTTTTTTGTATCGTATTTTATTATACTATACGTTGATAAAAGATTTTTTCTGACGAAAAAAATTCATTTCGATCTATTTTGACGGGAAAATTTTATCGAATGGCACTCGATTGAAAATTTCGTTGTCGATTTTGGTAAAAACTAGACTGAAGGTTTCTTCGTAAGCTGCTTGGAGCTCTTTGAAAAGTAACTCGGAATTTTCATTTATAAAACGATTCATTTGTTCTCCTATAAAAAAATCAAAATATTATATTTAAAACATAATTTAACTTTAATACAAGTGACAGAAAATATTCGATTATCTCCTAAAGTAGAATAGCTTTTTTTTTTAAATTGAGCAAAACAACTTTTTTTTTTATTTAGAAAAATTAAATTATTAATTGATATATAAGAAAAATTTTGAAAAAATTGCAATTCTCAATCATAAAGAAAAATGTCGCTTTTTTATCTGAGTCTGTAATGAAATATTAAATAATACATTTTGTAAATTTTTATCATTAATTGTATATGTATATGTGTTAAAAATTTTTTCGAAATAGTTTAATGCAGAAACAAGGTACAAACGGTAAAAAAATGTATAGATTTTAAAGAGTGATCGAATACTTTCTGCGAAAGGTTGTATGTAAGATCAATATATGTTTAAGTCAAATAAATTATTATGATTAGATTATTAGGTTAGATCAAGTATGTAATAATCGTAATTTATCGATTTATAATCTCCATAAAATTTAAATTAAATTTAACTCATTTTAAATGACAAGTTTTGAAATCTAAACGAACCTTGTATATATAATTTATAAATATAACCAAACCTAATAAAAAATAAAAGCAGAATACTATAAATATTGCCGCTGACATAGAGCTAAAGAAACAAAAACGTTTGTCTAATAATTTTCATGCAACCGTGACTAATCTGACACGAGATCAACGATATTTTATGAACGGTTAATGGTGTAGCAACTAGACGTTGCATTATTCTTCTTTTTATTCAACAGGATGACCTCGTCAGATAACCAAGATTATATTTCTTTTTCACGAGCGGAATAACAATCGTCCTGCACGATTGAAACTCGTATGTAAATAATGTTTCTAATGAGTAACTCTCGCATAATTTTATGTGAAAACATCACGATGCATTTGGAATAAAAATTATTTGATTCATTTGAATTTTTCTATTACGTTCTTTAAATTTTATCATAAACATTTATCGTTTCTCTTATTCCTCTATGTAAAAGTGAAAAAATCAAACGAAGAAAGTATTGATTTTATTTACTAATATCAATCATTGATTCGTTTATATGTTTTAATAATATTTATACAAAATGTTAATATACTCGTGAGACACCTTTAGAAAATCTAGAAGACAAAATAAATACAAGAGTTACATAAAAATGTTAGATTGTATTTAAATTACTTCTGACTTAATAGATCTCAATTTGTGTATATCATAGATTGACACTTTTATATACTAAACTATATTACTTTTATTATTTATTATTACAGCCTTCAGAATTGACTTTTATTATTATAGTTTTCAGGATTAATTTTATAAAGGTGTCTCAGGGATATAAATTTAATAATAATATTGTATATATTATTAAAAATCGGTCAAAGCATTCAGATATTTGTAAATAGAGAGCAATAATTTTTAATAAATACCTAGTTCCTTATTGCCATCGAACAGGTTTTCAAATCTCAACTTCACTTTAGCAGGATTGAATTTCACCGCATGCTTCTTGATTCTCAAGTAAGTTTCTCCGTTCTTTTCGTATTTTTCACAGTGTATCTCGTTGTGTGATTTCAAATCATCTAGATATATTTGAATGAAATAAACGTTTAAGTGATAAATAATCTCAGGTTTTGTCAGCATTTTATTAAAAAAAAAATATATATATATACAATAGAATACAAAATATCAATAGATTAATTTTTAGTTCGAAATAAACTATCGGTTTTTTTGCATCATTAATTTCATCATAAATCACGTTATCTATTTAAATATAATTTTTGTGTCGCATGTCAAATAATATTTCTATCTTACATCGAACACAAAATCAATCTTCTGTCATTTCGTATTCTTCTATATTTGTCACTTTTTAACGAAACATTTACATCTAATCTGTGAATATAGAATATCTATATAACATATTCTTTTTATTTTTATTTGTAGACAGAATAAATCGGCAAAATATTGCAGAAAAGTCTAGAATAACTGTACACGAAGAATCTTATATTCGTCTAATAAAATTGTATCACAAAATTTTAAGAAAAAAAATTAATAAATATACTTACACATAGTTATATTTGATTTTCCCGCTCCTCTGACAGGTAAAAGCAACACTTTTCCTTCGATTTTGTAATCGGCGACGAAATCTACTTGAGGATTGTACGATTCCGATGACAGTAGACATTTATCCCAGTCTATGCTAAAAAGCCAACATTATCATTATTATTATTAACTGAACATTTGTTTTTTGCCAATATTCAATTTATTCGCTATGTTTCAATGTATGATACGTTTGATGATATGATAATTAAAGATTAAGTTTTTTATCGTATATAATTTTGAATCGAAATTAATATTGTAATCAACCAAAATTTTTTATATCTTATGTAAATTTTCTGAGTCTTTGAATTTTTATGACTTATATATGTATATCGTAACTATTTTTTTTTTACATTTATAAATTGTAAATTATACAGATGATTAAGAAAAATTTATTTTTAACATCCAACTTTCGATACCAGCGAGATATTTATATTTTTCTTGTTGCTATATTGGGCATATACCGGTTTTACCCATATTCGAATTTTAATTAGAGTATAAAATAAAGCATGAATATAAAAACATGAAGTTTTCTTAAATCGTTGCATAATATTGTACAGTGACATTTATATTTAATATTATTGAATTATTTTTGCAATGTTATTTTCGTACACATTAATTATTATTATATCATAATAATCAATCTTTGCAAGCAATAAATTGAATAAATTAATCAATCAATTATATGACATTTAATATTGTTAATTCAAATTAAAAATAATAAATTTAATTTATATTTCTTTTGAAAAAATTTGGAAATCAATTAATTTCGAAATTTCAAAAAATTTTCTAACGAACAATGTAACTTACTTGTAATTTTTGATCTCAAGGTTTTTCGTAAGTCCGTATAACTTGATATTTTTATATTCTTGCCTCAAAGTAACCGATCCTTGCGATTCTCCAATTTTCACGCTGTCCACGGCCAATGGTTCAATCGGCAGAATTTTGAAGCTCTTCAAACCTTTGCAAAAAAATATTCTTTTTTAATTTTACATGCTTTTACGCTTTTTGACAATTTCTGCAATAGAAGATACCCCAAACAAAATTTCAAGTAATCAAAAAAGTGAATATATAAAAATTCTTGTTATAATTGTAAGTAGAGTAAAGAAAACGTGTTCTCATGTTCCAATTGCATTTCAATTTTTTCTTTTTTTTTATTTCAAAGATGTAGTGACCATTTTAAATATACCGTATTAGGAAATGTCTGAGTCAACAATGATATGTAAGTAGATGCACAATCATCAAATAGATATTTAAAATAATTGCAACATTAATAGACAAATTCAAATATATTACATTGGATTAAAGTAAGTATATTAAAAAATTTAAATAAATATTAAAGAATTTAATATAACTCAAATTTAAATTTTAAAATATCTTTATTTCGATAGTATCATATTAACGACATTCATAAATAGATACACAAACATTTTAATAAAAATTAATGATACGGCGGTATACGAATTTTATAAATACGCACGTAATTAGAATTACTCGACATCTTCATGAATGGAAATTTCAAGGATATACCGATATTAATGTATAAGTTGAACATTGATTAATATTGAAATATTTTGAAAAACTGTTATTTCTTAAATATTTTGTTTCAAGTTAACAATATTGGTGATCCATGGGTGGGAATGTTTCTAAGTCTTTGCGTGAATTTTTGTCGGGAGCCTAGAAAGCGAAGGGACGGTCGACTCGAGTCAAGGAGAACTTCTGTAAATTACAACGCGTGATTATGCCAGAGAAATTAATGCTAGTTTCGAGGAAACGCAGCATGCATTGCTCTGGTGAAATCAGCGGGGATTCAGTGTGACTTCGTTGTTTAATTTATTTATTTTGATAAGTCGAAAATTGAGAGGAGAAAGAGAGGTTGGAAATTTGATTGGAAATTTGTCGAGAAAGGGTTATATTCTTGGGATTTCTTTTCAGATGAGCTGAAAAGCTGAGACTCCTTGATAAAATAACACTTTGTAGATCTTTGATCTTTGAATTTTTTGATTTTACATTGGAGGATACGTTTCTTTTTAGATTTTTTTGGTTAAAAGAAATTGATAATACATATATTGCTAGCATACATTTGTAGAGAAATAAAATAAAAAGATATTTTGTATAGTATAGTATATATAAAGTATAATTACAAATAGTATATATGTTGAAATATTTTTTCAGACTGTTGAAAAAATATTGATGAGATAGTAAACCAAGTAGATGAGAATCTCTTCGAAGAAATGTGTTATAATTATAAAAATTTGCAATACGTGAAAATTTATTTGGGGCTAAATATATTTCTTCCGTATTTCAATGAAAATTACTATTATTTAGTGAAATATTTAAAGACTTGCATATCCATCAAGATACAGATAAACAACTGTGAAAAAAGTTATATATATAGAAACAAACATTGAAATTTCGCGAATTGAAAAAAAAAGAAATAGAGAATTAAAACGCTAGAAATGTTAGAAATATCCGCGGAAAATTAGTGTTTTATAGTTACTAAAGATATTAGCTTCTCAATGAAAATTATGTTAAAGTGGGCAGTCACGATTGGCCAGATGAAGTGTTTACGTAACTGGACAAATAATGATTATTCAGCATGGTTTTTATGGTTTTGTGCAATAATAGAGATGATTGATGATCAAATAGATTTAGATTTAAATAGTTTACTAGTTTATTGAATAATATTTTCAGCTTAATTAATATTATTAATGAAATTAATGTGCTAACAATAATTTTTTATTATTCTTAATATTAATGCTATAATTAATTGGATCATTGAATATTTTATTGCCAATAATAATAGTTATATCGGACAAAATGACACTTTTTATTCTTTTTGAACGATTGAACGATACGTAATAAATATATATATGTATATTTTAAATATTTGTCAATTAAATTAGGTTTTTGTAAGTCATAAATCTGTCTTTTCATATCGCAATAAAAAAAAAAGAAAGAATCAAATATCAACGAATACTAACGAAAATTTTATATTAAGAAAGAAATAATCGAAAATAAAGATCGAATAAAATAAAAACGTTAATTGATAAATTTGAGAAAAAAAATGAATTGAAATCAAGAACACGGAAATAGATATGAGAATTGAAACTAATCTGCTTTACTTATTTTATAAAGTTGCAATTCTTACCTCCGGCTAATGAAACGACAGCGTCTCTTACAGCTTCGGCGATGCACTGATTATATTCCCTTTGTGGTAGCGATCTGTCGCATATCTTCCAATTATTCGCTATAAGAAAAAAGCAATAAAGAATGTAAGAAAAAGAGGGAGGAAAAATGAAAAAAATGTCGCATGTAAGCATTACGTAAAAAGTTATTGCATTGCAATGGATCCAATAAAGTTCAACACCAGTTACGAAGCTCAGAGTTGACTTTCTCTTTCAGACCTACATGTACCTATGTAATGTATGTGCTCTAATGATTTTTCGATCGATCGTTTCGTGGAAATGAGACGGTTTTCGATTTACCTTTATAATTATGTAACAACTGTTTGTTTATTATCCATTGACATTGACATTTAATGTTTCTTTAGATCCACGTGCAATGGTTTGTACATATTTGTTGAAATAAAATCGTGAAAAATTTTAAGATATATATATATATATATATATAAAAGATATATATCATTGAAATTATAATAAGTGTTATGATATATTTTTAGAATAATATTATATAACATATTTTATAATATTTCATAATGTAACTTTCTCGATAAAAATATATGAAGTATTATATTTTAAAATATGTTATAAATTATATCTTAAAATATATTTTACAAGTGTGTTATAATAAACATTATCAAGATTTTAGTAGATATATGGATTAAAAATATCTGCTATTTTTAATGAATTAATAAATAAGCAAATAAAGTACGAGTAAAATAAATACGTTTAACAAACAATATGTACATTTGCAGAACGCTGTTAGTATAAGAATACATTTGAATATATTTGATTTTGGTTTTACATCTTATTTTAAATCAATTTTTTATTCTATTTTATTTTATTATTAAAATCATCGAAAATATTTTAATTAAAAAATATTTACAATGTTTATTTATCATATTAAAAATTGCATACATTGATTAATAAGCATATACCGAATTTATTTTAATAAAAGATTGTTGTATTGAAATAAGTACAAATCGAATTCGAAAGCAATGTCATATCCTTTAATTAATTTTTATGAAAATGATTTCATTTTAAGATTTTAGATCACGGATAATAATGCAAAGAGCAAACTAGTGATTTTAATAATTTCTAATTCAATTCTGATTATTAGATGAGAAATGAGGATAGAATGACGGTAGGATTTGTTTAAATAAAAAATACTGGAAAAATACTGGATGTTGAACGGACAATTGATAATTTATTTTTAAAAGAAAAAAACATTGAATTGTGCGGAAAATTTGTTATAGTTTCTCGAATCATTAATAAAAGTCATTTTTTTTAATATTATCGAAAGGATCATTTTGATAGCGAAGAGGAATTAATAAAAAAATTATTACACACATACAATTATTACAATCCTAAAAGAGTCAAAGAGTAACCTTCGAAATTTAATTTTGAATATCGACCAATTATTAAAACTAAAAAAAATATAAAAACTACTCACGCAATTCGACAGCAATGGTCATCATCAACATCGTCGTCAAGACGAAAAATCTGATTATTGTTATTTTTCCCATGATAAATTCGATGAACAGTTCACGACTGTTCTTTTCTCCGAATGGAAATTTCTTTGGAGTGTTGAAGGTGAACTGGAAGAAACGGTCATTGATGCAGTCTATTTAAGCAGAAGGATCGCCCCACTACTTACCTGGCCAAGTACTTTACGTATACCTCTCTTCCCATGAAATTATGCAAAAAAATCTTTTAAATGAGCTACAGAGCGAAGATATTGTGGTGGTAGTGAATTAGTTTAATGTACTCGAGATGATTCATTGCGCTGATACTGATGATAAATGGAGATATCGATACCAATTTTATCGATAGAAAATCTGGTATCTTTATATAAAAAAAAAATTATATAATCTCATACTCTCGTTTATGAAAAAAAAAAAAATTCTCAATAAAGATCGTATTTTTCTTTTTTTCTTTCTTTCTTTCTTTCTTTCTTTCTTTCTTTTTTCGTGCATTTTTCTTTCTATATTTCATTTATTCTTATTTTATTCAATTAGATTGAATTATTGTTTTTTTCTATCTTCATTTTTATATATTACAAGTATATTTGAATAAATTCATAATTTTGCATCTATTTTTCTTTTTTTTTTATGCTGTTTTTTTTCAATACTTTTTTCTGTTTTAGCGATTAAGTATTTACAAAAAAATATTGACAAATATGATTAAAAAAAGATAGAAAAATTTTTCTATGATCACAGTCATACACAGTCAGTATATTGTGTATATATACTTGTGTATATTGTTTTGTACACAATTGAAAGCATTCATTCATTTTGAAAATAAATTCAGAATATTTTATGAAATCCTTTTTTTTTAGGAAGAAAATTTATATTATTTATAGTGCTCTATTGACTGTGATTAATTCGTCAATCTAAGCTGATTATTAAATTAACAATGTTTCTAAAAGGAACGTTCAATTTTATTTAATATAAATTGGATTTTTACAAAATTTAATATTAAATTATATTTGAATTATACAATTGCAATTGATTCAAACAATTGGAGGAAGAGTTTTTTAAAAAATTACTTGATGCGTGTAAAAGATTTGAACAAATTTATTTATTATTTATAGTCAAATATTTTAATTTTGAATTAAAATTCAAGCAACTATAATATTAAATATTTATCAGGAATTAATAATGTATTTTATTACATTCTCATTTGTAATTTTAAAAATAAATAATGATTGATGAAATAAATCGAAGATTTTTATATTGCATAATGTTACTCTATGAATTATTTATTACAAGTTTAATGAAACATTCTAGATTTTCTTGTCGTTTTTTAATTAAAACAATTCCTCTATAATATAAAATAAATATATTACTAATTTTTATAAATATCATTTTTAAAAGAATTTTTATGACAACATAGCACAAAAGGAAATTAATAATTTTTTTAATGAAAATTCTGTTAATATAAAAAAAAATAATATAAAATACAAATAAATAACAATGTTAATCTCATTCACGGAATTTAAATTAAACAAAATAATGAAATAAAAGTTTTTCTTGCATCGGAATTTTAAATAAAAGATCCGAAAGAAAATCTCATAAATGGTCTAGAGGTATAAACGTTCAAAATGAATCATTTAAGAGAACAAACAAAACAATAAGGAGATTTAGACAAACACTATAACGCTGTTGATAGTTATTTAAATTTGCATCGAATAAAAAAAAAAAATTATATCATATATAATTATATCTACATAAAACATGGAAATTTGTTAAAAAAATATTGTGAAAATATTGTTAATGTTTGAATATAGGTTAATTATAGTATTTTAATTAATTATACATAATATTTAAATTCAATGTAAATAAATATTTTTTTAAAATTATTCAAAAAATTTGATAATCAAGTATATTTAAGTTATTTTCATCAACAAGATACATTAAGGAGGAAATATATATATAAAGATTCATAATGAGGTACTTCATTGGAAAGATAATATCACTAGTAGGATTTCATTTCAATAGTTTGATAGGTTTTAATAGAATTTTAATTTTTGTTCCCTAAATGCAGCGTGCTTCTCGTCACGTAGGATCACTCTTCAAAATTTACTAATTATAGAGCATAAATTACTTCTTCATTGTTTAAAATCATCTTTCTATGCTAATTATTACATATTGTGTTATCATCGATTAAAATTATTCATTATTTCATTAGCGAATTCTAAATCCATTTATCTAAATTTAAAATTTTTCATATTTTTATTTTCTTATTATTCATAATAAAGTAAAATTATCCTTTTATATAAATATTCTAAAGCGTTTCTTCATCTCATAAAATCATTCCATTTGAAATCATTATTTCATGAACTTTTTTAGCATTTAAAATAATTTTTTTTTATTACTTAAAATCAATTTATTCGCAAATTTACTATATCTTTTCTTTATCCTCCATTCCATAATTATTCTTACAAGTTGAAAATTATTCCCTCCTCACTATTAAAACTTGTTTTTCCATTCTAAAATCATTGTAAAATCATTTCTTCATCGCATAAAATCGTTGTTCTATTCATAAATTATAATTTATCTCGTAATATATCGTTAAGAATTAATCTCCTCATCTTATATGATCGTTCTTGTCTCGATTCAGTTAAAATTCAAATGACATTGACTCAAATGAAATTATTAGCCAAGATCTAAATCTATATTTTTATAACGTAGAGCGACCGATCGATTCACCGTTCGATTCTTCGATTTTTGGCGCGAAACGAAACCTATTATCCTCATTGCGAGATCGTCGATTATGATTAAATTATGATCTAACATTGAACAGTTGTACCCTACATGACATTGACGATAAATGAACGGATTAAATATTATTATGGCTTTCTTGAAGATGACTGAGAACGTCTGACAAGGTTAAGCGTTCAAGGTCATAAAAAAGTGCTTCGAGGTTCATTGATCTCAAAATTATCTTGCCGACTATGAATAAAACACATTAAATACAAGATTTCAGAAATACTTGTTGTATAGCTACTTTTTATTTTCTTTTGTTATTATTATTATTATTATTATCAAAAGATTATGAGATATTATGAGATAATTATCATCATTGATTATTATAATTGTATTATAATTGTATATAAAGCAATATATTTTGAAAAAAAAAAATGTTTAAAAATATTCTATATAATATATATTATGATAATTTTTTTATCTATTAAAATTATGATGAATTTTTAAAATTTGAATAATACCATCATCCAATCATATATTACCATCATCCAATCATATATTAATAGATTCTCGTTTTTTTTCGCGTTTACAAAGAGATGCTAATCAATCATTTGCATTAAACCGTTTTCTCGTTAAATCTCTTAATTTTATTTATATTCTATATTAAACGATATGTTTTATGATACGTTAACATAATACGTCAGAAGTTTTAATTGAATTTCAATAGCACTTAATACATTATAATGCAAAAGCAAAAAACATGTTGGAAAAATGAATGTGTCATTAATATTGATAATTAATAACACTACAAGATCTTGAAGGAAGTTTAATAAATTTCTATGAATTAATAAAATTCTATGAATTATTTAACTAATGACAAAATTGCATACAATTAAAAAATTTAAATACAATTTATAATTTATCAATTCATAATAATTTTTTTCGATTATGTTTTTTTAAATTTTGTTTATACTGTTTATGATCTTTTGAGTAGTTTTCAATATAAATAAAATATGATTTTATTGTAGATCAATGTAAATAATAAAATCAAAATAATAGTAATTATAAAATGAAAGAAAAATAAATGAAAAATAAAAAATAAAAGTGTAATAGCATGTAAGTTTATTGATAATTTTACGATCAATGTATGAATAAACTGAAATAATAATGGATAATAGATAAATCGTAATAAAAAATCACATATCAGTGACGTAATTCGACGTAATTCATTTGAAATTATAAGTAGGATAATCGATTTACATTATTTGAAATGCAATATGGAGTCTCATCCTTTTTTATATGAATATTATTTTTTTAGCAATTTTTAATTTAGAATAGAATAATGTCATAATTAATGTTCCTAATTAATTTTCAAATATCTAATAAAAACTCATACCAGTAGATAAATATTAAATTTTTTTGATTTAAGATGAAGACATTAAGAGTAAAAAAAAAAAAAAAAAAGAAAAAAAAAAGGAAAACTGGAATAATGATAGAAAATTGATTTTTTACTTACAATTTATAATTTATCGTTACAATTATAATTTATCATACAATTTATAATTGTACTTTGAATCGAGTTCAAAATACAATTATGTTTCATAAGAATGTTAGGTAAGGTTTATTAACAATTATTTAAAATGTCTATATATTTTTTCATTAATGCAAACAAATTTTTGCATAAGGAAGTAAAAGAATTCTGGGAAAAGATGAATATTATTTAATTTAATTTTTTCTTTGTTGGAAATGACAAGATAAATTATTATCCAATATAATATTTTTACTTGAAACGCTTAATTTATTTCTTTATTTATTTCATCATGCTTATTAGGAAGAATTTATTCTACTTATTTCGTTCATTGCTTTCTTTGATCTCATCAAATTTCAACGGACCTCCTTGAATTTTCATCAAGAATTTAAATAAATATTTACTTATAAGGTCATGAATAAATAAAAAAAAGTAAATAAAAGTGGAAATGAATCAATAATTTATGAAAAAATGAATATTCATTAGATGATATTAAAATAGTATTTTATAGCATAAAATTTAAATTTTATTTTATTTTTATTCCATTTTTTTTTAATAAATAATTGATAAAATATCGATAAAGTATATATGAGAAATAAAAAGATAGTCTTTAGACAGAAAAATAAGTTTAATAATATCCAACCAAGGGTAACCAGTTTTAAGTGCACTTCTCGTTTCATTTTTTTTATTTTCTAACCAGATGAAGCGTTTGTTGAAAGTATTTATCGTGATGAGTACGAGAAAATGAATACGAACATTTTATTTTTAATTTATACAATAATATGCATTGTTTCTTATAACCTATCTAAAAGTAAAAGAAAAAAAATTATAAAATGATAAATTACTTTTATTTTTATTTTTTGTTTAACTGAAAATTATCAATTCATTGTTTATTTTATGAAATGATTATCACTTGATTATCAATAATATAATTTGATTTTTTTGAATTTTGCTTTTTTCGTATATAGAATTATCTTTGGTTAAAATTTATTTTTTTTAAAAATCATTATACAAACTTCTGAAACTTTAAATCTTCAATAAATTCTTAAGATAAGCGCTTAATTATTTTTTAACTTTTTATTCTTTGAGAAAATGTGAAATTACATTTTACGTGTGAAAGGCATTCCTTCCACGCTAATCTCTTGTTGAAATCGACATTTAATAAATCAACGATTACAAGTTCACTATTTTACAAACGAATATTTAATTATTTATACCGTGGTCGAAATTCTTTATTATTATAATTTAACGTGCCATTATGTTTAATTATAAATTTAAAAGCATTAAATTTGATTCAAGTTTTAGTTTTTGTTTAATAGTTCCAAATTAAACAATTTTAAGAATATTTTAATAATAAAACAATTTTTTTATTATTATTATACATATCGTATAATTTAAAAAAAAATATTAATATTTAAATATTTTTCGAATGATTTTATAATGTTTCGAACAATTTCAATATATTGTTTTATTTAAAATAGAAAATTATTAGTTTTCTATATAAAAATTAAAGAATGTTGATTCTTTTTACTTATTTTTTAATCAGCAAATTGAATAGTTTTTTTTTAATTTTGCAATCTTAACAATTTTCTTTCATCATAATTTAAGTCTTATAATTTAACCTTTCTCTTTATTTTTTAAAATCCATAATTAATCGAAGAAATTTTATCCATTTATAAACGATAAAAAAAAAATGAAGGATAGTGAAAAGTAGATGAACCAATCATTACGTATACCTTACTAAATTTATTTATAATTTCATTTTTTTTTATTCCATCTGAATTTAATAAAAATATTTATTTTTATATCAATTATTAATATTATATATATAAAAATCATACAAATAATATAATATATTTAAAATCAAAAATTATATAAATCATTAAAAAAATTATATTTTATTGATCTATTGCCTCTATTTCAAGAAATAGAGTCATAATATTACAAATAAATATTTATAAAAATTGATGATAAACATTGTATAATAATATTTTCTATATCATTGTTAAAAGAAAAAAATCTATCAAATAATGCTGCTTAATAGTATTTCAAATTGCATCACAATTTCATATCTTTTATTTAAAAGAAATTTTCATTCGATTTGAATTCATTATAGATTATTGACTTATTAGATTGCGGGAATCATCAGATCCAACAAAAAAAATGATGATTTCTACTCATGTATATAAGATAACGCACACCATGAAATATACCATACCATATATCACTATTTATTTTTTTTTTTATGAAAGTAAAAAGCATATAACAATCTCAAATATTTGTTTAAATCATGTTATTAAATATCATATCACGTATCGAGAGTTTTATATGAAACTTAACTGTAAAATACATTTTACAAGACATTAATAATCTCAATGATTATGAGTGTTATTATAAATGTGATTATTAATCTCAATCACAGCATGCTGTGTTTTGAGTAAAAATATGTGAGGTTGATTTAATTATTATAATTTATATTATTCAAAAATATATACAAAATTAAAAATTTGGAATAAAGTAAATGGAATGGATTTTCTAGAATTCTGTGTTGATGTTAAAAAAAAAAGATATAATTAAATTATTAGGATTTTCATTTACTTTATTCCTTTCTAGTGTTATTTATTGCAATAAAAAAGTAATTTTTTTTTATTAAGATAATCGTTTTTGATATTTAAGGGCTAAACTATTCAAAGGTACTTTCATTTTTGTAATACCAAGATCTATGGCATGGCCAGTCAAAGGGCAAGTTTGACAACGTTTCTTTTTGCCAATTGTATTAAAATTATTTTTTTCTTGATGAACGATATATCTAGGGAAATAATGTATTCGTTTTAGTTGCGTAGTAACGCAAGGTGGCATTGTTACAACCAAATCTTTCTTATGAATGTTTCTTGATCGTTCAGGAAATAATCTGTCATTTAAGAAATATTGTTCCAAGGAACCAGAAGATTTAGATGATACTAAAATATCACTAGATCCGTGCGTGTCAAAGTAATTTTTTTCACGAAATTTACTTAAATCTCTCATTTCTTTATCAGAAAGATGTTTCTGTTCAATTTCATCTAATGATTTTTTTAAAAATTTTTTTTCACATTTTTCTGAATCAGCATTATCCTTCTTTTCTAAATCATTTTTGGAATCTTTTGAATTTTCTTTCTGACATTGACATATTTTATCTTCTGTTTTTTTTATATTACATATACTAGGTACACAAGGTATAGAGGTTGAAGAAAGAGATTTTGATTTTTTTTTTAAAGATACTTGAATTCCTTTATCACTTTTTTCAGAACTTGAATATTTTTCATTGATTTTTGATCTTGTTAAATCATGAGTAATTTTATCTGTTTTCAATTGATCTATGCATTTATAAGTGTCTGGAATGTATGTATCTTTTTTGGTCATAAGTTCATGGTAACATTGTGATCTAGAACAGATTTGTGGACAATCACCTGCTGCTGATTGCAGCAGAGAAATTTTGCTTCTGACATTACGTAAAAATTGAGATTTGGGTGCATAATCTATCTTTTGAACTCTTCTCAATGTTTCACAACTAATGGGTGTAGATATAGTTGACTTGTCATAATTGTCTTCTATTACTATAGCAGGAAGAATATGACTTTTGCATTTTCTAGAAGAACATGATTTACTTTGTGTTTTTGTTGATTTTTGTTGTATTTTTTTTAATTCAGAGCAATAACATCCTTTTACTGGTTTCCTGCGAATGTCCAAACAGTGTTGATTGTTAGGATGATTTTTTGAAGATATTAATGTTTTCTTTGTTGTTGAAGCATTCGTTGTGTTGGGCATTGATGTAAGCGTTTGATTAGAGGTATTACAGAAATAATCTAAATGCAAAGCTCCACTCACTCCACTAGAATCATTTCTTAATTTCCAGGATTTATTATTTTTTTTGTAACATATGTTTGATGAATTTATTTTGCCAACATGATTTTTACAATCTTCTCTACATTTCCTATAAAAAAATGTATTGAAATTTATAAATTAATAAATATATTAATAATAAATATGAAATATAACATTAAATACTCACAAATTTTGGGAATATAATTTTTTAATTTCGTTTTTAACTTTCTTAGAATTCTTATCTACTTCTGCTAATAAAAATCTACTTCGTTTACGTAAATTATCTATTCGTTCGTTTAAAGTTTCACCCATATGATTACATGTTTAATAAATATTACCTATTAATTAAACAAAAATTTGTAATTAAATGTCCAAAGGCAAGTAAAATTATTTTTTAAGATTTTATTATTAAATTTGATAAGATATCTTTTGTACCATATTTAAAAATAAATTAATAAACAATAATAAATCAACAAAATCGAATAATGTTATTAAAAATTTTTAATTATATACATTTAAGTTCATTTTAATATTATTAACTATCTTTTCTTACATATTTAACTTTCCTAGATTATCAATATTATGTTTATTTTAGTTTTAAAATATCCCAAGATGTTTATTTTTATTTTATCAATTGAAGTTTATCAAGCGTCCAGTGTAAACAGAAAATAATTCAGGCTAGCCATCATAACAAAAATTATTTTTCTTTAGAAATTTGTCTTTAATTAAATAAAAATGATTTATTAATTTATCAAAACATATATATTTTTTTAAATTATATAGGAAAGGATATTTTTATATATTTTTAAAATATTTTAAAAATTATATTTATTCGGAGAAAAAATAAAAATAGAATTTTGGAAATAGTACTTTAATGTAGCCATGTTGGAACAACGCATAGGACGCGGCGTACGTTACAATGTACCGTCGCTTGACAAATATTTTTTAATTTAATTAGTCTTGTGTTTTTTTTTATCGATGTTTTGTTTCGATATTAGTCTATATTTCTATATAATGTGAGAAATATGAAATTAAAAAGATAGAAATAGCTATATTATTCATTCGTTGTATGTAAGAGATATTATAGGTTATAAACGCTCGCATGCTTTAATCACAAACGCGCGTACCTTTCGCGTTTATCTGTGGTAAAATGAATTTTTCTGGAAATAATATAATCCACGGTGCACTCCCACAATTTTCGGAGTTAACGTCTCGTTCAAGCACAGTTTCCACTTCGAAATTTACTAGTAGTGATAATACTCAAGTAGAACAAACAACTGTTTATACAACTGCTGCTGTATCGAATCAAACAAAATCAAGTTTATTGGTAAAATTTATTATTATTTTATTTTTATTTATAATATATTTATAATTTAATTTATCATTTTTTTAAAGATAAATTCAACGAATAAATATACGGGGCCAATATTAGCATGGCCAAATCCAAATACTTTGATGCAACTCTGTGAAAAGCAAGGCATTCAAACTATTAACATTCCTAATTACAATCAGAATAGTCCAATACTTAGTGTTCAGACAAATAATTTACCCGTAAGGATTATACCTAATATGTATTTACCATCAACTTCACAATCAGAAATTATAAAACAAGAATTAGAAACAAGAACTGAAAATGGAAAACAAATATCTACAATGGTATAGATTTTTTTTANTATAATATATTTATGTATTTTTATGTAATAAAAAATTAATATTTCAGCAAGATTCACAACTTCAACAACAAAGTGCTATGGCAGAATATTTTCAAAAATTACAAGCTACTACACTTCCATTAACATTACAACAGTTGATTAAATTACAAACAGAACAGGTGAAGAAAGAAAAGACTGAAGAGGAGAAAGTGGAGCACACGCAAAATAATATTCTTAACATTCCCAGTGTTCCAGTATTTAGAAATACTCATTTACAGAATGGGAATAATACCTTTATGAACTCAGATCAAATGCTAGTATCTATAAATCCGAATGATCTAAATGTTCAAATAGAAAACCAACAAGAAAACGAGAATACAGTGCAAACTATTAAAGTAGAACAACAAATACAAACAGACTCGCCAAAGACCGAGAAAAAAATGAAATTTCGAGCGAAAACCGGAGAAATCAAAATCAGTGTTGCTTTAGATGGTTCGACACTTTATTGTTGTCCAGAATGTAATTTAGCATTTCCGGATAAGACAGAAATTGAACAACATATACAAGCTCATATACAAGTATGTATTGTTTATTACATAAATAAACATGTATTAAATAAATATGAACTTTTTATCTTATAGGAACGCAAATATCAATGTAAAGAATGTGGTGCAATGTTAAAACGAAAGGAGCATCTCGATCAACATATGCGCGGTCATTCGGACGAAAGACCATTTAAATGTCCAGTATGTCAAAAAGCATTTAAGAGAAACGAACATTTAACAAGGCATTACGTGATTCATTCTGGCGATAAGAATTTTTCATGTTCAGTATGTCAAAAAGCCTTCTCTAGGAAGGATCACTTGAATAAACATACTCAAACACACTTAGGAATTAGGAGAAATAGAACAAAGAAAGATTCTTTTTTCATGGAACAAAAAGAATCTTTTGATAAAGCTTCTGAAATGTCTAAACAAGAAGTAAGTTTTATGCTGAAAGATGGTTTCATGAAACAAGAGCCTAATTTTCTCCAGTATATTCAACATCTTCAAAAGGATCAGAATCTGATCCACACATTCTCCTCATTTAAGGAACAAGCAATGAAAGAAACGAATATATTACAACAACAAGCAGTCAACATGAATGAAATTTTGCCTCAGAATACAAGGTACTTAATGCCGTCTTAGTCATAAATAAGTCCATCTAAATCCAAAGCAATAAAGGCTGTTCGTATGGGAGTGTGTGGTTAGCACAAAATAGAAAATTGATTAAATATATATTAGGAATTGCAACCTATTCTATAATTTGAAAATTGAAATTTTCGAAAAAAAAAAAAGATGAGAAAAAGACAGCACTAAGAGACTGAGGTGCAATTGATTAATCAATATCCATTAATAATAGATAATGATTTTCATAATAATTGATGTTTGAATGATTGAGTTCTAAGCTGATTAAATTTCAACTAAATTTTCAATGAATTTAAAATATAGCTATTTTTTTTCGTTTCACAAAGAAATATTAGTATTCAGTGAGCAGTACTTTATATTCATATTCTTAATGAACACATTATAAACTACAGTTAAGTTCCATTATTCATATGAAATAATATCATTTAATAGTAGTCCGCTACAAAGCCTGAGTGAGTCTAACAATAAGTTTAGATAAATTGAAATAAAAAAAATAATAATAATAACAATAATAATAATAACAATATACAAAACAAAAAGAGCAATCAATTTGCATTAGAGTACATCATTTATCTTATTTAAATTAGCTATAAAGAAAATAGTTTGTTTATTGATTCTAGTCTATGATCACAAAATATAAACTTGACATAAATCACTGAACTTGATTTTTTTTTTTTACTATGTTCGTAATGAAAGATTTTTTTTTTCTCTTTTTTTTTAAAAAAATTCGAGTTCAGTGTGCATATTTGTGTCCTAGAATGGAGTACATATAATAAAAATAATAAAAACAATGATAGCGTTGAAAAATACGCAATGCCAATTTGCCGTTAGGATAATTTCAAAGCGAATACGAACAAGTAATAGTATATACTGCCAATAAATATGGTTATAAAAATTTGTAGAATAATTCTGTATATAAGTACTATATACAAATTTTACCTGATGGAGACTCAGTAGGTATGTTGTTTAAAACTTGATCTCTGATTCGTCCGTGTTCATATTTACCATACCTATACATACGTATTTTAATTAAGCCATTTATTATTTACTATATAATTAATATATAGTAATATATATTATAATTCATCGTTTTTTCTTTTCAATTTTTTTCATATTCCAATTAGACAAACATATTTTTTATACATTTGATGTTTTTTAATAATGTTTTCAATGAAAAATGCCATTATGATCTTTTTTTTTACTTTTATTATTTTTTTAGATGAATTTTCTAAGATAAAAAAAAGAAATTTTTATTAAAAAATATAACTATATTTTTTAAGAATTTTTTTCTGTAATGTAGTTTACGTTGCAAATTATATATTAATTTTGATGCAAAAGTTTGAGAAGTGATATTAGAGGAAAGAAAGATTACTTTGCTCAATATTTTAAAGTGACTTGAAAATCTTTTTGTTTTTCTTCGTACCAAAGAATATTCGCGTTTAAATAACGAACGAAAAAAATATATTATTATTTGAATAACAATTTTTGATTCTTTTTTTTTTATTTTGTTTTTTATTTTAGATTCGAAGAAGTTCTTATTATTTTTTTACTTATTCACGAATGAATTTTATTAAAAATGAAACTTCTGTACTGTTCATTTCATAGAAATCAAATTTCCAAAGTAAAATTTTTATCGTATAATTTCTTATATTTACTCAGAAATTTCTTAAATAAAAATAATAAAAAAAAAATTGCTCAAAAGATAATTTTGATGAAAACAGTAAATTGTCAAAAATATAAACATTTATAAAATTGTTCTTCATTTATTTCTTAATTTTGGTAAAAAAGAACTTTTAAAAAACAAATCTATTATACTATTCTTTTTATTATTTGTAAAATTATTTTAAATATACATATATTTTATTTATAATTTTGAAAGTACAACTTTTTGACAATTTACTGTTTACTATGGAACATGCTTCTAAATATTTCCATATAAATTTTGGAACTTGCGATTACATTTAATTATGACCAACATCTTTAAAATGTCTGCTAGGCATACATAAGATTAGAATGAATGACTGCGGATGGCACTAAAAATATTCATACCGCATTGTAATAGAACCAAAGACTTTAAATATTCGTGAGAATAACAGTATTTTGTCTTTTCCTCCTGAACTTCTTTAAACTTCCTGTTTTACTTTGCCCTGGATAGGAACAGTTATATGATATCTTGAAAATTTTGATGGATTTCTTTTTAAGAATAATTATTGTAATTATCTTAATTTTCAAGGATTACTAGTATCGTATCACTATCCTGGGTTAAGGAAACAGTACTAATCTTTCCATTAAAGTTAATTAAATAGTACATAAGATATCAATGTCCACATTTTTGTGGCCATTTCTCGCGGACATTATAATACGTAAAATGATATGACGAAGGTGTTGAAATATTTTAACAATGGATTCGCGACAAGGTGTTACTCGATTAACGATTGTTATGTATAATATGATGATTGCCAAAAAAGAAAAGAAAAAAAAAAAGAAAAGAATGGATAAGAGGTAACACATGTATTTTTCAGACCAAGATATTTTTGAATAAAATAAATGTAAAGAAAAAATTTACTTGTATTATCTGTAAAACTTCATTTATTTCAATCACATTTATGAATTTTTATTTAAAAAAATGAAAAATTACAAGAAATTGATGAAAATCAATGAATTCTAATCAAATGGAATGTTGGATTAAAATAAATGCAGTTTTACCATGTTTCTATTATGTTTCAGATCCTGGGTTGAACACTTTACGTCACTTTTCATTTTATTCAATTATTTTTAATACAAACAAAAATCCAAAGTAATATAAAATATATATTTCTTACAATCAGCTAATACGTATTGCAGTATAATTGCTATAAATTGCTCTGGCTAACTTAGAATATACTCCATAAGTAATTCCCAGAAGTGATCCAAGCCAATCAACGAGATGACGACTAAATGTGACCGGAAACTGGAAACTGGTTCTCGGTGTAACGATTTCTACCTCTCGATCCTTATGATTTTCTACTTCGTCTTCCAATTCCAATGGTTCTAGAGGTTCTAAATGATCTAAAGGTTGAATATCATTCACCCATTCGTCGTTTGCCGCTAAATACATTCCCTTGGGTTGAGATTTCTTCGAATCTTCCTTATCCTTCGAATTTGATTGCATTCGATTAGACCAGATTACTTTAAGCGCTTCGACATCAGGGTCAGGTGTATCCTTGGCCAAAATTTTCTCCACGTTGCTCATGTTCTCTGGCTTTCGAAACACGAAGTTGTACGTGGCTCGCAATTTTCCGAATAATTTGTCCAAAGGCTTCGTATCGTTGTCAGATCGTTGTGGAGGATCGCTTGTTTCTTCTGGGATCGGGAAGAGTTTCGTTATTTGTGGCTTCGATTCCACTCTCAGGATAGAGAGCTGAAATACATTTTATTTGTTTTTTCTATCTTTTCTTCCTTTCAAAATTTGATCAATTAATTATGATATTGAAAATTAACATTTTTGGATTGTTTTTTAATTTATTTGCGATATTAATCGAAAATATTAATTAAATCTTTCATATTTTGGTTGGTGGAATTTTTTTAAAGAGATTATCAAGTGAATTAGATAATTTTCAAAAATTCTTTGAAATCATTTAGAAATTAATTTCTAAATTAAATTCTTTTGAAAAATTTCATATAAAAAAATTATTTAAATTATTTAACATTGTCACAAACAAAAAAATTTATTTATTGTATTTAATTTTCATTGTAATTAATCTTTTATGAATCAAATCGTTTTTTTAAATTGATATATACTTTATTTATATAATTATTTATAATAGAAACACATTTTTGTTCTTTAGTTTTATAAAAAAGATATATTAAAATTTGAAACCAATTTTATTGAAAATACGTAATTAACAATATAAGAGAATTTATTACCCCAAAGATAATTTCCATATGTTATAAATATGTTAATCACTATAATTTTTAAATAAATTAAAGTAAAGATAAATGAAAATATTACAAATTATACAAAATTTAATTAAAGGAACTTCTATTTCTTTGGATATTTAAAAAATACGTGTCATAATCAAGACAAGGATAAATAATTAATATTTACATAATACTTTATGTAATAATTAAATAATAAATAATTAATAAAATTTGCTATTATTAATTCGTTCACATTTTTCAATTTTAGAAAAAAAAAATCAATAATGATTTTTTAAATGATTTTCTCTTTCCCATTTTTGTTTTAATAACTAAACTAAATTTCTACTTACGCAAAAAAGACAAAATCCAAGAAATAAAATCTTCATGATGTTTCAACCCTAATTGTTCCTTTTCGACGATTTCTTTCTTCGAAGGCGAGGCAACGACTGAAGGATCCATTGATTTCAAAATTCATTTATACCGGTGTGCAATGCAAAGGCGTAGCGTCTCGATGCTTCTAATTCGATCAGTACCAACGACCCTATTGTTTTCTGTCCGCGCCGCTGACTCCTGGACAAACGATTGACGCGAGATTACCCAACAGAGATTGATATTCGAAGCACGTAATGTCGCTTCGTGGACTCTTTGCCAGCTCATATTGTTCGAGCAATAAACAATATTGTGCCACGGGTCAAGGTAGATGGGAAAATTCTCGAGATTTTCGCTTTGGTATAAATGGTGCCGAATAATAGTGATGGATTGTAAAAAATAAGATTGTTTGATGTTTGTACAGCGTTCAGATGTATTTGGATATTTTATTGGCAATGTTAATTTATTCTTTGCAATTAATTGATTCTATTATGTTTACAGGGATTTAAGATCAATATTTAGACTTGTTTAAGATCAAGTAGATTTGTATAATTAGATTATTCTTTTAATGGAAGTATAATTTTTACCAAGTGTGATTTTTATTAATTAATAATGATTAAAAAAATATTCTTTGAAATGAATAATAATGTATCAAATATTACAAACATGAATTTTACAAATACAATAATTAATTATATATTTAATGAATTAATATATGTTCATAAATTGAAAAAAAAGACTTTCAGTGATGCATGCTTGCAAAATGTTATAAATTCTTGAATTAATTGATTACATTTTGTTTTAGGTGTAATATATAGTGCAATTCTTTAGAATGATATTATCTCAAAAACTTTGTATGAGTCAATATCACAATGATGATGCATTATTAAAAAAAAATCAGTTGTGAATCAACTTCATTGTATTCAGAATTATTGAATCACTTTTAAATTCCTGTGGTTTTGAATGCTTTAGTCGAAGCTTTGAAAGAATGCTGTTCCAGGAATATTTGATTTATACTAATTATATTGAAATATGTCTGGAAAATACTTTATTAAATTTTCTTATTTCTGGAGGCAATTTTTTCTCCAATACTTTTTAAGGATATAATATTTAAAATAATTATTTTAAGATCATTTGAAAATTATTTAAATGATATTTAATGCTCAAAAAATATTTGAAAAAAATTTGAACTCAGTCAAGATTATTTCAAGTTTCAAGATTAATAAAAATAATTTTACAAGTATTAAGAATCATTTCAAAGACATTTGAAGATCATTTCAATGATATACTAGGTTAAATCACTTGAGATCATTCAAGAGTTTATATATAATCACATTAACATTAAAACAACAGATATCAGTGAATCGACCAATCCACTATGTATAAAAGTTTTATTGAATTATTAATTATACAGAAAGAAAATAATAATTTTATTTCCACCGTATATTATCAACGCTCGAAATCAACGTTGAAGAAAGTGTAATCTAAATTTCAACAGGTAATTCAAATAATTACTTAATTCTATTTAAAATTTTCAACAATTTCCAATTCCATCCATAATCCATAATTTAAAATTTTCAAATCAAAACAATATTATTATTATTATCACAGACGTTCCACTTTATTCGATCAAATCTCTACGCTACTGGAATATCAATTTTCCCTTCAAGATAACAAATCCTTAACCAAATCAACGTATCGAATTAATCGTGGACGCGTGTGAAATCGATTATATCTAATATCTAGGATTACGGGGAGTAACGCAAAGGCAACACGGCTCTTAGATCCTTGTTGAGCATGCTCGAAGGGTTGTCGAGATCTCGAACAGCCTGTGACGCCCTCATTCTCGCGTCTTCCCTCGTCAACTCGTTTCGTTCCAACACCTTGGAAAGAATCTTCTTCATCTGTGGCCCTATGCCACCCTCGGCAGAAGTTTCCAAAGTATTGAGAACTTCGTCGGAATATCCGGTATATTTGCCAAATCCCTGTTTTCTAGCATCCTTGCTCAACGAGTCGTAAAGATTTGCAAGTTGTTGAAGGGTGGCACTCGGTGGTACTTTGGAACGTCTTAGGTAGCTGGTCAAACTCGGCCTTGGAACTTGGGTCACCTTCTCCCCTAGACGTGTGAACCTGAAGAGAAATGGTTGGAAAGTAAAAAGCTAGTTGATAAAATACTTGATAAATTTTTGTTTTTTATCGATATTCTAATAATTTTTTTATTATAGTTCTTCTGTTCGTTTGTTCGATTTATCTTTTACCTTTCGTTATTTAATCTTTGGTTAGTTTACTTCATAGAAGAATTTCTTTATATCATCTTTGGTTTAATTTATTTGATACGTTTTTTGGGATTTTGTTATTTTTTTTTTTAATTATCGTAAAGGATATTTATTAATTTATTCGTGTTGGTTATTTAAATTTCATTTGATTTATTTGGAAAAATTGAAAATATTCAGTGTCGTTGCTGTTAAATTTACATTAATTAATTTAATTAAATCATTTTACTTTAATATTTCTCTATGGGATCTCTATTTTATGAAATGATCAATTATAAATTTTTTAATTTTAAAATAGCAGAAGAAAAACAGCATGTTTTATCGTTGAAATTTTGAAGATAATGGAGCAATTTCATTGAATACACACCTTTTAGTTTCATAACGAGTTGATATAACATTTATACTCGAAGTAATCATTGCTGTTTATGTATACATTTAGTTAGATAAAGTTTCTAACGAGACTCGAATCGATATCTCAATTGAATACTGAACAGTAATATTCTTGTTGCGGTTGGCTCACTTTACTATTTATCTACTTTGTATCAAGTTCGAAACATTAATGAGAATTTATTTCGCTTGTACATTATTGTAATAAATTCAAATATTATATCAAATTCAATCGAATTTAAATTTTCTATATTTATACAATAAAAAAATGATAAATAATATTATATACGAGATTTATAAAAATATCTGAATTATAAATTCAAATTAAATTAATTTATTCTCATGGCATAATTGATGATATTGATTATCTTTTTAAATTATTCCTTTTTTGCAGCTATGCATCTTCGTGAATGATTTTTCAATATTTAAACATTTTTATAAATAATTCAATTTTTTCCTAGAATATAATAATGTTATTTATTTTTACGTTTTTTAAGCTATCAATTTCTTTCTATAATTTCATTTTTCTACATTAAGAAGTTAATTAAAGAAACGTTATTTCTAAACGATCAAAGAAATTAAATAGAATATAAAAAAGTAATTTAAAATTAATGTCTAAGAATGTTTATAAGAAAAGTTTCCAGTAGTTAGAAAATATTTTGATATAGTATATAAGAAATGAATTTCTTGAATATATATTCCACTTATGTGTTCTATAAAATATATCCTATAATTAAAAACTAGACATTTATGAAAATTCTTATTTTCATGAATGCAATTAAAAAAAAAGATAAACCTAGATATAAATTTTAAATATTAATCTATTAAACATCCCAACAATTATTTTAATCAATTAATCTTTCTGCAAACGTATAGATCACGTTATCCAAACTCACATCAATCCCAGGCACAATAGATCTTCTGTCAAATCTTCCATATTCCCTCATTCTCGCAAAGGATAATCTTCCCGACAAAAACCTTACCTATTCTCGTCACTCTCCTCCTCGGCCCTCTCCATTTTCTCCATCGAAACTCCCACGATGCTCTTCGAATGCTCCTCGAACAATTCTTCATCGACGAATTTCGACGTGGTAGGTTTCAAGATCTCGTAGACACCTTGGACCACGCTGTCGATGGTCGGCTCTTTCTTCTTCTCGTCGTTCCCAATGATCGTTACTCGATCCGAATCTGGTGGATTAGCCAACGCTGTTGTCGTCACTTCCACCCTCGTATCGATCGAGGAAATCCATTCGTGATTTTCCTCGTCCGCTTCTTGATTCGTTTCTTCCACGGCATGCACCTCTTCCGGTTTCTCGTAATTCGTTTCCGGCGTCGCATAGTTCGTTTCTGGCGTTTCCTCGTTCAACTCTGGCGACTCTTCTACTCCCGTGTGATCTTCCGCCGATTCCACAGGTTTCGCCGTTGCGCCCTCCGCATTCGCGTTCCCCGATGTTCCTTCCTCCATTTTGTCCATTTTTGTTTCGCTCGGTTCCTTTTCATCCGCTACACTGTCGCTTAACATCTCCTCAACTTTGGAAGCGTCTTCGATTTTAGACCCTTCCACTTTCTCCGTCGATGTCTCGTCCACCTTCGCTTCTTCCGTTTCTTCCTCGATCTTGGACTCTTCCGGTTTGTTTCCCGGGCATTGTTGAGATGTTTGCTCCTCCTTGTTTCTCGACGAGTCTTCCGAGTCTTTGGATTCTTCCTCCTCCGCGTTCGACTCCTCTTGAGTTATTGTGACCGAGGTGGAAGCATCTTGAGGGGTTGTTTGTTGATCTTGATCCGGGAGGGTGATCGGCGAGGTCGAGGGATCTCCTGTGTTGGTCGAGCTGTGTATAATCTCTTCTGATTGGAGGAGTTTCAATTGCTCGACAGCGTGGAATATCACCTGTGCGACATAGAAACAGATTCCTTTGGTGGGATTACCATTGAGTAATCGGTAAGTGTACCGAATTTTTAAGATTATATTTTTAATTTAATATATGTTTTTTTTTTTTTAATTCTTTTAAAATTGAATTTTAGAATTTTTATAGATTGAACGAAGCTTTTTTTTTTTTTTTTTATAGAATTAACGATGATGCTCACTTGCATAGCTGCAGGAAGATAGGAATCCGAGTAAACTGGCTTCGAGAAGGCAGGTGGGTTTCTTAGAATTCCACAAAGAGTCTAAAACAAAAAGTTATAATTATCACAAATCATAATTTTAATTCTCTCGAAAATTTTTGTTGTTCTTTATAATTTTTATTTAGGAATATAGATACATTTGTGCTAGAAATCTTAACAATCGTTTTATTTTTGGTAAAATTTCAATAATGAGATAGTTAACAATTAATTAAATTATATGCACTTTTTCGTGAAATATATATTATTGATATAATGTTGTTAATTATTTTCTTTGTTATAGTGTACAAGATAACAGAGTAAATTATATCTTAATTTTGAAGGAAATATACAAGTCTCTTGAAGATATATGTACAATTTATAAGATTATATGCAGTGAATATTGCAGTAATATCAAAAAGCAAATAATATTATGATAAGTAAGTAAGATTTGTTCCTTCATTTATTTAATGCTTTCTTGCTTTAATTGCTTGCTTTATTTTATCTTTTAATATTATTTATAAAATACTATCAAATACTAATATCAAATATAAATACATATATTCACACATTACAGATTCAAATTTGGAACTAAATGAAAGTCTGAGACAGCAAAGAATTATTTAAAGAAAAGATTCGTGAATAAAAGGTTAAGAATCGCTGCTTTAAAGGATAATTAAAAGGAAGGAAAAGTTCTCGTGGCAGAAAATCGTCGGCCACGATTCTTGAGAACGGTAGAACGACACAAGGGGCGGCTTAAACTTTGGTGAAACTTCTCTCTGAGAGTTAATTAAAACTCGACCTTCTATCTATGTCAAAGTAAGTGGTAACTTTTTTCCCACCTTTTCATCAGAATTAAAGTGCAAGTTTTTGGAAAAGGAATTGAATTGTGCAACTAATGCGAATAAAATGGCTACTGAGACCTTTAAAGAGAACATCATAAGAGAACATAATTTTTGACAATTTGTGAAATTTAAATAATCGAAACAAACTTTAAATAATCAAGTAAAAAGTTTAATTATTTTATTAGAATATTATAACATTAATATCTGATACGATTTTTCTGAAAAAGCTATTCATTTTTTGAGAAATATTTATTTATTTATTTTTTGAAATTCATGAATGTTAAAATAAAAATTTGATATCAACTTGTTGTATATATTATGAAACATTTATTGTAATTCCAATGACAGGAATATTTGAGTCTATTGAGAAGTCTATTTAAAATATTAACAAATATTAATTTTCAGTATTATAAAGTTTTAATATGATATTTTTTATAATCCACATCAATAATTTTCTTCAATTCTTAGAATTTTATTTAATAATTACAAAATTTAGAAAAATAAATTTAAATAATTCTTAAATAATTCTAATAATTATATTATAAATTACATTAAGCATCTTAAGTCATTAAATGTATTTATTATTTGAATTGTGTTTAATATTTGAATTTTTGCATTGTTGCATTTTATCATATATCAATTAAACTAATTTTTCAATACGATAAATGATCCATCTTCAAGATAAAATAAAATTTTCTCTTCCAAATTCGAAAATTCATAATTATTATTCAACTAATTATAATATATATAATACTAAATAAGATGTTGAGATTTCTTCCTTTTCATTTTGAGTGAATAATTAAAAGTAATATAATTATTTCAAAATCTCTATAATCTCTTCACAATATAATTAAATAAAATCTGATTAATACTTTCGGTCGACAAAAATCATTCGATCTCCTCCTCTTTTGAACAAAATTACTTTCCAAACTTATTCACGTCGATTAACAACGATTCGCTATAAAATAATAAAATATCATCACCGAGATCATCTCACCTGTCGAGACAGCACGATCACCAAAAAACAATAAAAGATCTTCATATTTGCCTTTTCCAGATCTCTCTCTTCGAATAATCGCTATCTTTCCTTTTCTCTCTCTCTCTGGAAAGATCCTCTTCAACCTCTCGAACGTATCCCGAACACTAGAGAAACACTATTTCCAGTAAAAATGTCACCACTGCACCAGATCACAGGATCGCCATCATCAACTGATCCGGGGAAAAAATCCGACTAGTCCGCGTGAGAGCGTCGTTATATCGAAACTGAACGATCCAGACCGGTCCAGAGCGCTCGTTCCTTCGATTCGTCGATTTTCCTCGCGTGGATCAAGGTTCGCGGCCGAGCGTCGCCGAGGAACTGGTCTCGAAAAAGGCTGGTAACGGTTCCATCGGCGCGCACAGTACATTCTAAGCGTGAAAAGAGCAGAAGTGTTAATCAAGGAGGAAGAAACGAGAGGCCACGCAAGGGTTCGCGAACGCAGACGCGTGACACTTGAATTAAGTTGAGATCGGTATGCGGCTCGCGTGCGTGAACCGAGCTTGGTTTTCCGCTATGCAGCGTGGCCGAGCGTGGATTCGCTTCCTTTGGTTTCCGGTTCCAGGCGAACAGTGATACAATCGCGTTCCGCACGGTTCGGACATTAGGATGGGACGAAATAATAAAAATGATCGAAGAGAGATCGTGTCACGTATCAAAATTCGGATGATGTATGCATGTGCGTAGATTTAAGAAGAGTAAAGAACGAGGAAAGAAAAGAATTATTGATGAAAATTGTATGGAATTGGAACAGATATGTGATAGATTCGAGTTTGAGATGAGTAGAGTGAAAAAAAATATGTATGTATTTTATAATTATAAATATGCATAGATTTAAGAAGAGTAAAGAACGAGGAAAGAAAAGAATTATTGATGAAAATTGTATGGAATTGGAACAGATATGTGATGGATTCGAGTTTAAAGTGAGTAGAGGTAAGAGTGAAAAAAAATATGTATGTATTTTATAATTATAAATATGCGTAGATTTAAGAAGAGTAAAGAAAAGAGTAAAGAGAAAGAATGAGGAAAGAAAAGAATTATTGATGAAAATTGTATGTTGGAACAGATATGTAATAGATTCGAGTTTGAGGTGAGTAGAGTGAAAAAAAAAAAAAAATAAAATAAATATATACATATATGTAAATTTGAATTTATGGTGACTGGAAAGAAGAATAGAATGAAAAAAAAAAATTATTGAAGAAAATTATTGCTCCAATTGTAAGTTGTAAATAAATGTATATGTACAAATATATTCAAATATAAGTTTGAAGTGAATAAGAGTGGAATGATAAAATTTGTTCTAATCTTCTAGATTTGGTGTATAAATAATAGTTTTTATATAATTAATTTTTGAAATTGAATTTTTGAGATTGATTATGATCTTTTATCCTTTATTATTATATATATATATTATATTATTATATAATTGTAAATTAATTTTATTTTTATTTTATTTTTTCAGAAATTAATGTATAAGAAAGAATTTTGTTATTTAGTACAACAAGGATTGTTTTTCTCTTTTGGTTTATGGAAAAGAATTCGCATAATGGAAATTTTTGAATTTTGGATTTAGTTTTTTGCTACTATATAATAATGGATTTTAGTATTCTCATTTGAAGAAAAAATTTCTATTATTATAAAGAAATAATTCTTTTCTTGATTTTCAAAGTTCATCATCAATTTTTTATTTTGTCATAAATATAGTAAATTCTATTCCTCTTTTATTTTATTTCTTTTCACAATCCACTTTATGTATAAAATTAAATGAATATATTAATGAAATGAATATATTATATTTTTAAATTATTTTTAAAATAAAAAGCAGTACTATTAGAAAATGTTTTCAAATGCGGATGGAAATTTCTAATTAGTGTGTATTGAAATTTGTTGAGTTTGCTGTTTATACGTCGATTGGTTAAAATAGATCTTAACTAACATAGATATTACGATTGCATGCACCTAATTAATTGATTGAATTTTAATAGCACTTATGCATATATTTAAAAATATAAAATACTTATAAATATTTATAATTAAAAATAATTTTAATTACTATTGAAAAGTAAGTTATTATTACTTTTTATAATAAATAAAATATTAACTTTTGTAATTATTTTATAATTCTAAATATATACGTATTTAAAATTTCAATTAATTGAAAATTTTTTCCAGGTAGAACTATAAAAATATTTTAATTCATAATACAAAAAACTTTAAGCATTAATTAATTCCATTCACTGTATAAATAATACTAATTTCTTAAAAATAAAAAAGAAAAAAAAGGAAAAAGAAGAAGAAGAAGAAGAAAATATCTAAAATATCATCTAATAATATCATCTTTGATTTATATCTCGTCGTTCTTGAAATCATGAATCTTGTTTTTTCATCTTTTTAACAATGAACGATTTATTTTAATAATTTAATCAAATGTTGAACATATGTTGGAGCGAAAGTGAATCACGAAGAACAATCAAATGATCGGGACTTTCGTTCTTGGAAGGCCGCGACCTTGCACAAGGCCGTCATGACGATTTCACGAGGAGTAAAGGAAAAAGGACGAGAACCAGCGGATCCTGTTCGATGACTGCACGCACTTTCAAGGTAATTCGGTTGTGGATCCAGATTGTACGCGATAGTGAAAAGGCCGACTGGTTTTTAACACGAGTCTCTGAATCTCTATTCGTCCACTGACTATTTGCGTCTTTATTAGCATATTTGTTGAAAATATTAAGAAGATTTCTAGGTATAGTAGAATCTCTGAATTAATAGAGAGATAAAACTCAAACATTTAATAAAAAAAAGTAAAAAATTTGTGTTTTTTTTAGTATGTTTGTTGGAAGTATTCTAGAAGAAGACTTCTAGTTATAGTAGTATCTCTATTACTTAAACTATTTGGATAAACGAATTTTCAGATAAGTAGTAAGTAATATAGTATGTAAGTAATATAGACTTTTATTAGGTGAATTATTCTATTCTTTTGAGGAAAATAATATGCTTATTTATAATAAAATTGATATTTTTATTATAAAATTAAAGATTGTATATTTTTTAGAGAGAATACAAATTTTTTAATGCATAAAGGAATGTGCAATATATATATCTTCCATATAATTTTCTATTTCATTTTTCTGTTTTTCTTTTTTTCTATTAATAATTTAGAATTTTCTAATATTTTATATTTTTATCAACACTGTAGCACTTTTACCAGTTTCTAATTTCTTAAGCATTTCCGGTTTCGTTTCAATAGTTAATATCGACATAGGTAAATACAATATGAATTTGTTATTTCAAATTAAATTTTATAAAATATAAAGAAGATATTTATATTGCTGTGAATTATAATGTATAATTCACATAACAAAATGGTGCGTTAGTAGAAAAAAATGTTAGAATATTTGGAAGTTAGAATATAATGGAAGTTTTAATGTATTTTGTCTCGTTTAAAATTACATCATGAATATTAGAAAAGAATTTAAAATTTCTTTCCTTTTTAAAATTTTTTCGATAAAAATAATTTATTGACACCTTTAAAATAGACTTAATTTATTAATTTATGGCCTAAGAAATAGTTATTTTAATTTTAAACGTAATAATTTAAATATAATAATAATTGTTATTGTTAGAATTATTTTGAAAAATGTTATTTTTGAAATAGATTAATTATTTTCGGAGAAATTATACAGAGAAATTATTTCTCTTCTTGGAAAACATCTGTACTTGGAAATATTATAAATCTCATATTTCGCTTCAGTAAATTCATAATTTATATATATTTTAATGAGAATTTTTTTTTAAATTGGAAGTGGAATTTATTTTTTGTTCTTCATATTCTCATATTAATTAGCATTTTATTTGTTAAGAAAATTAGTAAAAGTTGATATAAATAAATAATATACTATTCACGTTCAACAGATTTTAATTCTTAGAATTTATTCTAATAAGCTTTGTTCAAGACTCGCTTAATTGTGTTAAAAGGAATTTTCCTAGAATATTTTTAAAATTTGATTATGATTTGTTTCAGTGAATGAAATTTCATTTAATAAAATATAAAAAAAAGAGAAAGTAAAGTTTCATTTTTTAATTAACAATTTGTAGGCGGATAGTAATAAAAGATAAATAATTTTAATAAATGTACCTACCTATATGAAGATTTTGATATATAAAAATGCTTATAAATACAAATTTATTTGTAATAAAAATTGAACAATAAAACTAACAAAAGAGAAAAATTAAGTGATCTTATTTAATCGATTAAATTACTTAAATCTTTATAAATAAATAAATAAATAAATATTAATTAAAATCATATACACAATTAAATTTGCTTGAAAAAATATTATTGCTGAACAAATTTTATGATAATAAAAGTGAATACATATAAAATTACATTTAAATATCATATTTTATGATACCTTCTAAATAAGAAACAAAAATGATATTTTTTTTCTTTTTGCTTAAGGATAACTTTTCAACTTTTAGCATCTAGAGTTAACTAATTTCAATTAACAAATTGAAACGCGATAGAAAAGATTACTCCAAATTTCCGTGACGTGAAACTGGTATAATTTGGTAATCATAACGTTATCAGTGATGTATTGAGCGTATGAGGGTACCTCCATTCGATAAGAGAAATTTTGTTCAACGGAGAAATGGTATATAGACTGTCGAATGCGGGAACGGTTCACGCAGTTGCACTTCGATTATTGCACTTCGTGGAAACTTACGTGAGTGCTTTCCCTCGGCGGAAGTTGGGATTGTCGAGGAAATCGATTTTGGAAACGATGTCGTCGGTTTTGATGTTGATCTTACTGGTAAATCGTATTTCTGAATTATCTGTTTCTTATTTACGTTCATTTACGTGGGATGACATTATGTGTGCACGATATATCATTGTTAGAATTTAATATATATATTTGAGTGTTTTTTTTACAGAAGTTTATGAATATATTTTATTTACACAATTTATGAATTTAATTTTGTAGAATATAGTATTTTGTAGCTTTTTATTTTTTTTTTTATCCAATATTTAGATTGAATTATTAGATTATTACCATTGTTATTTCGAAGGAATTTGATATTTGTATAATTTTTGTGCTTTTTGATATCATGTGTTTATCAAAAGATGTATTTTATTCAAATTAATCCAGTTCAAATGTATTTTTAATTTCATTATTTCGAAAGAACTTAATATTATTTATTTCATTTTTTCTCTTCTTGAATATTTAGATTGTTGGATCATACGCTCAATCCCCAGATCAATCGTCTGATAAAATTGACGATGTGAAACTGACAGATACCGTGGATCAAGATTCTAATATCACGTCAACATTGAACAACATTCAAACTGTAAGTATCGAAGGTATATAATTGATCCACTCGAGGAAGATATACATTCGAAACAGAAGCACAATGGATACAATAGTCAAAGCACAAAGCACTGGAGTACTTGTTATACAATACTTTGCAAAAATAAAGTAAAACACTTCTGGGATTATAAATCGTGTTTTATACCTTATATGTATGTGGATTATAAAACGTGTGTAACACCAATTTTTTACGCTTTTCGCAAGATTTACGGTGGTTATTTTAAATTTTAGTTCTTTTTTAGGTTTGACAGAAAAGAATAATCTTCCTTAATCCTCGAGGAAAAGTATAAAAAAATTTTTTAAGACTGTAATATAGATTTTAGATTTATCCAAATTGAAATGTGATCTGATTCGAAGGTATAAAACAAAAATAGTAAAAATATTTTATCGTAAGTAATATATATAATCGAAGAAACTGTAATTCTATTATTCATTTTAATTATAGACAATCATCTTATTTAAATAATTATAATATATAATATTAATCCTTAATTATAAAATTATATTCTCGAATTTATATGTTTTGAAACTCTTATTAAATTATTTTTCTCAATTTAGAAAAAAAATGTTAATATAAATTTTATAAAAAAGCAAATGAACTCAAATTTTTGATTCTTTCTCTTTGGTATTGTAATCAAATATAAATTTTTTCCAATCGTTGATTTAATTTACATATTTTTCAATTATTTCTTAAATTAAATTATTACATTCCAAATTTTTCATTGTATATAATTAAATTGCACTCTATTATCCCAATTATAAAATTCTTTTATCTCCATAAAAAAACTTTAAAATTTCTCACGGACATCAATATTCCATCCCAATTATTAAATCAAATTTTAAAATCCAATAAAAAAAAAAGGGAATCATAATTATGCACTAAATTTTTTGCTGCATTTATTAAATTATTAATTCTTATTAAATTAAATTTTATTATATATTATTATATTATTTATATATATATATTTAAATTAAATTAAATTAATTAATTAAACTCTTCTTATTAAATTATTAAATTCTATCAATCCAATAAAAAGGAATCTCAATTGTACCAACCAAATTCTTCACCTCAATTTTATCAATCCAATATATAAAAGAATATTTCAAATTCCCAAATTCTTCGTTCCAATTATTAAATTTTCCAACATGATAAAAAATATTCCATCCCAAATTCTCCCATAATTTAAATTCCATCGAATAAAAAAATAAAACTCGATTATATTTCAAGATATATTCTATATCAAGCTCTTCGTACCACTTATTCATTTTTATCCCATCATTAAATAACTCTTCTAACAAACTAACATTAATTTTCAGCCTGAAACAAGCACCACGTCGAAACCAAGCCTCTTCTCCTGGTTTTTCACGCCATTGGTCCAGAATCTTCAGATCGACCCGCAGACTCTCCAGAATCGTGTCACTCAGCTCAAAGAGGCGTTGAATAATTTTGGATTTCGGAACCAAGAGGAGGGGAAGCAATTAAGCAACGCGAATAATTTATTGAATCTCGCCAGTTTGACTGATTCCGGGTTTTACACTAACAGAGTGGAACCAGCCGGATTTTTCGGTGGTAACGGATGGTTGGCGAACAAAGGTGGACTCTTAGGCGGTCCAGGTGCCATTCTTTCAACTGGCAGCATTTTGACGGATTATCCCACGGCGTACAGGAGAAAGTAGAGGCGCTTCATAACTGACCTAGAAGACGGACTTAACGATGATTTTCATAAATTGTTAAATAATTGGAAATGAATAGATGATTCTTAATGGGGAAAATGAAGAAGATGTTATTAAGGGATATTTTTTTATTTTAATTTTTTAATTTTATTTTTTAAATCGTATCTCAGTTCAATACCTCAAAGATTTTTATATTTCTAGCGTATTAGTTGTTAACAAATTTTGGAAAAGCATAATGTAAGTAGATACTTAAGAGAAGAGCATAAGTAAAATTGATTTTGACTTTGTTCAATGAATAATAAATTTCAATGTTACACATTGTATATTTTTAATAATTATTAATGGACGATGAATGCAATTTTGCAATTGTTTTCAAAATATTTAAAATGCTCTTCACTGTCGATATATGTTATATTGAAAAACGTTGGATTAGAAGATGATAATAAATGTATGAGATTATTTTAAAGTGTTTGAAGGATTTTCATTTAAGAAACATTCTGAATGACTCTTTTCGAAATGGAGAAAAATCGATCAATTGTAGAAAATAAGAAGAAGAAGAAAAATCATGAAGTGTATGTACGAATAAAGAGATTTTTTATTTTCTTTTTTTTTTCGAAAAAAAAAAACATTCTATTATTTTCAATTTTATTATATTATACTATTCTATTATATTATACTATTATATTATGTTATAAAGTTTATTCCCTCTTTTGAATTTTTTATCATTTTTCAAATTTATTTTTTATTTCTTTCCAATAAATAACACATCGAGCAAATGTTCAACTGTCGAAGTGGAGAAATTGACTGGTTTAATGAATAAGAATTACGGAAGGTAAACGTCCGATATTGATGATGAAGTTAACTGAAATTTTTCCAACATTGAAATATCGAGGAATAAAATGGAACAGGATAAAATGAGAAAAAGTATTGAGAGCAAATAAAGTATAAGTAGATAATTCCCATGGAACGTGTGCGAAAAAGACGAAAAAAAAGGAAATTCTTCTGATAACCTTTTAGAGATCGAGAAAGCTTTCGATAAATAAGCAGCTTTTGAGCAAGGAAGAAATTCTTTTGGAATAAGTACAGTAGAAGCCCTTGATAACATTCAATTCTTTTTTGTATACTTCCATGTGATGCTTTAATGGACCAATAATTTTAGAATTATGCTATTGGAACTAATTATTGAAAAATTTTCAAATTTGGTGAAATTCCTTGTATCATACTGCATATGATATAATATGTAATCCTTTAACTTCTTGAATATTAATTTCTTATAAAAATAGCATGAAAAGCAAGAATAGATTCTAATAAAGATTTATTTTTTTTTTTAGAATAAATTTCAATAAAAAAATATAACATTCATAATTAATTAAGAATGTATATTGAAAAAAGAATTTTTATCTGAATTATTATGTAAATGGATTACTCTTTTAACCAGATTTATGTATGGATGAGAATGATTATAATTGATTGGATAATCTTTTAATTTAAAATTTAAAAATTAATTGTTGTAAATAAATCATTTAATAATTAAATTAAAATTTACAGATTGTGCAATTTATTAAATAAAATTTATGGCTATGAATTTTATGGCGTACAAAGTAATGGAAAATTAATAAATTTTTCACGTAATCAACTGGCTGTAAATTTAAATTACTTATTGAAGAAAGCTGTCAAAAGGTATAATATTACAATCAATTGCACGAATCGTTAAAAACTCGATGATATTTTCACAATGAAATATAATATTCTTTTTATATATAATTAAACATTCGAATAACTTTTAAATATTTGATTCAGTTTATGTAAAATATTATACGATAAAAAAAAGAAGCATAGATTGAAACAAAAAGAAATTTATAGAATTTTAACATACATTATTTTATTATATATTTAATAATGTCAAAATAAAATAAAGAATGATGAAGAATAAATATTTTGTAACCAAATGAAGTAAATGAAAGGTAAAATTATTTATCCATTTATCTATTATTTTATATTTGAATTAACTAATTGATATATATTTCTTTTGCAGATTCTTTTTTTTAGTATTCTTTTATTTCAAGAAGAAATTATAGAATTAATTAACAGAAATCCTTAATTTTTGAAAAAAAAGTTATAGTTATTATTTTCGTAATTTGGTTTTTATAGTATAAAAATTTAATAAAAAAAAATTATATTTTTTCTATTCAAAGTATATTAATCTTCATCAGAAAAAAATAATTATATTTAACATATTGAACAGAAAATAAAATAAAGAAAATCATGAGATCACATCAAATTCTAAAACAAATGGAAAGGACATTTGGGCACAATAGTGATGAGTATAATGTTTCTTTTTTAATTTTATTGAAATTAATTTTATTATCAAATTGTTTGCAATATAAAAAATAACTTTATTATTGGTTTTTTTAGTAAAAATATGATTGTTATAATTATCATTTGGCAATTAGTTAATAGAAATATGACGGCTATAGTTGCTTTCTAGTTAATTATTTGCTTCTCTAAATAATTAAGTATCACAAAAAATTATTTGTATATAATAATCTTTAATTAACGCAATTTGGCACACACAAAATTAATCTCATTTTCTCAAATTATTTCCATGAAGTAAGATTTTTTTTTCTATATTATCTTTTTTTTTTTTTTTTTGTTTAATTTCTATACAATGTTCGTCACTCGACTCAAGTAACAATTTCTGATTAGCATATTTATTTGTAAAATAACGTCGCAAAGTTAGTTAAGCACGTCCAGTGTTAGTTAAGCAGTTAATTTATTTTTAAAAAGTACTATACGAGTTGCGAGAAATGTTAGCAGTAAATGCAAGTACATAAAATGGTTTTGTAGAAGCATTCGATATTAAAGTTTTAACGAGTCCTCCGCGGTTTCAAAGTGTGACATGCATTGTGAACTGTGTACACATATATCCTTGGGTTTAGTTTCCGCCGGAACTAATTATCGGTTACAGTGATTCGTGGAAAACGTGAATCGTGGTAAAGGAAACGTTCCATTATTGGAAAACGGTCGGATACTTAGTCGTTTTGATTAATATTCGTCAATTTATAACATCGTTTTTCCAATAACCATGAAATATGAAGAAAATTTAATATAAATTTAAAGTGAATTTAGATCATTTTATCGAATCAGTAATAATTAAAATAGCATTTACACGATTTCATATCTTCATTGAAAATTCAACTCTCACGCGTACGTGTATATCGATCTTCTTTAATGTTAATTCTTTTAAATTTGTATTTTTATTTAAATTTAATTTTCTATGCGACAAAGCTTTATTCTACCAATGTTATTCATAGTTCGTGTAAATTCCATTACGTAATGAATTCCAATACTAAAATACTAATGCTATTGAGATATTTGTATGATTTTATTAATAAATTCAAATCATATTTCATGCTATATATATATATATATATCTAATATATCTAATATATCGCGTTGTCTTGATCATTGATAAAATTGAATATCAAAAATGTTATTATTCTTTTTTATAATTCTTTAATTGCGAATATTTTGATATTTTCTTGAAGATTCTTTATTTTTTTTAATACATATTATAGAATATATATTGAAAACATATAATATTAATATTTTAATTTTTTCTTGTTTGTACGTTTTTTATATTTGCAATCAATTTTATCAAAAATAGTTTTTTCTCATTTTAATTGATTGTTTTATTTTCGCGTTGCATTCAATTCTCGTGAATTATTAATTTATCGTGTAAAAAGTTTTCATATATAAAAAAATATGAGCTAAAAGGTATAATTATTTTTTGTCGTACATTTTGTCATTGATTATTTTTTAATATGTATTTCTATTATTTACAAATGTATTTAAAAAAATAAACAATTTTAACCGTTTGAAAGAAAAAGGATTGTATTTATTTTGTAGAAAATGTTTCGTAGAAAGTTTTAACGAGACAGATTCGTTGCATTTATATTTTATGTTTTCAACAAAATCGTATAAAACGTAATAAAATTTTCTATAATTATTAGAAAACATATCATAAATAAGTAAAATAATATATTACGTTGTTAATAGAAAAAAGAAGCTAACATTTCATCTCACTTAAAATTGTCTTCTTCGAAAAAATATTTATAACCTGTTTTATTTAATTCGAATTCAAGATTGATAGAATTTTTACATATAACTTCCCTAAATCAGTTTAAATATAAAACGTATTTTATGCAAATACTTATATATAAATAATGCATCATATTTCATTTCTTGGAACGATATTTGGAACGCTAAAATATTTAGAATTTTAGGATAGACAAATTCAACGAAATTCATAACCTTAACCGTATCAGACTGTGAACCCTTAGTGGGGGAAGCGGGCACAAGTAGGGATGCCATGAAGTGAGCTTCGCATCGGGGCGGCAGTCGAGGCTCGTCAGTCGACCAAGTAATACGTATCCTGTTAATCGTCGGTATAAGTGTGTAACGAACAACGTGTACATAAGGGTAAACGCGAAACGAAAGAAAAAACGTAAAATTTAATTGCGTGCAACGGTAAAAAGTAATAATTGTGCTCGACTCGAAGTTTTTACGTTGTTTTTTCGTTTTATTATTGCCTCGTAGTTTCGGTCGTGAGTGTTATCTTTATTTCATTTATTTTATGTGTTGTATTGTATTCCATTCGAATCGAGAATTTGATTAATCGACCGTGTATTACGTATATTGGACACAATTCTATTCCCTTTTCATCTATAGAAGAAGAAATTTGCTTTTCGATTCAGTAGGAAGAAGGATGAGTAGGAAACGACGTTATATATGACGCCCTATCATCGCATCGCGATGAGGTAAGAGACTCTTAATTTTCCGTTTTGATTTTTGACGTGTTTGTTATTATTTTTATTGAAACATGTTGGAGCATGTGCATAATCGCGTGCATACATTTATATAATATTTGGAAAGGATAAGAAGCGAATAATAAGCGAAGTATGATAGATGATTTGTTTTGAAAATTAGACATGGCGGTGGAAGAAAGCGCGCGGTTTTGTATGAATTTAAATACATAGGTTTAGTCAGGGCCCGCTAGGGGGACACATTTATCATTAATTTCACATGCATTATATAGATCTGAATTTCATTTGACTATGCAAGAAAAACATTTAGAAATTATAATTCATTATATTTTGTTTTCTAATCTAAAATCTAGGAATTTAACTATAAAAGCAAATAGATTAGTGTTGACAAATAATGATGTGAAATATAATAATTTGATAATATATAGATTTCTATTTCTAATGTTATAAAACATTATTATTATTATAATTATAATTATAAAATAATAATAATAATGCTATTTAATTGGTATCATTAAGTCGTGATTAATACACAAGAATAAGTTATGCAGTAGTTTAGACTTTATTTAAACTTTATTCATATTTTTATTTCTTTTTTATTATAAAAAATATAATTCTTTATAAAAAAAATATTAATTTAGTAAAATATAATATAAGATACTAATAAAAATTAAATTTCTTCATTATTTGAAGAAATGAAGAAATTTAATCTAATTATAAAACTGAAAATTTGTTATCATCACTTACGACCCAACAATATCATTTAATAATCAAGTTGATTATTTCGAATCAATAGATTTTTTAAATTATCCAAAATTGTATAAAATATTTTTATTTCATTCGATCTTTTGCCAAATATAAAAATCGAAAAATAGAATAATTGAATATGGAAACATAGAGAGAATATAAAAATAAAATATTTTTTTTTCATAAATTCTTTTATTTCGAATTCCATAAATTTTTTTGTCAGGGATAAAATTCGAAATACCATGAATTTTTATCAAACATAAAATAAAAAAAAAAAGAAATTTGAAATATTACAAACTTTTTTCTACGAAATATCCGCGTACAATATAACATTTTTAAAACTAGAAAATTTGAAATACCGCGAACTTTTATCAAAATTTAAAAAATAAGAATAATTCTTATTTATTATTCTGTACAATATTCTTTGACGAAGAACAATTACATTACACTAAATATCAAAAACTTGTGTCACAAAATACAAGATTTTTTTCCCCAATTCACGATCCAAATCAAATTACTCAAGGAATAAATGAATTATTCAAAAGTTCGGCGCAAATTCACGTTTCACCTCGAAAAGTAAATTCGTTCGAATACTTGCATCATGTTACACGATAAAACCGTAATTAAGAGGCCTTGTCTCTGCCGACAAGGTATCTCGCGTGACTGCTTAAATCTCTGGATATCATTAGTTAACTATGTAAGTATGTACTCTTTACTCTTGTACAGATTCTGTTTGGCAGTAGGAAACCCTGGAATATAAACGGGGAACGTATTGCTACCGATTCGTGGGCGTTACTTTCTTGAATGTGCGGGGAAACTTGTTAAAACCGATGAGTACAAGTCTTCGCGAGATAGTTTGAAACCAAAAGATTATCAAAGATTAATGATACAGAAATACAGAATTTTTTGAAGGAAAATTGGGATATTGATTTTTATAAAGAGACATTATAAAGATTTAAGGAAGGATAAAAAAAATCATTGAAAAATTGAGAATCAATGCTCGAAATCGAATAGATATTGTTTATTCAGTAGAAAGGATTATTGATTCTTAAAAAGTGATATATAAGAATTAATTTAAAGAAATATCGTTTGTAAAGGAGAAAGAGGTGTTAATTTTTAAAAATTGATGTTAGAAGGTCTTTCGAAAGAATTGAAAGCAAGAATGTGATTTTGAAAACTCAAAAATTAACATTTGATATTATGAAAATATTTTCTAGAAAAAAGAAAGAGATTTTAATAACCTTAGATTTTTAAAAAAAGATAAAAAATAAATATCTTAATTGTAGGATTTACAAATTATTATAAAAGATAGTCATTATTCGAGAAAATTTTATAAAGATATTCCTTCTAATTTCAAATTTTGTAAATAATTTTTATAAATGTTTAATTATTAAAAAATAATACATTATAATGATAAATAGATTATAAGATCATCTTAATTAATTATACTAATAAATAAATTATAAAATTATTTGTTGATTAAATAAGAATTAAAAATCATAATTTCCTTTTTTTTTTTAAACTTATTACGAAACATAATATTTCCCTTCCTATGTTGTTTAATTTTTGAATTTTATATGGTTAAAGAAACATTGTCTGAATTTTTATATAAATACCGACCAAGGGAATATTTAGTTAGAATGAATGTAAAGTAAATTTTCCGAGTATTTCCCGGTGAAAATTTCCATTCACTGCGCGATATGTTTGCGACATGTTACGATTCGCATATATATAGAAAACAAATAAATAGAACAAATTGCGTTTCTTTTATTCGAGTAAAAAAACTATACATTTGGTGATCTATCAATTATTTCGCTCGTTTCGACGGGTTTTTGAATAAAGAAAAATTCTTGCTTATTTTCGATTCATGTCGAGAAAACGTATTGCCACATATATAAATTTGATTAAAATCGGCGAACAATGGGAACTCTGTAAACAATCGAATAAATTTCTGTTGTAATAGATCATCTTATATCGAATGCTTCTATCACTAATTTTTCCTTTTTCATATTGTTCGATATTTGTCGAAAAGAATAATTGGATTTTTCATAATAATTCCATTTTGTTTTTTATCAGTGGTTGATCAGTTTTAATTGTTTCCTTTCGTTTATTGTCCATGTTTTCTTTTGCTATCGTCGTTGACTTTTATTTTTCTCTTGATGTTATTTATTGTAAATTACATATTAGCATTTGTATCGAATTATTTTTTAACACAAAATTCTTCACGAAAATCGCTTCGGTCACATTTTACGTCCTTTTACCATTTTATTTTCTGGAGGAATCGGATCCTATGACGAATATTGCAAGAAACTACCCACGAATTTCATATTGACACGTAAACCGCATCTCTCCACTAACACCAAATTACACACGCCTACGCCTACGTCTCGATACGTGGTGCACGAAAATAAACCGCGGTGCTTTATGCATTTTTAATTAGTCACGTTTTATTTGCCAGCACGAAAGTTTGTCAGCCAAAAAAACTTAACGTCTCGATGTTCTTGTCAATACCTTTTCGGGGTGTTCTCGTGAGAGGAAAATCGATGGAATCGAAGACGAAACTCGACGATGAGAGTTTGAATTTTTTATCAGAATTGGACGTCAATTCAGTTACATTATTAATTAAATTTCTTTCGTTCTTTTTATTGGGATTTATTCAGGCGAAACTTTGGTTTTTTTTTTTTTGTAACGAATATACATATTAAATTTTTTCTCGTTGTATGATTCGCCAAATCTCAATCCGAAATTAAATAAATATTATATAAAAATTATCTCAATATTAATTTTCAACAATTTTAAAATTTATATCGAAAAATCTCATTCTTTACCTAATTATTAAATTAATTCGAAATTTCGCTTTTCCTCTGAGATTAATAAAATAGAATTAATGAATAATACATAAGGATTTTTTTTATTAAAATCACACGATATAAAATCTCCTTTTAATAAAAAAAATTTCATGTTTGGCATGAATGAAAATCTCGAAAATTATTCCCGAACCGGAAGTTCTATATGAATTCCAATGAAATAATATTTAATTATTGCTAATATATGATATAAAAATAGATAAATCAAAAACTTTTTTTTTTTATTTCAATTTTTATCAATTTACGGAATTAAATTGGACTTCAAATTATTTTTATCCAACTACTGGCGTGATCGAAGGAAATAAGTCACTACCGAAAAGAGCGATCGTCGACCGCAAATTATCGTTAAAACTTTCTTTCAGACACGCTATATTCGGACTTTTATATATTTTATTATATATAGTACAATGGCTCACGAAAGTATTAGAGCATTTGTTGCAAATAAAACTTATAATAATAAGATATATTTAGATTTAGAATTTTGAGGGTATTGAAATTACTATAAGACATATCAAGATAACTTGAGAGAGTGAATAGGATTTTTAAAGATTGGATATTTTTTTTTTTAAATATAACTCTATAATAATATTAGATAAAAAATTTAAATATATAAAATATTTAGATTTTTAGTATCTTTATCACATTATTGTAAAAAATACTTCCAGGCAACATTTTATTCGAAACATAATGATTCGAATTTCGAATATGGATTTTATTAAATGAAAGAATCTAATCTATAAATATTTAATTCATTATATTCTACATATAGACAAATTTTAGTGAAAATCAAGATTTTTGGATTAGATGAATTTCTTGGCAAGATGTTTCATTTATGCAAGTTACTTTATAATATAATATCAAAGATTTATATATAGTGGACCTTAATAAATTTTAATAAGTACTTAGTAATCTTAGTAAAACTTAAGTAGCTACACTTTTATGAACATTAAAATCAAAACGAATATTTTTTAAAAAACGAGTAGAATTTTTAATAATAAAAATAAATTTTTTATCTTTTCATCCTCGAATCAGTTTTGTAATTTAAAAAAAAAAAATTCATAACGTTATATGTATCAAAAGTATTTTAGGATTAACCGAGTTATAGTTACAGAACGATAGAAAATAGAAAAAAATGTTGTATCAGGCAAAATTAAGTGATTTGGAATCGTTTATAACACGATGTGAAATAAAGATGTTTCTCAAAGATTTCAAGGTCATTTTTATCTTTTTAAATAGAACCCACTAACGAACTTGCGAAAAGATCATGATACAGAGTGATAGAGCTTGTTAACCTTCTGAACGGTGGATTTCTTCATATATTTGTATCCTTAAGCAATGAGTTCGTTTTTTCATATATTTATATAGTACATTTAAAAGTAGTTTCGTTTTCTTTTTCAAAATTATTTGCATTATTAATTTATTAAAATAGGAATTTTTATACATTTAAAGAATGTGCATAATATACAAAAAACAAAAATATATAATTTAAGTAAGTTAAACAAATTAGTAAAATATAATTACAATTCTTGATAGTAATTAAATAATCATTATTATTTTCAGAATATAATTAACGTGTCTAAATAACATGAATAATATATCAAAGTATCTATCAAATTCATAATATTTACATATATTAAAGTAATTATATTCATAGTATATATAGTAGATCAATTTAAGCATGGATTAACTTTAACCATTTTAATTCTTGATAAAAATAGAGAATTTATAAAAGTTTTCTAAAATTTTAATTTCTATTTAATTTTAACATATATTTCAATCTTAGACTAATCAAGCTTTACCAATGAGAGTTTGTATTATAATAATTGTATATTCTCTTGACATTAAACATAAAAAGACATAAAAAGATCAACCACGACAATTGTTCAAAAAACAAGAAAGGAAACAAACTTACAAATTTCATGATTATATAACGCAGAATCTCTGATAACTTTGAATATCGAAATCCTATAAAAGAGAATAATACTGACCTTTCTTCATATTTTCCTAGATTTTTCTAGATATTCTCTGTCATGTACATTTCTAAATTGTCATTTATATAATAGTATAACAGATGGACCGTAATATTAGTCGTGATTTATCTTGCTTCCCTTTCGTTTACATAATCAAATTGTTTGCAGTCACAACGACCTCGCAGAAAGATCGTTGATTCCTCGAAAGGAAAGGATTCATTCATTTCGAAGATCTTTTTTCATCTTTTCTTCTTTTCTTCTTTTTCTTTCACCTTTCAGTTTGGTCGTTCGTTCTCTTTGCACGGTGTATCGATTTATAATAAAACCGAGTACGAAAAAATAGAGGATTGACCGACGACACTTTTGCGTGTTTCCATTTCCATTGGTTGGGATTAGAGAAATAAAATTATTATCTTTGAATAGAAAAAGAGAGAAATTGGTTTCTCGGATTTGATTTGAATTGAAAACGTTTGTGCAAGTTTTTTTTTTTTGAGTAATTAAGTTTCTGTTGAGATTTAGATTTTGTGAAATTTTTTTCAGATTATGATAATAAGTTATAGTAGATTATATATATATATATTGATTATTATTATTATTTATGATTTTTTTTAGATGATGGGATATTATTTTCAAAATATTATTTTTAAAGAATAAGTATTATTTTAAAATCTAAAATCTAAAAGAATTTAGATTTCATTATTTTTCTCTCGTTCGAAGTTTCTTTGTGGAAATAAATGTACACGATATGATTAAGTTTTGGTCTTTAGAAGAAAAGAAAAAAGGAAATTCTTTCACTTTGAGAGTAAATCATTGAAAGGTTGATGTGAGTTTATTTTGAGAATAGAAAAAATTAAATGATGAGTCAAAAGTAGAAAAATTATTTTTTAATTCTTTAATTTTAAGAATTTCTAGAAAATAATGATCAATAATTTTAATAATTTGAGATGAAAGAAAATTATTTTCTCATATCTTTTTTAATTTTATTCAAAACAGAGTATTAATATGTAAAATCATTATTGTATAAATTTTAGCAAAAAATTGCTATTTTTCTTGACAGATTTAAGAAATTGTAACAGATTTAATTAATCATAATTAAAAAGTTATGAACTTAAAACGTAATAACACGTATTTTAGTTAATCTCTTTATTCATTTTTTATCCTTCTCGTTTAATCCATTCTTTTCTAATTAAAACAAAGCTCTTAAACTTCTAATTGAATAACCATGCCGAGGCTGTTTTTATCAACCAGATTTATGAAGATAAATCCATTCTTTAGAATCAGATGACATCCTTTGTTTATACGTTAAATTATTCCTGGATAATAAACGCTTTCAGAAAGTAATGAGAGAAAATTCGTGACATTGTCAGGAGGAGAAGAATTTCAAGAACATAAGACATATTTATAAATTGATTTAACAAATTATTTTTTTAATAATAATAAATAACTATAATAGATTCGTTGTTGATTCGAGACAATTAATAAATTATTCTGAATCAATAAAAAAAGAACTTATCGTTTCTTCTCTCCAATTACTTGTTTTTAACGTTTAAATATTTAAATCTCGAAAAATCAATTGTTTATTTCGCGTATATTAAATAAAATTGCCATACTACTATTTTATTATGCACATAATTATCCTATATTTAAAAAAAAAAAAAGTATTAATTTCCATAATTCGAACATCAAAAAAAGAAATATACTACTCATCACTTAAGCGTTATATAATTATCCATTATTCCACGAACCGCTCATAATGTACAATATAATCCATCATTGACTTCTATCAATCGATAATAATTTTAATTCGAGATCAATCTCCGTTCGATCGAAAAATAAAACTGTAAATAAGGATAACGTGATATCGTTGGTATGACGCTCTACAGGGGGCAGCCGATCGAATATCGTTCAATTATCAATGAATTACGTCATTCGGCCACTTATTCGATAGCAAATGTCAAAACGTTGAAAAAAAAAAAAAAAAAAAAAAGAAAAACAAAAATAAAGAAATGGAAGGCCTGTCCGCTCGAGTGACGCAAATAAATCATGCACAATTCTCTGTGTTAATCTTCGTTTCACGTAGGGTGACTGTACTCCTCGGTCGGAGTGTACAAAAAGAGGAGAGATCCTCGGTGACAGTGGAGAGTAAGATCCTCGAGGCTAGTAGTTTGATCCGTGCAAGGTCGGCCATCTGGCTCGATAAAAGCCTCTGTCGGATACGCGGCAGCTCGACCCCAAAAAGGTTCTGAGTGTTTGAGAAACTTCTTTTTGTAATTGGATCGACTAAATTGCAACTGAGATGAGTTTTCGCGGATACTTTATTCTTTCTTCGAACGAATCGTCGATAAATTGACGGAGGATATTAGCAAATTGATATAAAATTTTTATCACTTACTTTGTAATATTTTCAATTGAATTTCGTTTCGTCTAAAAAAAAAAAAAAAATAGATATATAAAAATTAATAAACGAAAGGGATTTGTTTGAAAAAGTATAGAATAGTTTGGGTTAAAAATACATATATAATCGATCATTTTTCATTTGTCGATGGTATTTTTTTTTTTTTTTAAATATTTTTCAATTTAGAATATCGTTTCGCGAAGAAGAAAGAATTTTCTATTTTTTCCTTTTTTTTTATATATATATTTTCTTATATTTTCACAATATATTTTTCTTCTTTTCGTATATTCATGGAATATATTTTCCATCTTTTACATTTATTTTACCCTTGTTTTAAATTGCTACATCTTTCCTAAAAGAATATATTTTTCTATTCTCAAATTTGTTTTCATACTTTACGTACGGGTTATCCAATACCTAATATTTGCCTTTGTTTTGTATCAATTTTTCCTTTCAGAAGAATACAATTCATAGAACAGCATAGTGTCTTTGTGTTCTTATTACATTTCTCTTCTTTTACGCTTGTCTTTATCCCATTCGATACGAAAACAACGAAGATCATCGTAAACCTAACTTCTGAGAGTCTGAACCAACTCAAAATCTCAAAGATGAGACAACCTTTTCAACCGAATGAAAAATACACCCACGTTCAAAAAAAAAAAGAAGAGAAAAAATGAGAGAAGCACAGCTTATAGAAAAAAAAAAAAAAAAATAGAAAGCAAAACATTTCGAGCGATAAAATATTTACATAGTTGTTAATGGAGGTTCGAGTAACAAGAAATTCCACGTATTGAATTTCCATTGTAGGAAGACTCCTTTGCCGTTTAACTTTTCACGATGGATCCTCGAAGATATCCTTACCGGGGAAAATTTTCTTCGTGGACATTTTTTTTCTCTTCTCAAGTTTTAAAAGTACCCGTATTATCGTGGATCTGATCGATGAGAAGAAACAAGGGGGAATGGGTTGGCTTTAAAATTTGCTCGTTATTCCACGTGTATATATATATATATATATATATATTCTTTTCTATTTCTTGGCATGATTCACCGATGAAGATAATGCACGTGCTCTCGAGCACAACGACGTTGATGATAAACTTAACTCGAGTTTAAGAACTCGTCTTGGTGTGAAATTCGTGGACTCTTTATTCTTATTGCGAGAGATTCCTGACTATTCCCTCAAGAGAAGACCTCTTTTATTTTTGCCCGGAGCTTTACGCGAGTTCTTACGTGGCCATTTTTAGGATGTTTTAACCCTTTTGATTCGACTTTCTTTCTTATTCAATTCGTACTCGTTTTTCTTTTAGAAATGCAATAGATGCAACAAGGCGAATTAAAAGTTATTGCACAACATTAAGGGAAATTTGGAAAATAAATATAGAAAAGTTTTGAGCTATAATCCACTCTATCACGAAACGAAAATTGATTGAAATTATTAGATAGAAAATAACAGATTTCTTTGAATAAATAACAATGTATCAAGTATTCGTTGTTTTCGTTACAAGAATGTACATCTGAATATAATAAGAAAATAATTATATAAAATATTATATATATATATATATATATTCATGTGTATATAATGTATTAATCAATTTTTATTAAAGTCAAATTCTTATTTCTTTCTATGCTTGGTTTTAATGAATTCTTTAATATAGTTTTTTATTAGTTTAATAGATAGATCAATTATAGTTTAGTTTAATCTGTTCTCTTTTCTCATTCACATTTCTTATACGAGCACTCTTAAAATAGCTGCAAACGCGGATTCTGAATGGATCCAATTCCTAGTTGGGATGTGGGAATTGCTTCTGCAGTTTCTCTTTCCTTGATACTTTGATAGACTTGTTAGTGAATCTCTATATAGAATGTTTTGAAGAAAGAGAGATATAAATTTGTTAGTGATGGAAATATAATATTTTATAATTTTTAAGTTCTATTTAAAATATTTGGTATAACAGTTATTTATTTGTAATTTTAAACATAATATTTATATCGTAGATATGATTAAAAGATAATGACTTCAGATATAATGATTAATATTATTCTTCTTTAATCATTTATACATATACTTTTAAATACTTACAATTAAAAATTTAGATACAAATAAATATATTCCAATATTTAAATTTTTAAAATATACACTGTTAAATGCTTCATTTATCCCAAAATTATACAAAGAAGAAAATCAACGATTCCATTTTCCTTATCAATTTTCTTCATCTCTTCGTTATTCGTTACTCGCAAATACCACCAGGATAAATGTTTTCTGTAATTATGTAATTATTCCGAGTTATTAAAAAAAAAAAAAGACGAAAAAATGAAGAATACATGGCACGAAAGGTGATGTCCTTGGTTAAAGGCCGGGTTTATCGATTTTCTTGAGGCATCTCGCTCGCTCGAATAGGACCGTGCGACTTCTAGCACAAGAACTTTCCTCTTCACTCGAAACAGCTCGCTTTTGTTGACCCCAGTGGATGATGATGCTACAGCCGGAAGTGCTTTAGAGAATGAAAAGCGAAATAAGGTAACAGTTTACCTTCTGATCCAACCTTGTGTCGTATGTAGATATTTCTTAGAAAAGCTATGTTTTCGAATGAAAAATTGTAGTCTCTCTTTTTTTCTGTTTTTGAGAGAAGAGAACGTTTAAACTGATTGAAAAAATATATATCGAAAATTGGTTCGTATGCGTATTTGTTTTTTTAAAAAACATGTCACACTAGGATTTACAATTTATTTTTTAATGAACGATACGTGTACGTCTTATTTGTATAAATAAAATGTGAAGAGAGAAAGAGAATTTAATAAAATGAGTGGAAATTTCATGAGAAATTACTTGAAATATGAAAAATTATAATTATGCAAATTACAATTCTTTTATCGAATATTAATATACGTATAAATACATGTATGTATACCTCATTCGTATTTATAAATTTAATAATTTTTAGTATTAAATTTTTCTACGTTAAAAATACGTGAAAAAATTGTTTTTCATAAAAATTAATTTTTTCGCTAAGAAAAGATGCGATCTTTTATAATCTTTCAATAATTCTCATTGCATACATGTATTATTTTAATTAATTATTAAATAAATAATAAATATATTTCTTTTTAATGAAATAGATATTATCCTACAGAAAAGATTGTAAAAATATCTGTTTCTACTATAAATAATAAAAAGAAGTTCTCCTTTATCTCTAAACAAATTTGATCCCAAAATCGTTAAATTTTTTAAGGGCGCGAAAAATGAGAAACCAGATAAATATATATATCACATTTTTGAAAAAAGTTTTACAGGGAATATGGAATCTCATTTCTTTTAAATTGCGTTCAAAATGGAACGAACGAAATAGAAACAATAACCAGATAAACAAAATTGATATTCATATGGCATTTTCCACTAGACACCTCAATTCGTGATTAAATTGGCGTTGTTTGTCTCCATTTAAACTGATCGCGGTCAACTTTATCTATATGTAGTCATCTACTTCTTAACACCGACTCTCGATTCCTAATAGCGTTTCATTGGCGTTTATCAATCTTGTTCAGCAAATATTAGGCGATCGTGCAAAACTTCGATCGCGTTGCAAATATTGTTATAGATATAAAATATCCTAATGGAAAATTCTTGAACGATTCTGTACAATTCTTATATTTATACGACAAAAATTCATACACATATTTGTGGAACATCTTTGAAAGATCGATTCTAGAGATCAAGTATAAAAATTAGCATATAAAAATTTTGATTGAGATTTGTTTATTAAATTTTTCCAAAATTTTTGAACAATTCTGTAGTTTATACGATAAAAATTCATATACAATATATATTCGTGGAACATCTTTGAAAGATCTAGAGGTCAAGTATAAAAATTAGCATATAAAAATTTTGATTGAGATTTGTTTATTAAATTTACATTTAACATTCTATCTATATTTCACCTTTATCCAATTGGAAAAATTCCAATTTTGTTTATAATAAGATGATAGCACAATGAAGATAATGCTGTCTCATTCTATTTCTATCTCACTTTATTTAATACAAGTTTCAATTGGTTATAACTTAATCAATAAATCTTATTCTTCTACATATATTAACTTTTCTGTTCATTTTAACCTCTATATTAAATATTTAGAGTGTCCCCAAATTTGTCTCACGAATATTAACACTTTCGATATATTACACTCTGTTTACCAATATTACAATTTCTTAAATTAGTTGAGATGTGAAAAATGGAAACAAAGAGCAAGAATATAATGGTAAAAGTAATATATTGATATAAGAATTTCCAAGAAAGGTATGATTGCTCCATTAAAGAAATTTTCAGATAGCAGAACATCTTTTCTCATAATTATTATACTTAAATATATATATTTTCATGATACACGAATTATTATAAGGATATGTACATGTGACTTAATTTATTTGTATGATAGTAAAGAAAATATAATAATAGAATAATAGAATTCCAATATTAGTTGCTAAAATGTTTGGACAGGACTATAACAGGAAATTCTAAGATATAAGTTTATTCAATAATAGAATCGATGAATAAAAATTGTTTAATAAAATACAACTGAAATAAATAAATCTATAAACAAATATATCTATCTATAAAATGTAATAATTAAAACAAATTTTTATCCTTAAAATTATTCCTTCATTATACGTATAATACAAAAAAAAAAGTAAATACTTAGATTTCTCTGTAAAACAACTTTCTCATTTCTTTTACTACTTCATTCAAACACCATTCTCAAAATAAATTTTCCAATTCTTTTTCTATGCATAAAATGTAATTTCCCAGTCGAGATCGTATTCCATTTTCACGGTTTCTTAGCTGGAAAAATCGCGATTTTTCCAGCTAAGAAAAATTACAACGAAAAACTTGTTTTAACGAGTTTAATATTTGATTACTGGAAACACCGAGGAAAACAGGAAAAGATGATTTCTTGCCAATCCGGTTTGGCTGGTGGCACGATTACCTATGATATCACCGACACGTTTTCCGCTGCTAAACAGTTTTAAAATTCATGAAAATCCCTCGAATGGATATCGCTTCACCGCTCGTCTTCGCGACGAAAGATATTCAAATAAACGGTCCCCGCGGTCAAGTGGCGTGCGCCTCAGTTTTTGCCTATAAATTTCCATGCACTTCGTGCTTTTCGCGCGCCATGCGCGATTTCATGCCAAAACAACGATCGTTTACCCCTCGTATTTTCCTCCTGCTTACCTAGGAAAGCATATTGCTCGTTTATACGAAATCGATCATTGATGATGTTATAAAATTTAAAATTTTTTAAGTTTTCTTTCCGTCATAGATGATACAGTTTTGAAATAACAATATTTCTTTTCTTTCTTTTTTTCTTTGGTAAATTTTTAAGATTATTTTCACTATTTTTTTTTTTTTGCATATTATATATAATATATGCATAATTATATATATATATATTTTTTGCTTATCGATTAAGTTAAAAGTTGAAGAAATTAGAGATAACGAATGCCGCATTGCATCAGTCGTCTATATATAAATGTTTCTAACGAAAAGTCTAAATCGTTTGTAACTGAAAAAAAATAAATTTCTAACATTTTCGTATACCAACTTCTTTCATCCGTTTGATTTAATCCTAAAAAAGTCAATTTCAAATTCATAATTACGATCGAATTCGATATCTGATCCTCAGAATCTTACTTTATGTTATAAAATAAGGAAATCCTCTCTTCAGTATATTCGATAAAAAAGAAATTTCAGAAGAAAATCACCGTCCAACCTTTTACGATTTCGATCCTTCCTTTCATACCGCCATCCCTAATTGAATATTTCTCACAGCTGGCTCTTCCAAATCGCAAAAAAAAGAAAAAAAAAAAAAAGGCAATTTCGAATCGAGCAGCCTAGATTCCGAGGAAACTCATCTTCTCACATCCTAAAAACAAAGACTGTCCTTCGTATATAACATCCCCATGCCTCGCCCCTTCTTTTTCCCTCTTTCGTATGTCACAAATTTCCTTCCTTTTCCAAATTCCCTCCCTTTGTCTCTTTCATCCTATTCTTCTTTTTTTGTGATTGCTTCAACCTCCCTATATTTAGCATTCGTTTCATTCCACCACTATTTTCAGTGCTCGCTTCATTCCCCTTTGTCCCTCGTAATTTCTTCTTCCCTTCTCTGTTCAACTCGTTCTCCGTTCGTACCTTTTCTTATCTGATCCAACCTGTGTGGTATTCCTTTTCGCTGTAGAGAATATCGTATAGAAATCCAAGAAAATAGTAACGAGGTCGAGGAATGGTTAACGTTCAAGGCCACGGCTTTTCAACCCAAACATGTTCAACATGCGTCGCGATTTTTCTCTCTTATTTTTCTTTTCTTTCCTCTCTTTTCTCCCTTTCTCTCGTTTGATGACTCGGTGATTTCAACCGAGGTTCTTTCTTCCCTTTCACCTTGGTTCACCGTATTCTTTGCACGGCCTTAAGGGTTTTACGACACAAGTCGAAAGAAAGTTCTGGTTTCTCGAGGGTTTCGCGGGGCTTGGAAAAATGGGTTAAGAGAAATTTTTTGGTGGGAACTATGGTGGGGGATTTTTTTTTTTTAATTCGAGAAACGTTTATGAGAAAACATGAACATTACATCAAACATTGCATCGGAAAAAATTCTCCTTTCTTTGCGAAGTTTCTTCGTGAGAAACAAAAGCTCGCACGAAACATCATATTTTCCTTCTAAATTTTATTTACAATTTAAAAGAATACAAACATAAAAATTTCAATAAGAGTTTAAAAAAATATTCTCATAGCACGAATGTAATTGATTTACCAAGAAGTTTCGAAGAAAATAAGCAACGCAATATTGTTGATTAATTAATATATAAAATATAGCAAATGAAAAGAATGGAAAGAACACAAGCATTATTAACGCTTTCATTCTTTTCTAATAATGGATATCAAAAGATACTGTAGTTCTTTCGATAATGGATTGATTCTTTCTTTGTATATGTTTTTCTTCGTATATGTTTCAATGAAGAAAAGCTAATTTTTAATTACGTTAGTTGATTGTGAAAAAGAAATCGTATGGATTCAAAGTTGTATATAATGGACCATGTGTTTTGAGGCAGATTAATTAAAACAATGTATCGTTATGAAATCCTTTTTTCTATAGAAAAGTATTCACATTTATTGGAATTTATTTAAAAATTTTATTTAAATTAAATGCATTTACATATTTAAATAATCGTGTCATTTTATGATAATATAATGTACGTGTAATTTTCAAATCAACTGTAATAATCATTTTGCTTACTTTAATATGCTCACTGCAAAAATTAATTAATTCAAAATATATTATATATGTTTCAAAATATTAGTTGATATTGGATGAACGCAGGAATTTTCCAATACATTACATTTGGAATACGTTATTATTTGTTCCATATTAATATTGTTTCTCATAAGAGAGTGCAGAATTAGCAATGGCAAATCTTATTAACTTCTTAAATTTAAACACGTATATAAATTTTAAAGAAAATTTTTTCCATATCTTTAACTAGAGTTAATCTATCTAGAATTAAAGTATCTTGATGAAAATAAATAGATACATATTATTCAGAATATGGTACAGAATAAAAATTACATTAAATATTGAAATATGATTCTATGGATTAAATATTTACGAATGGTAAATATTTAGAAAGGAAAATATCCAATTTAAAGTTCATAATCGCTATTCCTAATTTTTTTTATTTTATTTCTTGTATTTTTTATTCGTATTAAATTACAATTTTTCACTATTATTGCATCTTTTATCGTTTTACAAAAGTTTTTAATTTTCTTAACTAAAATTTAATTTACTTAATCCTATTCTTTATTTTCAAATCCCCTCTACAATCAAGATTTCAGACTATATTATAATATTCAAAAAATCTTCGAATAAATTCCAAAATCACTATCAGATGTAAAGATTAAAATTTTAATTAAGATTACAAATTCTCTCAATTAAAATTAATCAATAATCACTATTTACTATAATCATTCAACAAATCATTGAATAAATCCCCAAATTATCATCGTGTTTAAAAATATCCATTGAAACAATTATTATAACACATTTCCTTATTGCTGTAATAAAAACTTTCAAATTTTCTTAATTATTGTACAATTTACAAATTTTCGAATACTTTTCAAAATATCTTTTCACTCATTCGTTTGACGAGCCTTCGAATAAATACTCAAATCATGTTGATCTAGGATTAGATGTAGGTCATTTTATCAGCGATCCTGGCGCCATCAAACTCTCACTCGCAATCAAATGTGGTATCTCTTGACGCACAAAACGCAACGCGACTTAGGAAGCTATCTTAAGTCTCTTGGTTATTTAACGGGAGCTGATCTGAATTTACGAGCAGCTTGGTACGTCTGCAGAATACGAAAAGTGTGTTGGAATACCAGATGGTACATAATGCAAGATGGTCGAACCGGATAGAGGGCGCTGCTGATGCAGCCTGCTAAACTTGTGTAGAGTGATTTTACCTCGAAACTTAATCCTGAGGGATGGCATTCCGAGTAAAAACGTGAACTGAGCTCCCGCGAAACTTTATCAAACTGGAAGTTTTTGTCCACTTGCACTAGTTTTTCTAGAAGTCTCTTAAATATGAACGACACAAGAATTCTAATATAACTCTTCCTGTTGACTTTTATTCGTTCTCTGCTCACGATATGAGACTCGATATTTCAAACTTTTGACGACTATTGCACGAACCTGGATATTGTTATTAAAGTAATTCGAATTCATTTATTACAACAATTCAGTATTTTTATTCATGTTAATATTACAATTATAGAGTCTCGTTTTGATTATATATATTTTTATTTTATTCTTTTTAAAAATGCAATTCTAATGAGAATATACAATATTTAAGTTTTAATTTTATGTGTGTTATATTTGACTTTATGCAAAGTTTCCTTATGTAAGGCGTTTTTGTAAGAATCTTGTCAAAGATAAAAAACTTTTGATTGTTCGAGTTCATTTAGTTTTTCTACAAAACAAGATAAATGTAAATTTCTTTACAAAAAGGAATGCATAGTAATAAACCTTAGCATCACAGATTATGATTCAGGATAAGGAATGATTGATATTTTATACCGTTACTTGATTTAAAATTACTTATGTAAAAGTTATTATTAAATATGAAACAATATAAATTACAAAGTATGTTTTTAAATAGATGCATTTATTTATTTTATAAATTTTGTATGTCAAATATAATATTAATATGACAAAAATTTGTATTGAAGTTTATTTTTTGTTTCAAATTAGAATTTTCTACATAGAGTTTAAGATCAGATTAATTTCTATGAAGGGATTGGCAGAGAATGATGATTTGTATTATCGAGATCGATCAAAAATAAATATTGACTTAATTAACGTGATCCAATATAGGTCATTTTGAACCTATACCGAGAATTTAATGAATTTCGTTTTAATTGGTGATTATTTAACGAAAAATCTATGGAACTTTTCTTACACGATTTTCTCTTATTCTTTTTATTCTTATTTTTTTAAATGTTATACTTATTATCTTTGTAATTTTTTTTTTATTTTATTACATCTTTTGCGTCTTAAATCTTACGTTTTTACGTTTCTTTTGTCTTCAAGACATAGATTGTTTCATTGCTCTCTTTATCAAAATACAAAAAAATAAAATAAAAAAAAGAGAATTATCTCGAAAATGGAATTAGGTCAGGATACGAAGTATGTGTTCAAGAATTTCAAGTATCGAATAAATTTCAACGTATCTATGAATTTTATGTGATACGATATCGCGCTGTTCCCTTTTGCTGTGCCATTTTTGAAAGGCGGAGTCATATAACATTTTTACCGTCTGCTAAGGACTCAACATATTTATCACTTTACAGACGACGTTCTAAAAAAGGAGAAAAGACGCAATACTCTTTCTTCACGAAATATTAGAATTTTCTTTCGATTTTTTAAATTTCGATTAATCTAATTTTCATAATGGAATAAAAAGAAATTTTCAAATAAACTTCGGTAAACTAAATACTTTTCCCATATTTTATGGGATAAAGCAAACAATAATATAGTAATTTACATAATTTTTATTTTAATAATAAGTTGAAGTTATTTACTGATAAAGATAAAAAATAATATCGAAAATAATATCGAATAATTTGAAACATTAATCGATAATGATATTTTAAAAAATTAAGAATTTTTTCAAACTGTTTTTGTATTTCACCTTCCATTAATTTCTCAACTTTATGATATAAAATTTTCAATCTTCCGAAATGTATTTCTTTCAATTATGTCTTGTAAATGTTTGACTAAAATTCTCTTTGTTAAATGAAGGAATAAATAAAAATAAAAATTTATATTTCTAGTCATCTTGTGCTCAGGAACACTTACTGGGAACAGATTTATAGCCGGAAATAATAAATACTTAGCCTTTGAACGGGGCGTAGGGCACGTTAGATACTTTGTTTATAAGAGTTTATTTTATGATTTAGAAAAGTTTTTTCAGTTTTATGCAATACATTCATAGATTTTTTTTCATTTAAATATATATAGAATATTAAAAATTTTATTAACATTCTTTTCTCTTTTTTTTTTTTTTTACTATTAGAGTATTTTTTAATATTCGATGAAAAATGAAGCAATGATGATTTTTAGGAAAAAATATTATTTCAAATTTCAAGATAATATAATAATTATTAAATAATTAATATAAAATAAAATGGATTTATGTTTCTTTCTTGTAACATTGATTTAATCAATGTTATTTTTAGATACCACTATAATAAACTTGTGTAACATTATAATGATAGTTTATAGATTTTTTTATTCTTATGATAATATTATATAAAATTTGTTTATATTAACAAAGATACTTTCTATTTAATATGAAGAATTATGTAAAATTATGTGTTAATATGTCAAAAACTTTATAATCTTCCTGTATTCTATCTTTTTGTATAACTCATTCTCAAAATATCGATACTCAAAATTTCGATATCAAAACTTCATAAAATTACAACGTAATCATATCTAATCAAATAGTTCGAATTTCTATAGATTCTTTATAACCATTTTCCTTAAATTTTTCACATTAACTATCCGCATCTAAAATCCCAATATTTTTACCATGAACATTCGTTTCGACGTAAAAGCATCAAAGACGATGTGTAATAATAATAGCTACATCGATCCTTGTCAATCAACATTACGTACGTCACGATGCACACGGTTGAAGGTGTTAGAAATCATATGTGCGTCACGTGTGACGTAAACCTAAACATATTTAGGTCATTGTGAACATTGTGAATTAAGTATACTAAGTCCCTTTGGAACACAACGGATTGCCGTGTCCTTTGGCCGAATTGAAGGACCATTGAGTTTCTGTGGCCCAGTTTCCCGGATATTCGTCGGCCAGAGATGAATAAAGAACGATGCTATACGCGCTCGATGGATCGAGATTAATTTTCAACGAATCCTCTAAAGGGTTCGATTGATTATTCAAAGTGATTAGTATTTACTGATTTCGGTGTTTCTTTTTTAAATAAAATTTCTGAAATTTCTGTTTTAATTAATGATCGATCAGCAAGAACTTTATTAGAAGTTATTTTGTTTGGAAAGGATCAGGTATTAAAATAATAAATTATTTAATGCGTTTCTTTAATAAGATTTTAGAATTTTTTTAAAATAAACTTATTTATTATTTTATTTTATTATGAATAATTAATTTAAATATTTGATTCAAGGTTTTTGTTGGAACCTATTAGACAAATAGTCTAAAGCTCTTTCGCTTGTGATACAACGTGAAGAAGTTTTGAAAATAGATGTTCTCTATATAAATATTTTTTTTTAAATATATTACCATTATCATGTTAATTACTAAAGTTCAGATACTCCATTAAAATCAGCTAGAAAGTTCATAAGGAACATATATCTTCAGGAAAATTTTCATATATTCTGGAATACCAGGCATACTTTCTAATAACTGATTATATAATATATTGATAATTATAATATTAAAAAAAAGTTAATACTCGATCAAATCTTCGAATAACGTGTCGAAGACATTATTTATACGTATACAGTTAAAAAATTATTCATGATACTAACATTTTTTTTTTTCTGTCCACAGGTCCAAGATGAGAAGTCGCGAGTCCCTCTAACATCGATGATAAATGGCCTTGCCCGAAGGATAACCGAGCTCCAACCCGAGTCTATCGATCAGAAATTTCGATTTCCTTTAGACAAGTACGATGATCTCACAGGAAGCGGAAGAATCATGGTCCATGGCGAAGATTCGAAGAACTAACGATTTATCGATTGGTCCGTGTGTCAGCAGGCTGGTGGAACGTCGAATCGTTTGATAATTTGATTATTCTGCCGCGAAACGACGTTAACCATGGCAAGAGACAGGCGTGTAATCGCCGACACGGCACTCACTCATCTAACGAGCGCGAAGAAATCGCGTTGGGGGAAAAAGGAGATCGTCTAGGGATCCCTAGCAATTGGATATCTATATTAAGGGCAAGAGAGAAAGAGAGAAAGAGGGAGAAAGGAAAAAGTGACATTGCGGAGAAATAATAGTTCGTATTCCCATCTAGCAAGACTCGATTGAAGACAAGTCGGCTGGAACAGCGTGGATCCATTCGGAACAGTGAGCATCGAAATGAAGCTAGGGGATAACATGACTATGGATGGTGAGTAATGATTCTTGTTTTATTCTTTTTGATCGATTTGTTGTAGGAATATTTGTAGGGAGGAAAGGAGTGTATTTCAATTGTAGAAATTGGGATTTTATAATTAGAATTATATAATTAAACTTTTGTTTTATTTTTTGATCAAGTGTCGTTGTTAATATAAAACTTTTTAGAAAAGTTTCAGTTGAATGATATCGAGATATTATAATTAGAATGTTTTATTTTTTGAAGAAGTGTCACAGTGTAGGAATATTTGCAGAAAGAAAAGTACAGTTGAATGATATTGAAATATTATAATTCGTTGCAATATGTAAGTACTTATTGATTCGTAATCTATTTCTGGCATTTTCTAATATTAAAAAGAAATTTCAAATAATTTAAACAAAAAACCAAACTAATTAAAATAGAGGTTTGAGATTTTTCTGAAATCCTCTACGAATAAAATTATCCTAAAACGTGCCGCTATTTTCTTATCTTTGTCTCGATCTCGATTCTTTATTTAACAATGCTATCTGCATTTTGAATCAAAGAAATTAATCCTGGGAATTATTCGAGATTATTTATTATTATTAAAACGTGCAATGTAACGTGTAACATAACATAGAAATGCAGTTGTGATTCATCTTTCTTTATACCAATTCTTTAATTCAAAACTAGAAAGGTTTGATTATGCGTTTACTTCTGTTTAGGTTATTCTTAAGCTTATTCTTCGGCTTATTGATTTCCGGAATGTGGTCACGTTTCCCTGTCTGGGAATGTCGCAGTTTATCTCATCAAACTTATTGACATGCTCTCGTTCGTTATTCAAATATTCAGTCAAACTACGTGGTGAATTTCATTGTTTATGAAACGTTGGCAGGACGTAGTACGAAACGTGACTATTATACGAAGATTGGATGGTGCAATTTCGACTTGGACGTTCCGCTATTTCCTTATCTTTGTCTCAACTTCGGTTCTTTATTATAACTATAACTATATATATACTATGTGCAGCTGTATTTTGAACCAAAGAAATTAATCCTGGAATTATTCGAGATTATTTATTATTATTCATTATTATTAATTAATCGAAGACAATCGATTTCAGATTTTTAAGTTTTTTCTATTAGATAAAATAAATTTCATTAATTAAGTTTAGTATTTATATATATATATATTTTAAAATAATCATATCATGATTTTTTTTCAATTTTTTTTTTTCATTTTTTTTTTATTATTTCATCAATATAATTATTCCAAACAAGGATCGTAATTTATTATTTTAATTGTTTCAGAAGAGATTATATTATACTAGTTTATTTAGTTTGTTATTATAAAGTTGTTTAACAACAGATATTCTAAACTAATCAAATTTTCAAACTTTTTTCGAATTTTTTATTTAATTAACAATTATTCTATTATCACATTAATAAAGTGTTTATTTAGTAATAGAAATATTCGAAAAGAATCTAATTGTCTCTTTTTCTCGTTACGAAAGTTTCTTATTTCATTTTCTCATCATTAGAAAAATTATCATTATTTCATCGCCTTAATTCGAGTGGGAAAAGTTGTTTAAGAAATAAACCTCTGACTTTTTCTGACCTTTTTCTTGTTAAGAAACTTCTTTATTTTATCACTATAGTTCGAGAAGAGACATTGTTTTTTGATATTTTTGAAGAAATATATTAGTTAAAACAAAATTTCTCTGATATTCGTATTACATCAAAATTGTATTTAAAATATCGAAATGATATTACAGTTCGTTAAGAACATCTAAGAGATAAGTTTCTTTTGAACTTTAGATTAATTAATATCGTCTAATCAACGTAGGGAAGTAATACTCTCTGCAAATTGAATTATATCTCATTACGTTGGAGTGTGTGCAAACTCATCAATGCAGAACTAGTCATTCATTAACAATATTTTCTCATAATTTCATAAACAGGATATGATTTCATTTTTTTTTTTTTTAATTATAATTACCAATGAATAATTCAAATCGAAATCAATTTGGTACAAGGCCAAACATTAACGTAATTACCTTTTTTCTAAATATTTTTTTTTTTTAATACTATCAATCTATTTCGTTTAATTTTTCATATTAATATCTGTATATTTAAGTATTCTTTAAAAAATATCTTCAAAAACTTTATCCTCGATTTACATTTCGAACATAGAATTTTATTATCGAGAAATTATTGAAATCAAAAAATTAAATAATATTAAAAAGTATTGGTCATCTAATTACGCAACTTTAAAGCAAATATATAAAAATCGATAAATTAATTCAGAATTTCTTTTATAGTATCTTTTACATCGTGTATTTATAAAATACAACTTAAATATTTAAATAAAATATTTAATTCCTTCGTTTAATTTAATTAATCGAAGTTTCAACAGCTTTATAAATATTTACGCAGCCTGGTGAACATTCCCCCATTGCTAGACTGAAATTAATCCCTTAATTAATTTCCATCGATAAATTCGAATCAGCCCGAAACACGACCTCGACAAATTTTGTAGATTTCAATTACACTGCGCCATGATCGTTCGTTTTCATCCTTACGTGTCGTACCCTTGGGCTTCGATTGTGCAAGAGGATCGCAGAGGGTTGAAAGAGAACCGTTTCGTGACTCTTAATCGAGTTTGCGTTGATTAATGGACTTGGCTGTCGATCACAGCCAGGCCTCGATATAAACGGCGCGATAAACCCCACCGTAGACACGTAAACACCCCTATCGATGATGATTCCAACCCCTCCATTTATCCTTGTATTGTGTTTATATCGAATTTCCTCGTAAAATCGATCGTCGACGATATTATCATTTATATTATCTCATCTTGATACCAATTCTCGATAATAATCAAATCAAAAACATTAAGGAAAATAGGGAAAAGTTTTTGAAGATAGAATAAGTAGAAATACGTACTTTTTATTCCTTTGAGTGATATAAGGTTTTTTTTCTTCTTCTGGAAGTTTAGTTATATAAAGAAATAACATCTCAAAGATATATTTCAATTAAATATAAGGAAATTTTAAGCAATGGTATTTCAAGTAAATAAGTTTTCAATTTATAGAATTGTAATTTCGAAAGTGTTAGAGTTCTAAAATATATATATACGAAAGAATATAAGAAAGAAAAGGGTATATAAGAAAGATATATAGATATAAGGGTATAAGAAAGAATTCGTAAGAAAGAGGATCGTTAAGTAGAAGTCTGGCAATGGATATTGGAAACATTACTATAATTTTCTGCAGAAATAGGACATGGTCAATATATAATATATAAATGTCAACTTAAATTTAATTGAAAAAATTCAGAATTTTTATTTTTAATTCATAATATCCTTTATAGTGATTTATTTTTATTATCATTACATTCAATTCTTTTTAATGTTTTAAACTTTCAAAAATTATGAAGATATTCTCAATTTTGTTTACTTGTATTACTTGTTTATTCAAATGATAGTTAAAATAATAATTAATTCATTCATTATATATCTGAAAGTTTATTTGAATTATAAATTTAATTTTTATTCAAATAAATTCAATATTACATAGGATTAATATAAAGAATTGTGAATATCTATGTATATTACACATCAAATATAATTGAATGTAGTTTCTACAAAAAATCCTTCTACAAAACATTTTCAATCAAAAGAATTTCCACGGAAATTCTATTAACTTTTTATAAGCATTAATCATTGTTATCATTGATAATATATGCGATTAAGTCAAAATTTTTCTACTTTTCTTAATTTCTTTGTGAAAAAACATCAAAGAATAATAATAAAATTTCACATGGAACGTTATTTTTCCTATTGATTATTATAAGATATATACACCACTTATTCATATTTCTACAAATATTATCATTAATGACATTGTCCACTGTGTTCATTTATTAATAAAACTCATTCCTCTTTGAATTTCATAAATCAACGTTGAATGTTTTTGACATTTAAATTCTCTGTTTTAAATGTTGAATTTATATTTTCGACAATTTTTCTGATATTTATCGTTCCATTTAAATTTGTGTAATAAAAATTTAAAAATTGATATAAAAAATTATTTTTAATAATTGTAATTTTAAATTATCTTAAAATTCATTTTCTTTTCAAATGTTTTCAATAATTTCTAAATTATTTTCATCTTTTTTTTAAAAATGGTAAAATATTACGTATTATTAATATTTTCTATATTATTCGCGATAATTGTCATTTGAAACATCATGATATTCATATTACCTTTCATCACTAATATTTTCAACGATTTTTACGGTACTTTTTCTCCAATATTAAATACTTTTTTCATATTTCATTCGTATGATTTTTTAATTCATAATAAATTAAAAAATTATTAAAACGAATACGTTGTTTGAAATATTGTAATATTCATAATACTTAAATGTAATTTGATTGCATTCAAGATAGATAGTAATCAATTCAGCAATTATCACGATATTTTTTAACGTAATATTTAATAATTAAATTTAATATTCTAGGAAAAAGGAGGAGATTTCATTACATTTATTGATCTAATAACTATGAGCAATGAAATCTTGGATTCAAATCGTCTCTTGTCTTTGTATAATTACAAAAATATTCTGTATCGTAGATAATAAAGGAGTCCAAGTATTTGTTATCCGTACATGCATCCCTTTAATTTCAGAAGTGTGTCAAGGTAATATACGTTATATGCATATATACTCGCGCAAATGCTCGCTTTTGATTCATAAAAATCCTTGTGTAGAGTGATAATAGAGTTTAGTTTAAAAAAAAAACATGATTTACACATGTTCCAAGTCAGTTATTGTCACAAAATTGTTATTTATTATCATTTCTTAGGCATTGTTAGTGATAATAATTATAAAAATTTTCTCTATTTGAATTGCTATATTGTTGTATAATAAATTACATGTATATAACTTATTTGAAAGTTGATAATTGTCGAATTTGTCGTAAAAGAATAATTCTTTTTTATGATTTATGATATCTTTTATAATATTTAAAAAGAGGACAATTACTTTGTTGGAAAAAGAATTATTTAAATTTCCACAGGTTTAGATTAATTTATAATAAAATATGATAGAATAGTAATTCAAAAATAGAATAATTCCTTTTAAAAAAGAATTTTTTTAATTTTATTTATTTCAAAGTCTTTAACTTTGTGATTATATCGCGAAAAAAAAATACGAAAGTAATTTAAGTCAGAAGTTTAATTATTACTTGATTAAATTAATTTTCTGGAAATATTCACTTTTATATACTTTAGTTCACATTTTAAATAAGTTAAGATGTAGAGATTAGAAAATTTCAAACTTCAAGAATCAAATTAAATATTATTAATTGAATAAAATAATAAAATTAATGAAATCAGTTTATTTTTTTAATGATGAACTTCATTACATATTTTTCAATATATTTCTCTTCAATGTTGATATTTCCAGAAAATACATATTTAGTCATATTTTATATACTTCATTAAGTTAAAGCCCATATTTTTTCGACAAGATTTCTAAATTTAAACTTATATAAAAAAAATCACAGAAATATTCTGATTATTTATAACGAGAATTTAATATCGTATTATAATAATTTTGCAAAATTTATAACAAATTATTATTTTTTTTAATAAAATAATAGGACAAAATATACTATAATAATTACAAATCTATTTACATCAGATTCTACATTTTATTTTCATAACATCAAATCTTTGTACTCGTGTAAAATCAAATAATGTGAAACTTAATATATTTAATTTAGTTTCTAAATATCACGATAGATACAATAATATATAAAATAATTTCTATCATACATATTATCATATCACATAATGACACGCAAAATAATTTTTTTATTACAACAAATTATCCAATAATATTTCTATTCATTTATCCCTCACAATTTTAATAACAGAAGTAAATAAACATCGCAATAGAATTTAGGATTTGTTATTTGCTCGTTCTATATACTCGAGAAATGTCTCGAGCACATCTACGCGAAGTAGAGCGATTGGAATCTCGACAATTATTTTTCCATCCTCGTCATCGCGATCGATATCTAAGAGCGTGTGTGTACACGTGTGTGTATGTGTCACTGGAACGATTCCAGTCGTTGAGTAGCCGGAGAGTCAGCCGTTATGGACGGAAAAGAGGATATGACCGAGATAATGCGAACACGGATCCGGCTCGAAGCGATTCGTGGTCCCTTGGCGATTTAACAATTGACTTGTGCCTAGGAATCGTATACCGGAGTAATTGGAAGTGACCCGACACGCTTGTCGCGATGCTCATTCAGTTTTCCCATTCGATTCTTTCCTCTAGAGACGCGGAGGATCGTATCGTACGATCCTCCAGATCGAGAAATTGAAGGAAAATCGTGATGGATTTTGTCCCGTGGATTTTAGATTTTTCTCGTTACCTTCGATTTTTTCCGATGGGATTGAACATATCTTTTCTCTTGAATCTTTTCTTTCTTTTACGATCGAACGATATTTCGAGTCGATTCGTGATTCGAATTATACGGGCATTGAATTGTGGACGAGTTTAAGTAATTGGATAAATTAATGATTTTTTTCGTATTTATTTCTTTGATTTTAAATACTTGACTATAGATTAGAGGTTTTGTCATTGAAGTTTGAAGAAGTAATATATTAAATATTAATATTGTCATTTTTTAAACTTTTAGTTAGACATGTATATATGATGGAAAAAATAGGAAAAATGTTTGAATATTATTATATATATATATATGTTCACTTTGATATCGAAGAAGAAAGAAGAGTATTTGAAGCAAATCGACTAATTGAAATCGTTGTTTCAAGATAGAATGTTTGATCATTAATAGCTATTGCTAGAGTACCACTTGAGTGCCTTTTAGAAATATTTTGTAAAAGAAAGACAGAATTTAAAAGCTAATTCAGATTTTTTGATCAATTTAGTTATTTTATCTTTGGATCCATCTATGTATAGCTTAGATCTTTATTTTACGATTTAGATAAACTTTCTCTATGTATATAGTTGGTTAAAAAAGTCTCATATACACTATCTTATTAGAAATTTTATTTAAATTAATAAAATTCAGATTTTAATGAAAATTTGTATATACAATAAAATATATATAGGATAATATTTTTTAGCAACATATTACCATAAAATCAATGTTTCATTGACTTTTTCATTTTTTAAAATACAGTTCATAAGAATAATAGCTTCCAGATTCATTTAAATATTATTTGTTAAAATATTCGTAATATTTTCCCGAGAAAATATGTTTCACAGATAGCTGACTATCTCGATAGTTGATGAAAAAGTTGGCCAAAATTCTTGATAACGGTAAATGCGAAAACTGGATGCGACATATATCATACACCTCTGACGAAGATTAATTATCGTTTAATTATCATCTGGCGAGTGCATCAGGATAGTAACGAAATTTCGCGCGGTATAACCGGAAACGGGGCAACAGGTTACACTTCGAGATAGGAAGAGCGCTATCCATGAAAATTTTTTAACAAGTTAATTAATTAATGAATTTTGCGAAAATATACATTCGACTTGTCATTGAATAAGATTTAAGATAATTATACAAGAATCAAATTTTAAACGAATCTGATTCGAACGTCGATTAAAAGATCGTACCTTATATATTTGCTATTTTGTATTTAATTATTAATCATGTTTAATCCTTTTTTTAATTTCGAATTTATTTACCAAAAAAAGAGAGAGAAAGGACGAGAAATAGAAAATTAAATTAATAGGATAATTTTTAAATTTAATAATTTTATAATTTTATGAATTTTTATGAGATTTTCAATCTTCTAATGCGGCATAATTTTTATTTTTAAAGAATTGATAATAGGGAGGTTTTGGAGAGGTTATGAAAGTTTTCTAGGCTCGAGTTAGCACGAAAAATCGCTTTGATTGCAGAATCGTTCAGAAAATGAGGGAATTAAGAATCATTCTATTACCTGATTTTATAGATCGTGTGTACAGAATCTTTTCCAAGTTTTCGAAAATTGAATATTAGAATCAATTTTAAAGCAAATATTATATTTAATATTCATTCTTTATCTATATTTTTTCATATTTTCATATTCTTAATTTTGTCACCATACACTTGCATTTTATTACATAATATTATTGTGCTGCTAGAAACATATTTATTTTCTATTTTCTTGAAAATAAGATCGAAATTATAGTCTTTTTCTTTTAATAATAATATTATTTTTTTATATTTTTACAATTTCTATAATTTTTGCAACTTTTCTCTCTAATTTTAATATTTCGTTCCTCCAATTGCGATCGCTCCATCTTCAAGCCTATACGAAGACAAAGTACTTTGGTGTGATTTTATTTCAAAGTTTTAAGTTTAGGAAATCATTGCATTCAAACGAGATCGATCGTTCGTAATTGCTAATTAAAGGTTACGAGGCGTTCTTAATTAATTATCGTGGGGCACTTCAACTTAATGGTATCTGAATGTTTCATCGAAGAGATCGTTCTATTGATCGCCTTTTTTCCAGTGGTTAAAGATGTTCTAATTAAAAAAGACGAAATATTCACGATTATTTTTCACAATTTCGATTCTCGTTAAATATCATATGGTACGTATCATCTTATACTATTTTATTAGCAGAAAATTGTTTTATTTATACATTTTTCAATCATTCTTTGACCAAAAATTGATCATGAATTTTATTAATTTGCCATTTCTGTGTAACCACTGTAATCTTTTTCAATCTTTTCTTCTAACAGGAATGTTGTAATTTATTTTAACTTCTATTAAAGATAAAATAACAATTTTCTGTTTCAAATGAAATTTTAATCATATTTTTTTATATTTATAAAAGTATTGTAATAATAATATTTATTATTATAGTAAAAATAATGATTTTTTTATATTTATAAAAGTATTGTAATAATAATATTTATTATTATAGTAAAAATAATGATTAAGAGAACAATAAGTGCCTAATACATCAGCTGTCATATTTTTAACTTTATTTTAATTTTCCTTCGGATACCATAAATAATTAAAAACGATAAAAACGGGGGGGAAAAAAGGAAAGTAATTAATTTCAAGAGAAGTAATTAAAATATAAAATAAGTTTTACGATTTCCATTTTATCAAACTTTACTTCGAATATTTCAATTTTCTCTCGAGTGTTAAAAATAATCTAAGACATAATTAATTTTGGAAGAATTGATTAAAGTTTATATAGCCTCGGTTAAGCACAATATCCATTTTATATCTCATTTAGTTCTACAATGTTATTATGAAAAATATAATTAACCTTTAATCCCTTAAGCGGTTATATTCTATGATGTATACGTTATAACCGAAGTAACTATATTGCAGAGATGATGGACATATTTCTATTATGAAAATTCTTGTGCATCGTCTCAATGTTATATAGGATAATATAATGTAATAATATTCTAAATAATTTCTAAAACAATAATAAGAAAAATATTATGATTGGCTATTATTGATGATGACTATATTGATTAATAAATATCTAATACAAGTGAATTTTTTTTTGGTCTATACTTTGTAACTTATTAATTTTCTAATATTATTGTAATTGATAAATTATTATGATGTAAAGAATATTAATTGATATAAGAATAATAACAGCATGATATATTTTAATAAATAAAAAATAAAACATATATTTGCTTGTTACAAATATTCCATTATTTACAATCATCAATCATATCAATCACATCAAATATATAGTCACATTCAAATATATAGTCTTCTCTCGTTATTTCACACAACTCAAAATAATAAACAATTTATAAACGACAGAACTAATCATAAAATCAATTATGTAAAACGAAAGCAATGATGTTATATAATATAAATAATAATAATAATATATAAATAAATATAAAAATAAATATAATAATAATAAATAAATATAATATAAATAATAATAATATAAATAAAAGATATGATTCTATGTCTTATTACTGGACTATTATGTATATTTATGTAATTACATTACACAAAATGTAGAGTGTAGAATATATGCAGGATGAATGTGAAATATATTCACAATATTTTCAAACTCACAAACGTAATTGGGTACAATGATTCGAAGAAAGTAGCAACGTTACAAAGGCAAGATATAAAAATACATAAAGTCGTATAATCGTATTATCGTTTCATTAGATGCAAAAGAATCGAAAGAAATTCCTTTCACGTTTTAAAATTGATATCCTCCAAAGCTTCCATTACTTCTCCAATCGGTGTAGAATTCGAGATTATTTCGAATTCCATTAGAATGGAATTTATCGTTGAAAGTTTACCCGGTTGGCTTCCTACTTTCTTTCACGATATAAAACAATCGTGTATCATAAATTCGGAAAGTTTTGAGACGGATAAAGGGAAAATTGGACTGCGACAAGTTCTCTGATTTTGGAGCGAACCCAATTGACACGAATCCACGTGTTATCATACATCATATTTAATATGACACTTATGAATTATCGAGATTTATTTATCACTACTGCTTCGTGTATATTGCTTCATATATTATCCTCTGATGCATTGTATCGAATTCTATACAGATTTTTTTTAAATATCTATATAATTTTATCATTTCATAAATATTCTTTTTTAATTTATTCCCTGTTAAATTAAATATTTTGATAAAATATTATATCTTCTATAGAAATTATTATGGAGAGAACATAGTTTTATTTTATTAGAAAAAATTGATAGGATTGAACATACTTTAATACTTTATGTTTCTTTTTAATTAATAATTGATAGATATTTAATTTTAATTCTCAAAAATTATTATATATTTCTCTAGATTTTAATAAGTATGTTAAATTACAAAATATAATACATATACAAAATATCTTGAATTTGATGGAATTACATAAGTTATGTTGTAAGAAAGTTAATTTATTTAAATTTCATATTTAAATTTAAATTAAATTTAATATATTCAAATCTTTCATATTTTTAAAATAAATAAATTTTAAAATTAAATGTATGAATTTACTTAAAAAGTTTAAATTAAATTAACACTCCATGGATATTTTTTTTAAGTATTTTTTTATTATTATTCTAAAAATCTAAAAAGAAATAAATTTTAAATTTGTTTTGAAAAATAAAAAATCTTTCAAAGGAATGAAATTTTATTTCTTTGCTTTTATATACATTTAATTAAATTTATTCTCTTTATCACAATCTTTCTTAAAAAATATTTCCAATTAAAAAATTACAATTAATAATATAGGAAATAATTATATTTTATATTCGATCATCAATATTGTTAAAAAAAAAAAAAATATACATATTTTTAATCTAGAGCAGAGAAAAGTTTCTGCGAAAACAGCCATAATCTCAACTACACTCAACTACTTATTAAAAATCGAAATCACTAAACGAAGCGTGACACGACGCCACATCCCCTCCTAGACCCAATTTATCGGAAATAATCGAATCACGAATGAAATCAAGCTTATGATTGAAAACAAATAGAAACATCTTGGTTAACGATCCTTTCTCCCCTTTCCACTTCAACCTAACCTCGATAGAACTTATCGATAAAATTTCTCGCGAAAGCGAAAAACTTAAATTTATTATAGATTAGACGGATATCGATATTCGAGAAAAGAAAATCCACAACCGTCTTCTCTCGTAATTTCTTCCCCGTTTCTCCATCGATAAACTTCGTTCCCGTGCTATTGCACACACCGAGCGATAATTAATTGAAAGGTCGTCGATCAAAGCCAGACAGTTTCTTGTCTGGCCCGAATCATGGCGTAATCATAATGGATCCAGAAGCAAAAGCCAGGGAAATGAGGTGATAGGTAAGAATCATTTTAGAAGTTAATTATTTCTTTCCAAGATTGATTGTTTAATTGTATCAAAGATATTATCGAAAGATTATTTATAGTTTCGAGGGTAATAACGATAGTGTAGATTTTATGGAAATGAATATTTTTTACAGGAAATGAAATTTTTCACGCGTATTAATCTAGTTAGTTATAAAATGATTGACAGATAAGCTCTATTAATAACTTTGTCGATTTTTTAAATTACAAATATATATATACACGAGGATATACTTGTATGTTTTTTTCATATATATGTCGCTAAAATATGACTCATCACATTATCACGTAAGTAGTATGATGATGTAGATTCATTTATTGTTTTTTAACAATAAATAAGAGTATCATGTATTATATGTTATAATTAGGTAAAAATATAGAAAAGATTATCTGTTATAAAGCAAATTATAATAAAAGATAAATGACAAGAATATTATAATTCATTATATCATTATATTTTTATACTAATTATTGTATTTTTTCTTTGTCCATAGAATTGATTCTCCAAAGATATCTCACTGTATATTCTGCTTATATGTTGTACATTATATTTTACATGCAACATGACATAATTTTTAATTTTTTTATAATATATAATTTCTTGTAGCGAAGTTAAATTTCCATTTGAAAATTTCAATGCAAAAAATCCAGAAACACGATGAAAACTCTTTTGCCAATATGATATATTTTGGATAGATTAACATAGATGTAAATATTTTATATTCAATATGATTTTTATTTAAAGAAAAAAAATTTATAATACGAAAGAAAAAGTGAAAATAGAAACAGATAAATCTAATACATTTAATTCGTGTTGAAAGAAAATTCATCCATACTGATGTTTAATTCGTGGTGGAAGGATTGAAGCAAAGAATCAATGAGTTTAAATCGTATTAAAATCGCATTCTGGATTTAATAAGACCCGATTGCAGGACATAGTGCATCGCAAACGTGTTCAAAGAGCGAATCTTGTAATTAGTAAATGCCTTCGAAGGTGGGCGATCGATGAAATGAATAGAAGCCAAGCGGACAAATGGAGTAGATGAGTAATAATGCTGAAGAAAAGAAAAGATGTTTGCAATTTCTAATGATTTCATGTGATTTTAAATAACGTTATGAATTAGATTTTATATAAAGAAACTTTAATTTTAATTATTTAATTATTAATTAATAATAATTTTCCATTTAAAATTAAATAATATCAATTCTTTTAATTTTTCAAAAATTCAAAAATTTTATATATTAATAATTTTTCTATTCTAAATTAACTTTTTATTCTTTTTTGACGTGTTTGTTATCCCCATTTAAAGAGAAACACTTTGATTATTAATTTTTGCACGATAGGAAAAATATGATAGAATGCAATTATTTATGTGAAACGTGAAATTTAAAAGTAAAAAATGAAAATTAATAAGCAGCGTTCATAAATACTTAGGGAATGTTATATGTTAATGTATAAACAATTTTATTTTATTACTAAGATAAAGAAATGTTAGAAATTCCAGAAGAAAGACTTTCTGAAGCGTTAAATTCGAAAATATGTTAAGATTAAATTTACAGGATATTTCTAGAGTTAGCATAATTCTGGGAATTTGACCAGTTGAATTTCAACAGTTTAATCTGTTCCAACAGTTTGAAAATTTCTGTTGTCCAAGATTTCGAATCTATAGAAGATCCACGACAAACTTTCGCATACCTTGGAAGCTTTGACAGGAACTTTGAACTTGTGCGAAGTTCGAAGATGTCCGCGTTAATTCGCAAGTTTGGAACTTGTTCAGATTAAATCGATCGATTATCGAAGTTTCAGTTTTCAGTTTTCACAAAGCAAATTTAAAATCATATCGAAGTTTTCGATATCCTTTTTCAAACTATTCACACAGTTTGTGATAGATGATTTATAATAAAGCAATTCTTATCCAATATTCAATATTTTTATGAGATGAAGTAATAAATCGTAATTTTTTTATTATTACGATGTTACAAGTAAAAATAAAAGTTAGAAAGATAGAAAATAATAAGTGTAGGTAAAAAATTAAATATAATATAAATTATATAAATAACAAATAAAATATTATTTTGCAGCGTGCAACGTATGGGGCAACGTTCCTCCGCGAAAATGTCGGCCACCGAAAATCGGCGATATTCCAAAGTGAGTAATAATTTTTAATAAAATTAAATAATCTTTAAATATTCGAATTTTCATGTTTTCAGATATAAAAGGAATACAGAAGAGATATCTCGATATACGGGTTTTTAATTTACAAAAATTAATTTAAAATTTGAACTTTACATTTAAATAGAATAAAAATTATTTAATATCCGAAATAATAGGACATGGCTGTTTAAGTTAAAGAAATTTTTGAACGATAGAATATTCGCCTTTTCTCATGATTATCGTATTATTTATTACAAAAAGAATAATGCAATAGCAATTACAAAGAGTAAATTACAATATAAATAAAATATTTTTTTAATTAAGTATTACATTTTATTTGTTTATTTTAAATTGTAGCAAACTTCTCAGAATTAAAAGACAGTACTAGCATCTATCTTCTGCAATGAAACTTGCGATATTTCGATCAAAACTCATCGTGCTGCATCATTATTTTTTACATTCTTGATATCCAGGTATATTTCCTATAATATATCATAACATATAATATAACAAATAATTTTTTTGTTTGTATTTTCATCATTTTTTAGCTTCTTCGATAGAAACAATATGAGATTAAGAAAGCATATATCACGATTCAAAAATATAATATTCAGCTAAACGAAAATTGGGATAATAAATAATATGAATTATATCGATATCCTTATTATAAAATTTTAATATGGATAAGTTATTCTAACTTTAAAACGAGAAGATGTAGAGGTATCTAACTAAAATCAATTTCCGATTCTTCCGGTTGTAAAAAGTGGATTGGAGGATTGAATCGAAGTTCGATAAATTCGTAAAACGAGCTGCGCATTACAGAGATATCTGATTTCCCTCTCATACGTCGACAATTTATTTTCCGTTTAACTGGGATTATGCGGCAGATGATGATCACTGAAAAAGCGTGCAATCCTTATCTGTCACATATATAAAAATTGTGCCAAATCGAAATTGAAACTTTAAATTTATATAAGATTATATATAAGATTTCAATTGAGTTATCATTGGTATAATAATTATTTTTCCGATAATTTTTAATCGATCTTTAAACTTTTTCGATCGAACTTTCAATTCAGTTTAACGTGTAAAGATCGAGGAAAATTTTATTTTTAAATTTTTATTCTAATATTTTCTTACTTAATACGAAACGAAGATATTGTTAAAATTTAATTGCAACACAGAAATCTCAAAATCGGCCTCTCCTTTCATTCAAATCCCGTAGAAACATTCCTTAGTTAATTAATTTAATAATGGATTGTTCGTTGTCAGACGTCTAAAATCTTCATCTTTAGTACTTACAACCAAAAAAAACGAAGCAAGATCATTTATATCATGAAACAAAAAATACTTCTTTCTATTATTTACCATCACCTCCTACTAAATTGATTTATTTTACTTTAAAATTCCAATTTTGTGTTACAGACCAGATCAAGAATCAAATTTATCATATCGTAATTTAATTAACGAAATAAAAATAGCGAGAAATTGTATTCAAACTCGAGATACTTTCCCACATAATGAAATAGAAAACATAAGTTTTACTTACTAGATGAACTCGAGATTCTCTCAAATTAAATACTTCTCAAGTTATCCTATCTCGATTCTTTCGAACTTCGAAAATTCATTCGAAAAAATCGCTCGACGAATTAATAAATAAATTCTTCTTCGCTCAAATTTACACCCAGGAAATCGTGTAATCGGATAAGGGATCCAACGATAAATTTGAGTTCGATCAACAGCGACCTTCGCGACGAAATGAAACAAGAAGGGGGAAAAAAGGAAGGCAAGGAGCCACAGGGCCTAATCTGGTATAATGCATCTCGGCATGCAAATAGATATTTTTAACCTTGTCTCGAAGACGATCGATAGCCACGAAGCCGGCACGAAACTCGTCTAAATAATTGCTCCTCCTCGACGTTGTTGTGGAAATCATTTTTGTTCCTTCACGGCCGCATCAATTGGATTCCGATGTCCCTTTCCTCGCTCTCTTTCCATAATTCCAATATCGGAGTACGAAAGCGTCGTGTTCCTTCTCCCTTCGACTCTTCTGTCGAATCGAATCGTAGCTTATTAATATTCGTGAAAAATCAATTTTCCATTCCTAAAAAGTAAAGTAAAATAAAATTTTTCCAAATTTTTCCAACTTTTCAAGAGTGTTCCGTATCGTAATTAATATTCACATGGAAGTGGAAAAACAATAGTTGGAATTACGCTTTTCTTTGACGCTGCAAAGTGTCGAGAGAATATTCCTTTCGGACAAAGTTTACACCCGGAAGCGTCGAGTTGTAATGACAGCACTTTCATCGTTATTCAACGACTAGCATCGACGAGGCGTGAAACGCGGTGAGAAGGCGTAAAAATCGATGATCGCTCGTAAGCTTTCCCGCGAGATGTTCTACGAATTTCGTAGAAATTCACGTGAAACGTGTTGTTGTTTGAATTATAGTTTACGTTTATTAACACTATGTGTAACACTACGGAGGAATACCTCGAGTTCTCCCGCTTCCAAGAGAAAGATTAGACGAATTATCGTTGATTAATGGTATCTCGCATCGCACGTGCGTCTGAAATTTGTCAAATTCTGGCAAACTCGAAGAAATAATCTTTCCGTATTTACGGTATTTTGAAATAAATTTATCGCAGAGAAAGATGTGAATGGTTAGTTAATGCAAGTTCTAGTAAATCTTTATGGTATATATGGTTATTAACTCGAGGAAAGTCGTGAAAAGATTAATATGATTTGAATACACAAACTTTAATAGATATCTCTATTAGATATTTGAAAACGTGGTGATTGAATTGAACATGTATTAGTAAAAGTTTTTTGAAATATATTATTAAATATTCTAAAAGTGTTTTATAATTTCAAAAAAAGGATATAACAAACAAGCGATGCATTAAGAAATCTATTGAAAATAATAATAGATCTTAGGAAAATTTAATGAATTGTAACCTGTTTCGAGTCAGTGAGCTCGTTGAACGTGGCCTTTCGCTACAACTACGTTGACGAGAAATACGCTATGAATAGCGAAAATTCTTTTCATTATTGTTTCAATTAAACGAAAAATAAAAGAACCGTTTATGCCGGATGAACAGACGCGTTTTTTTACTTCGTTTGACCCAATTTTCATCGTTGCTTTTGTTATCTCGAACAACTATCTTATATTCCATTTCTACTTTCATTTCTTCTTCTTTTTTTTTTTTTTTTTTTTTTTTTTTATTCGTCTGTGTGGCACAGCATTGATGGGAATGGTATCATGTTGGCAATTTACGCTGTACACGATTGTCGAAGGTTAACCTGGATTCAATCGTTTTAATCATAAAACGAAGACCGACCGGATGAGACAAAGAACAAAGAACGGGATACGCCGGAGGTTAACCTCGTCCGCAAGTGTCTTTTTCCTTTTTCCGGTTTCCCTCATTTTCTCTTTGTACGCGTTTTGTTCTTCTATTATCTTGTTTTTTTTTTACTTTTGTCCTCGATCATTTATTTGTGGATCACTGGATTTTTTGGATCCTTAAATTTTTAGTATTTCTCCTCTGGATAAATTTATGATCTTAAACTTTTAGACGTCTAGTTTTATTGTTTGAGATTTATGAGATGTTATGTTTTGTGCGTATTGAGATTATTTTTATATTGCTGGAATCTTTTTCTTTTTTCTATATCTTTCAAATTTATACATTTCCACATCTTTGAATCTTCAATCAATTTGTAAATTCTCACGCTTTCAAATTTTTCCAGTTTTAAATCTTAATTCTTTAAATCCTTTAATTTTTTTTATCTATATACGATCTTTTGTAGATCTTTAAATATTTTCGAAATTTTTAAGTTTCTCGATTTTTCTACATCATTATTTTCCTTTCTTTTGTATTTCTACCAATCCTTTCTTACTCTCAACCTTCTACTCAATATCCATTTTGTCAAATCTGCATTCGCGATTTTTGCAGTTCGGCGAATCGCATTACGTTCGATGGCATCATCAGTTATCTCCGTTCTTTTTCTCTTATGTATAGAATGCTATGAAGAATATATTGAAACATCTTTAAAGAATCGATTCTTTAAGAGATCAAAACAAATTCATGCAAAAATGACCACGCTTATTTATTAAATTGTAATAAACGACCAAAATTTGCATTAGAAGAAGCAAGACTATCGTTTCATTCTATATTTTGTTTTATCTCTTTGGTCACTTAAAATTTTAAGATTAATTCTCAATTTAAAATTCTTTAATCTAAAAATTTTAATCTTGAAAATTCTGAAAATTCCAAACTGCTAAGAAAGTTAATAATTATTTAAAAAAAAAAAAGAAAAAGGAAATTAAATTTATTTTAAAGAAATATCAAGCAAAATCGCACACACGAAGTAAAATTATATAAATAATTATATTAAAATTACAAGTATTACGAACATAAGAAAAAGTTGCAACGATTATTTTAAATGAAGTCATGAAAGCATCGATAAATTGGCACGGTTGCCCCGATAAAATGGTGGAAAAGAAATTTAAACAGTCTTCACGCCTAGCCGCACTTAAGTGAATAATACGATGTTGCTGGATAATTCAATGAAATTTACGAGGCACCGTAAAATTGAACTTGTGTTTGATCAAGATACGCGTCAAGATCGAGGGGAATACATGAAATTTGCATCTTGCGTGACACTCATGCGAATTCCACCGCGATTTCCTTCCTTATGACCACTCGTGCACTTCGTTCAAACTTGTGAATCCGTTTATCGCGGTTTACAATCGTAATGATTAATGATATTTCTATATATAGTTTTATACATGGTTTTAATTTAAAGCGATCTTTAATTATACAAATTGTTGAAAGAATATAAATGTTTTTATTACGTGAATTCCAATGATCGTGTTATTTGCTCGTTTATCAAAAGATTCCTTTCTTCTCTTTTTTTCTTCTTATTAATGGAACCTGGTACTTAATATTACACGAAGATGGAAAATTAATAGTGACAATATGAAAATAAAAGTGTAATAAAAAGTATGTATTATAGTGATTGTAATTGGTAATTTCCTTGTTTTATTTTTAATTGTATATATGTGTATGTGATGATTTATGTGGTATCAAGTACATATTAGAAATAAGAAGAAAGAAGTTTAATATTTTATTAATAGTCAAAAATATGTATATAGATATTACTTCGAAGAAAAAGAAAGGAAAAAGGAAGTGAAATTTATAAGAAATTTATTAATAATCTTTTTAAACGATTTTTCTTGAGATACAATTTTTAAAAAGTTTTTTTATGAATCTTTCTTTTAATTTTCTTTTCAAAAATTATTTTCTATTTTCAGATAATTTTTCCAAAGGCAAAATTTCTTCAGGATATATTCAAAATGATATTTTGAAACAAAATTTTTGAGAAAAAATTCTTAGAAAAAATGTTTAAAATGATTCCTCATAAAATTTTAAATAATTTTTCACGAATATAATATTCTTCAAATGTTTTGAAAATATTATTAGAATAATTTTTACAATGATAAAACAGATGATGATTTAAACATAAATTAATTAAGAACCATACATTAATTTCATTGTTTCTGATTGATCCAATTATAATCAGGTCTATCGCTACTTGTATTATTATTAATAGAAATTTTACTCTAATTTTACTGAAAAGATAAAATTCATTAATCTAGATAATGGTTCGTTCATAATTAGTGAATGAATCGTTCAGAGAAATTTATTAATAATTTCTACATAGTAAAAAAATTAAAAGAAAAACTTTTAAAATATTTTTAATTTTCTTTCATTCTAAGAACTTTAGTAATTTTGATAATATAATTCGATACTTTAATATCATTACTAAAATTAAAAGATCAATGTTGTACATTCAAAGATATAACGATCATTCAATTGTAAAGATTTACAGCTTTTTGTTTTCATAGATTACTTTAAAATAAAGAAATAGAGGTGCAGATAAAAAAAAAATTGCATCCTAGATGCAACACAATAAAAAAGTTTGTATTGTTTCTCGAGTCAAGAATAACAATGTCCAATAAAATTTCACAGACTAGAGATAAACTTGTCATGGTTCGACAAGTCGGTAGATGGAAGCTTTGGAAGCAGTGGCACGTGGCCAAAATAGGGTCAAAGTTGTAAATTGTTCTCTCTCTTTTTCTTCTTTTTTTTTTTTTTTTTTTTTTTTTATTCTGCTGCAAACCTTTTTCACAATTAATGATCGTGTCATACAATTAATTTCTCCATCGTGACTTTAATTTCGAATCTTCCGTGAAACAACTTATAACATCAATGCAACCACTTTAAAGATGGCGATAAATCTTGGATTTATGATTCTTTCGAAGTAAAAGTTTTGAAACTCTTATAACTTTTTATAACTTTTAACTCATTCGTTTCTGGAAGTCGGTTGAATCTTTAAAATAATTAAAGAAGTTAAATTTATATTAATTTATATGAATATTAATTAATTTATAGCTGTCAGCTTTATATAGAAATGCGCATGCTCGAATAGATGCCATGTTGTTTTTAATTATGGCGCGTTTCTTTGAAATTTCCTAAATTCGAAATATTGAATATTTCAGAAGAAATACATCAGAAGAAAATTGATATGAATAGCCATCGGAGAGAAATGATTATTATAGATTATAAAATTTATATAATATATACTTTTATTCATAAATATCTTGAAATATAAAAAAATTATGTAAAAAACGCTTATTCTATGTATTCCGCCTTTGATTTTGCAATAATGCTGATTATTATTATTATTGATTTAGATAAGAATTGTTATAAATATCAAAATTGTTTAACATTCATATCCGTAAAAGGATTTTATCATTGAACTTTAAACTTTAACATATTGATAATTTATTTGTCCATGTTTTATTTATTATTATAAAAAATGATTTTAACGTGTTTAAAAAAATTCCATAAATCCTTTCCAATCTTTAACCACCTTAATGCAGTTCTAAAAGAAACGAAATGTATGTATGCTTTGCGTATTCTACGTATTTTCTTTGGTGAATCAACATTTTCTTTTTCACTAGTCTTTCACGTTTTGTGCAAACATTTTCCAAAAGAAGCCAAATACTCTTAGAAAATTCTAAATCTTTGCTTTATATTCGAATTCTTATTTTTTTTCTATCACAAATTAGATTTTTCTGACATTTCTTAAAGATGATTCGAAAGAAATCTTATATTTCTTGCAAATCTTGTATTCCAATCTATAGGGTTTAGAATCTGGAATAGTTGAAATGGTAGCAGGATCGAATTTGTTGGCAAAATTTCCTCTTTCAACATATTTCGATAAATACTTATTAATATTGTATTTAAAAATAAATGTAATAAAGTTTATCCAAATTAATAATTAAAGTAAAAAAATTATAAAGTCAAAGATATAATTTAGATTAGATAACATTATTTGATCTGCATTTTGTAATTATTCCATAAAATCTATTGAAAATACAAAATATAAAATATGCAAAACTTTAACTTTCCCATTTTTATTACTCATATTTTAAACAATCAATTTATAAACATTCCCAAATAAAAATATAAATTATACGAATTGAAAATTTACAATTCCAAAAATTTCTCTATTATTTTCCTCAAAAAAAAAAATTACCCATATTTCCCACTATCAATCTTGAACAAGAAAACAGTGACCATTCCTAAATTTCTCCTAAACGTTTTAATCTTAATTTCTCATCCATCAGCCTTCCTAAATCTCCTCCTCCGTCCAGATATATAATAACCTTCCCAACGTTCCAGATCCTCGCCCACAGAGATAGAGATCGTCCAACGTATCCCATTCTAACGTGGTAAAAGAACTCGTGTCAATCATGGGCGACCTTCTGAAACGAAGAAAAAGGTCGTTAAGGTTGTTTCATCCACCGTTTCCTTTCCATCGTTACGCAATCTCAAGACGGTCTCGTAGACGAGAGATGCACGGCAGCAATGATCGAGGAACGAAGTGGTGGGACGAGCCACGCGGTCGCTATAGCACGTAGTCGATGAATAACACCACAAGTCTGATTCCGGTGTGGCTGCTCGCCGGAAGCGGTCACTGCGAATCGGTATACTCCGGTTCCAACCTTCGAAATATCCAGAATCTGACTTGAAGAATCATCTTGGAAAGGAATACAACAGTAGTCTCTCTTGCGTACTTGGACAGTCGAAACACTTCACCTGGGAGATTTTTGGACAATTTAAGGATTCTCTTGGAAGGTATTGTGATCGATAGTGATTTTGAAGAATTGTTTTTTTGGAAAGTAATTTCTCTCTTTTTATTTTGGATTAAATTTTGAGGATTTTTAGAAGAGGATTTTATGGGATAATTGGAGGATTTTGACAGTTGGAAGATTATTTTGAGAGATAATTTCCTCTCTCGTGATCTTTGGAGAGTTCTTGGAGGGGTCTTCGAGAAGATAATTTTTGTTGTGAAAGTTCGGAGAGTTTGAAGATTCACTTGGAAAAGAATTTTTGTTTATGCTATCTTTTGACGTTTGGCAAAAGAGGTCTTTCGTGATCCAGGACAGTTGGAAGATTTTCTTGGAAACAAGTATTTTTTGCCATGATATTGAAGAATCATTGCGGAAAAGAATCATTTTTCTTGGGATTTTTGAACAGTTGAAAGATTCTCTTGAAACAGTGCTGCTTTGAGTGGACAATGAAAGAAGAAAACAATATTTTAATTTATTCAAGAAGAAAATTTCGAATCGTCGAAAAAGAGAAAAGATTGAAATAGTGATTATTTAAAAAAAAAATAACAATAGTGATTTAATTTTGATTTCATAGTATTCCAAGAACGAGTTGTTGGTCAGTTTACTGCGACCGATATCGATTCACATTTATCATACAGACATAATTATTGTGCTGTGATTTAAACCAAAACTTTGATGCATAGCCTCAATTTGTTTTCTTGTTTTTTTTTTTTTTTGCTTATTATAAGTTCAAACATGACGAAAGATAAACTTTTGACGAATGATCTTTGATCTATTCTCCTTCAATAATATTTAATAATATTTTCAAACCAGATTTCTGTTTACTTTTAAATCAATAAGCGAATTTGTTTAGCTACGTACTTTGTGTATTTACATATTTTATAGATAACAATTGCAAAAATTGTTACCAAAATAATTATTGATCAACATTCCATTATTGCGATAAAGTTTTAACGTGACGTTGGTCAACTTTGAACCTTCAACCATTCAAGAGTACAATAAACGAGAGAAATTTTATCCTGGAATCATTTCTGTTTTCGGTAAGTATCCATCCTCTTTGAACTTTAACACGATCGCTTAAAAGTCAGATCTAAAAATATACATGTAAATTATATTCTTTTCACATTTATTCACTATCTTTGAAAATCGCTTCCTCGACCATTTTTGCAAAATCGTTTTCGTTACATGTATAAATGTAAATTTGTTTATTTATACGATCAATAACGATGGCGATTTTCACGTGATATCGAGATGTTGAAATTTAATAAACAAGAGATATCGATCTCGTGATCGATAATTATAAACGTAATCAAATAAATATTCTCGAGATTGGGAGAAGAAAAAGAAGAAGGAAAAAAAAAAAAAAAAAAAGAAAAAATTGTATCGTTTAAAATACTCGAAACAGTCGAAAGATAGATGTTAATTTTCAATGATAAAATAAACGGTGCATATATCACTAAATTGATATCGCAATGTTGACGGTTTGTTTAGTTTCCACAGCTGTGTTTAACGCATAACCCGAACGTTTGCACACGTGTTGCCGATATTCGCTACAAACCAATGTAAATTGTACGTGCAATCGATGGTCGGGAATGAACAGGGAGGGAAAAATGAATTATATGCCTAATGGAACGAAAACGAGATAATGGGCAATTACAGCGATATGCGCGTATAAAAATGTATTTATATGACGTTTTTTTTTTTTTGTATTTTTCCGTTTGAAATTGAATTGGAAAAGAAAGGTTATTGTTGTTCATTAAAAAAAAAAAATTCGTCATTGTAGGAAATATATCTGTTGATTAAAATTATTGTATGCATATAATGTGTAAATATTGTGATAAATACATGGAAAGAGCTCGGAGAGAAGTTGAAAATTGCTGCGCCAATCGAAAATACAGATTCATCTCTTGTTTGTACACGTTCTGTTTAATCTACTTACGTACTTGTTTATACGTGATTTGTCGAGGCAAACTTGAAATATTATAGGATCAAAAATTAACAAATTGATTAAATAATGAGTTTATTCAAATTTAATAAATGCTTCTCGATGTTTGAAATTTTAGGATTCTTGAATTTCTCTATTCGAGTTTTCAAGTTTTAAAATATTCCAAATTTATTGAAAATTTTTCAACCAAGCTTTATAATTTTTAATGTTCGATGTTTTTTAATATTTGAGTTTTTAAATTTTAAAGCATGAATATTTAAATTTTAAGATACTTTAAATTTTGAAGAAAAATTTTTCAAAAATTTTCAACAAATTTTAGAATTTTTGAGTTCAAAAACTCAAACTCATTTCTAATTAAAATATAAAATTAAAACTAGATTTATTTATTATTTATTATTTTAAAATTTCTATAATATTTCTATTATCATTATTTATAATACTCCCTATTAGGATTTATACAAACATTTAATATTAAAGTTCTTTTTCCTCTCATGTTCTTATTTTCTTCGAGTTTCAAAATTTTTAAATTTAGAATTTCAAATTAGAATGATTTATCGGTTCTGTATATTATCTCGAAGAAGTTTCATCTTGCTCTTGGAGCTAGTCAAATTTCCATGATCTTTAGGTTGAACGATCCGAAAGAATAGAAAACATCTTTGCACAATAAAATAACACCATCCGTTTATTACCGAATCTTTATTTGGGAGTTCAAATAATACAGAAAGAAAAAACGAGATTACAATATCTCTTGCGATAAATAAATCATGTTTTAATAATTATAAACTAAAGTTAGAATAATATCAGATTTTACTTGAACAAAATGAAATTATATGTTTGACTATTATTTAAAATTTTGTAAAAAAATTTAGATAATTATGCAATTTGATGGTTTCTTCAATTTTACTTTAATTATTTTGCTATTTCTCTTTGAATAACTTTGTTTACTAAAAATTTTTAATTTTTCATTCTATTCTATTTAAATTTATTGATGTCTAACAATACATGATGTATACATAGAAATAATTTCATAAATAGAATATTTATTAGATATTCATTTATCATTTCCATACACATAAAAGAAATAATATTTTACATTATATATATATATATATATAAAACTGAGAAACATAGATAAAAATGATAAATACCGCAAAATTGCAAATTCGTGTTCCATTGTTGAAAAGATTGGTCTTGTTGAAAAGGTATTGCGTTACGAATGGAAGAACACGTTCTTCTGGGATGAAATTTCATGCATAATACATGGAAATGGTGAACGATGATATCACTTTAATCGGTATATCGACGAAACGTTATTGAATCTGTTCGATGTCGGGAACGATGCCACGAGGAAAGACAAACGGTGCAACGCGTAACCAATATGTGTCGACCTATCGATGCTAGTTATCGTATTTCGTAATTTATTACAACACTAATAAATCGATTCACGCCATAATTGAATGGGCCGCTCGCTAATGAATTTGGATTTCTAGAATTTGAACAAAGTTCAAAGTTGATTTATCAAAGATCAAAGGTCATTCTGAAACCTTAGAATTTTTATATTCTCTAAGAATTTTACGATAATAAGAATTGTGATATTCAAATTTACGATTACGATACGATTTTCAAGGGAAAATTCTCGAATTCTAATATTCAGGGATAATAATATTCCAAAATTCTAAATCGATGATTTATGTTAAATATAGAATCTAAGAATGTGGAATAGAAAAATTCTCAGAGCTCCAATTCCAGAATTGTTAATAAGTTTTCAAAATTTCCAAAGAATTTTGGAATTTTAAAAGTCTGAGATCCTTCTAGAATTCGGCAATTTTAAAATATTAAAGAAATATTAAAGATTTCATAGTTTCGGAATTTAAATCAAAGTATTAGAATTCCAAATCAGTTTAAAGATTCTAAAGTTTCGAAATTTAAGCTCTAAGAATTCTAGAATCCGGAAATCCGGAAAACTTCAATATTCTAGAATTTTGAATTGTAAAATATTCCTATAAAGTTTCAAAAAGTTCAATTTTAAAATTCTCAAATTTTATTTCGAATTGTTTCTTCAACTTTTCGTTTAATTTGAATTCATCAGAATTATCGTAGAATATCGGAGAAAATTTTTACAAAATCCCACAAATCGTATAACGCGATTAATTATCGTAATTAATCAATGTATCTAATAATATGTGTCGTCTCTTGGACGATCGATAATTCATTAATGTAAAGTATAATAGAAACAAGGTGCGCGTCCTATTATGGATTTTTTCCTCGTATTATGTCTCGTCATTGGAAACCGGAACAACTAACGATGCTAATTATCATCGACGTCTCCAACTTTGACGCTTCCAATTCAAATAGATGTAAATGACGTCATAGGCAATTGGTATCATGACATCATAGACAATTGGTTCGGACTCGATTACGACTTCATAAAGTTGTCATAAATAGAGAAGGGTGTTTTAACAATGTTGCTGAAAGGAACACGAAAGAAAATTGAAATGAACTAGGCGATGGAAAATTTTACTCGAATTTTAAAGCGAGTTTCACTACTCGTTCTTGATAAGACGCCTCTCGTGAAATTGCGACATTTTATTTCGCTTTATACGTCAACTTTCATGACGTAGAAAATTTACTATTTAATATATCACGTGATACATTTCCATAAAAATAAAATTTATTTTCAACAATCCAAGAATTCTTCCTTTACGAACGTGTTTTCTACCGTGTTTTCTTTCTACGTTTTTATTATTATTATTATTATTATTATTATTATTATTATTATTTCTTTTTTCATGAAATTTATTTTATTAGATTTTTATTATGTGTTATTAGATTTTTTTTTATTGGAAAGAAATGAAATGTTAAATAGAGATTTGTTTCGTCCTTCAAATATCACAATGAGTATTATATTTTGGATATTTTTCGTGTCACGTGTATTTTTTGTAGCTTTCCATATTCGCTCAAATTTTGCAAATATTCAAGTGTGTAAATTATGGTTTACATTAAATTCATAAATATTCGTAATTTAATTACATCAGTAATTAATTAGCGGCAATATTGATTTCTTATATTGATGTAATATTGATATTCTTTCATAATGAGATAATTAGATTTTGTATTGGAGTTTAATGAGTTTCAATAACAATTTAATATCAAATATTATTGTAATTCATTACATGTAAAGAACATTTCTTATGCATGAAAGATAACATAATATAATATGTAAATATAACTCTAGAGGATTTAAGATTTAATTACATACATAATTATACTATGTCTCTATTTTACTTTAATCATTTTTTAGGTATAAATCTTCACATACTATTTACATAATATTCATATATTTTACTACTGAAGTATATTTACTCAAAAATATACAAACTTATTAAAATATTAAATCATAAGATTTTTATATCATAAACAATTTCAAATAAAACATTATTGTTTATGATAAGAATATTATTTTATGAATGACAAAATTTTTAACTCTTGTTCAAACTTAAAAATCTATCTGAAATAGTTGTCAGATAATCAGATATAGTGAGATATATTTTTCAATCGCTGGTATTAAATAAATTTAAACAAAAAGAAAACATAATTATGAAAAATATTTTGTGTGTACAGAATGTTGGTTTTTACACAAACATATCGAATGAGCTCTATTTAATTTCCACGAAACTCAAGCAGCAAACATCGTAACACAAAAATAGTTACAACTTGTGTGTAAAACACGCGAATGGACCGGATATCGTCTCGAGTGGATCCGCGTAATAATTCTAAATCTGGGTTTCGAGTTGAGCGAACGATAAGTGCATAATGAATCGACTTAATGCGTACGATCACTTATTATAGTGGAATGTTTATAGATATTCTGGAACGGATACAACATAAATATAATAATTAACAATTCTTTAATCCTTCAATAAATCCTTCAAAATCCTTTAACAATTATTTTTTGACACTTCTAGTTTCCAAAATTAAAAGTATCTCTTTTTAATTTCCCATTGAAAGAAAATTTCTTTAATTCAAAATTGAAAGGCTTTCAATCATTTTGACATCAATTTCAATTTCAAATAAATTCCTTTCGCTTATCCAATAATAGAAAATTAATCTTAATATCTGTTATTCGGAGCAAAGGTCGATTAAAATGACTCACTCACAATATTAATTTGAATATCGAGAAACGAAGCTCAACAAGAATAAGAAGCTCGATTATCCGAAGGAAGAATAGGAACGTTTCCCAACACGGAAACTCGTACAACACGATAAAGAATAATGTTTATACCGAGTTATACGGAAGTTGGTGTGTAACTTAACGCTCGAAGGGATTCCGCCGTTTAGAACGGTCCAAATAGTTGGAACAGCTGCACACACTTCCACGAGTGGCCGTATATCAAGTTCTTAACAATAGGAGGACAGGAATTCTCCGGGAGGGATGGATAATGGGTTTGGTCGAGCGCGAATTTCCACGATGCGCGATTTTCCAAGGCTGCCATTTGCTAACTGTGACTGATGGCAATTAGTCCTCTTACCATCCTCCGGGCCAGGGCTTAATGCCTGGATGGGAGTCGTTCGTTAAATTTGGCCAACGTGGTTTTCGAGTTTGATTTGCTTTTCCAGTATTGTATCCCGTACCAGGGATCGGTATTTACGCGAATTCGTGCGAAGAGAAGTTTCTCGTTCGCGTTTGAGGGAATTTGTACGCGTACAACTCGTAGTTTTGAAATTTATCGATTGCCATTAATTATCATTGAAATAATACCGAAACTGAAACATCCATTAGCTATTTTCTTTTTGTAAATCCATGGTTGCTCGTGTGAAGGAAATTTGTTACTGATTAGATTCTAAATATTATTCGAATTACAGAGTGTTTCTTATACGAGGAAACCATTTGTTTAATTATTTATGAAACATATCGATCATTTTTAATGATAGAAATTGAGTATATTAGTGATTTTATTATATTTTATTATTTTATTATATTAGTGCTTTTAATAATAATGTATTACAGAGTGTTTCTTATACGAGGAAAGCACTTGTTTAATTATTTATGAAACATATCGATCATTTTTAATGATACTAGAAATTGAGTATCTGGAGTATATTAGTGATTTTATTATATTTTATTATATTATATTAGTGCTTTTAATAATAATAATGTATTACAGAGTGTTTTTTATACAAGAAAATCACTTGTTTATTTATGAAACAATCAATAATCTTTAATGATACTAGAGATTGAGTATCTGGAAAGTGTCTCATATTCGTACACAGTCTGATTATTTAGATTCTAGCTATTACTACCAACTTATTAGTGCTTTTAATAATGTATTACAGAGTGTTTTTTATACAAGAAAATCACTTGTTTATTTATGAAACAATCAATAATCTTTAATGATACTAGAAATTGAGTATCTGGAAAGTGTCTCATATAAAATTTCGTATACAGTCTGATTATTTAGACTCTAACTATTACTACCAAGTTATTAGTGCTTTTAATAATAATGTATCACAGAGTGTTTCTTATACAAGGAAAGCACTTGTTTAATTATTCATGAAATATATCGATAATCTTTAATGATACTAGAAATTGAGTATCTGGAATATATTAATGCTTTTATTATATTTTATTATATTATATTAGTGCTTTTAATAATAATGTATTATAGAGTGTTTTTTATACAAGAAAATCACTTGTTTGTTTATGAAACATATCAATAATCTTTAATGATACTAGAAATTGAGTATCTATAGAGTGTCTCATATAAAATTTCATACACAATCTGATTATTTAGACTCTAGCTATTACTATCAACTTATTAGTGCTTTTAATAATAATGTATTAGAAAGTGTTTTTTATACAAGAAAATCACTTGTTTATTTATGAAACATATCAATAATCTTTAATGATACTAGAAATTGAGTATCTGGAATATATTAGTGCTTTTATTATATTTTATTATATTATATTAGTGCTTTTAATAATAATGTATTATAGAGTGTTTCTTATACAAAAAAATCACTTGTTTAATTATTCATGAAACATATTAATAATCTTTAATGATACTAGAGATTGAGTATCTGGAGAGTGTCTAGTAAATTTTTAAGCAAAGCTTACTTTGAAAATCAAATTAATTTCTTGTAAATATAAATTGTAATATGTAAAGTTGAAGAGAAATAGAAAGAGAACAAGAATTATTGAAATAGAATTAGAGATAGAGAGATGGAAAATGCAGACCTTTCCAAATATGAATTACAAGATACGAATTACAAAACAAATATTTTGAACACAAGAAGATAATCACGAAGGATTATAATCTAATTTAAAAACGAATTAACATTTAGATAAAGAATGTATTAATTTACATTTGTTCATATTACATTTAACATAATCCAATTCTTCTTCTCTAAATTTCAATAGAAACTACCAATAGAATGTTTTGACTCTTTATGGCGATGTATATTGGCGATATAAATTATCGAACAAGCTTAAATGCCATCAAGATCAATATCTTTAACCGGCCCTTTAGATAATAAAATAAAACTTTAAATGGTACTTGATGTAACTATACCGGTTAGCGGCCGTTTGTCAAGCGTAAATGCGGTTTCTCCAGAATCAATTTTCCAATCAGCGTTTTCAGACGTTAAGATTTATGCGTCTCCATAAAACGCGCTTCCCATAGGGGCCGCTTGCGTCAGTGTCTGTTGCGATGTAGAAACTCGATGCTAACGGCCTCGCGTTGAAAATTTACGAGAGTGACATGTCGCGAAACGACGTGTTGCCTTTCTCTAGTTCTAGAGAATTCTCTTTTTTACAAGTCAATGATAATTTTTATGCGCGTAAAAATCCATAGAAGAGTTTGATTTCACGAAACATCTGATCCATTAAATCAATTACGATACGATGATTTCGATATCTTAATCCGTTGATTTTAAACGTCTTTTTTTAATTGATATTCATTAAAAATTTTTGTTATTAAAATTTGTTATTAAAATTCGTTCATGTTCGTTTTTATTGTTTATTATTTCTTAATTGACGATTGCTCGTCTCGCGTTATTTCGACATTAATCAATCCAAGGTTATCAATGACGTAATCTTACCAAAATGTGTCTGATCGAGGATTAGTTGATATTCTCCGATGTCAACATCGATGAAAGACGCGCTTTCCTTTGCGAAGATTTCGTAATCCACGTCTCGTATAATAACGTTATAATTATACAGGTTATTGACTATAGTATTATTGACTATAGTATATTCGTATATTCTTATTATATATGGATATACAGTACATTCGTGTATTTTTATTACATATGGATAATACCATTTACTTTTATGAATTATAATCATAAAATCCAGTTTTATAAATTATTTCATTTTTCAATAGAGTATTGTTGAAAATTATTTAAAAATTAAATTTCGATCGTATGAAATCTTTTTCTTTTCGGATAAAAGAAAATTATTGAAATTCGATTTATAATTAGTAAATATCAATTTATAATGATTCATTTTACTTGTAAAAACAAATGATTATTTGAATCCAAATTTCAGTCACGCAGAATAATATTCTTTCTTTCCAGAAGTAATTATGCAAAGCAGTTCTTCCCGTCTTTCTTTAAAAATAAAGAGATTTCAAGTTGAAAATTTTAGTCACGTAAAAGATTTTCTTTTAAAACAAGATTGTTTAAGCCAACTTTTAATCACAACATACAATTTCTCTTTTTCAAAAGAATAATGTTATTCTAACGTAAATCTACTTTTCAAAAAAAATGGCATACAAATGATTTTTCTTCTTTTTTTTCTAAAAAAAAAAAGAAAAAAATTACTAAAAGCCATTCTTTAATAAAATAATTTCCTCTTTTCTAAAGAAGAAAATTCATTGTTGTAAAATCCAGATTTTAACTATACAAATAATTTTTCTTTCTAAAGCAAAATTATTTAAAATTTAAAAATAAAAAATTTTTTAAATAAATTTTTCCTTCTCAAAAGAATTTCATCGATCCAAATTTTAATTATATCAAAGAAAATTAAATTTAAATTCAATCTGAAATGATGCACGGATGAAAACTCTTATCTCAAAACTAGTCTCTATTTCCATAATTATAATGCTTATATTGTGCAATTCCTCGCATTTTTATCGCCAGGAAGTTGGCGCAATTAGCGCATCTCTCGACGTTGTTGTTTCAGATTATATTCGTATAAAATGAAAATCAAGGAAACGGAACATTGGAAGAATTATGCAAATAATTTTCCACGTTACTCGTTTCCACGTTCGAGCGAAGATCGATCCGTGACCATGCTTACGAATGTTGAAATTTCCATATGTTAGTGGGCGTATCGAAGGAAAAAAGGGAAATATCACATTGTTGAAATGTTTTAGGAAAACATTGTTCCTTTCGTTTGAACAATTTATATGTATAAACAAAACTCTATTGGATTCGATTCGGTAAACAAAATCAGAGAATCGAGTGTTATTATTCGATTCCTTGTGTTTATTTAGAAAACATTTTATAGGATTCGAAAAATTTATAGAATTGATTTATAGAATATTATGTGAAAAATAGAATCAATTTAGTTTTATCTTCGAATAACTTAAAGATGAAATACTTAACTCGAATAACTTAAAAACTTTCGAAATCGCAACTCATTCTCTTTATAAATCCTTTATTATTAAAAAGCAAAAGACTTGCACACAACAAAGTATCTATCAAAAATCAATCTAAATTGCTAATAAAATTTTATAAATTTTCAAATATAGAATCTCTTTTCTTAATAATAAATACATCTTATTTATTCAAGATGCTAACGCTACAATAAATAATAAAATTTTCTGAAATGTCTCGAAATAAATATTAAAAAGATCATTTTACTTAAGAGGGATATATCCATTATTAACGTAAAATTTAACCCGATTAAACTCCCCCTAAAAAGTCATTTCGCACGCGTAACGATCTAACAATATCTCTCCATCGAGATATGGAAGTCTCGAGAACAATTTATTCTTCTCTCTCTCTCTCTATTCCCCGTCAACGATCGAGTTTTCTCGATCGCGACATCGCATCACCACCCACGGATGGTTAATTAAACGGTGACATTTCCAGGCGACCGGCAAGGCCTCGACCAACCCATTCTTTTCAATCTGAATAGCGACGTGCTTACGCGAACCCACGCGTGCAACGATATCGTGGCTGCCGCCTTGTTTGCCTCGTTTATCTGCGCGCGTCAAATGGGAAGAGGTCAGCCTCGAACGTCAAACATTAACACCGATACTAATTATCGTTCTGTATCGTTACGAATTATCTCGGTTAAATATGCGTATCAGTATGGTAAGAAACGGAGACGGAACGAGCGTCGTATAATTTTCTATTGGGTTATGAAAATTTTGCGATGTCGAACGATTTCTTCTTGAGAAGTTTTTAGAAGATTTCGTATATAAATATCATACGTATATAAATCATATTAAAGATGCAGAAGGTATAAAATTAATTATTCCTTTATTTACAAATATTAATCGTCTATCTAGTTTGTTTATAAATTATATTAACTAAAAAAAATAATCCAGAAGATCTTAATCCATTATTATATATCTTCCAATTAATCTTAATTTTAAAAACGTTAACATTCTTATAATTATTAAACCTATACGAACAATTGAAGAGATTGCAATAAATTTTATACGTATGTATGTGCGTAAGGAAAGATAAGTTGAAGATAGAGAATGAAGTTATTTGGAAGATAGATAATTGGGGATGTGACACTTTTGGAAAAAACTTTCGAAAGATTTCGAGTAAAAAACTTGTTGCTATTTCTGTGATTCTCTCGAAATTCAGATAAAGAATAAAGAGTTGAGAGAATATTGACGGGATACGAATTTTTACTTAATGGCAATAATCTTGCTTTGATTTTTTAACTCATTTTTGCCAAAATTTAAATTTAAATTAAAATCGCAATTTTTGTTCGTTTATAAATGAAAAAATAATCACGATAATTTTAACAATGCAATTTGTAATTCTAAATACAGATCAAATTACAGAGGAAGAATCTTAATGAATGTCAGATTTTCTCATATTTTTTGCCTGGGTACATCGATCATTTTTAACGATCCACTCGACACGCCTTGTCGCCTCTCATTTCGAGGTTGTTAAGATTCCATTACCCCAAAGAGAATTAAGAAAACAAGATCGACGATTAACAATAATCATTGATCGCAATTGCCATATAATAAAATTCTACATTTGTGAATCGATATCGAGTATATCAAATAAAAATTAAAATATCCAAAAGTATTATTCCGGATACTTAAATATTGACACAACGGTATAAAGCAGCTACTAATATGTATTTATTCGCCCAATCGCGATTTTTTCGACGATTTATTTTTTTAATCGAAGATAAATTTCATTAAGCGAAATTTTTTTTTTTTTTTTGATTGCAATTCAATCAGAAACTTTAATTTTTAATATAACTTCGCGGAGAATTCTCGAGTCGATCGTATTTCGCCGTGGGTTTGCAGCAGATTCGCGAATTCCTCCCCTCGTCATCATACTCACCTCGAATTTCCTCAAGGTCTCGTAAACTATCGAGGAATCGATCCAATTTCAAAAAGGCCGCCACGAGACCACGTTCCTGTTTCGAGGCCTCTCCTCTTTCAATCTCCTCTTTCATTCATCACCTTAACAGACGCTGCAGAAATAGAGGAAGATTTAGAGCAGAAACGTTAATTGTCAGATCGTTTTCCACGAGCGATATATGGAGAAACTCGTTAGAGTTAATTGGCATCGACTCATCAATAATAATTTATTGTGTACAGATAGTCTTCTTCCAATTGAATCTGCATTCCATCGCGAAATTTTCGTCGCTTATATTATCACGTTATATAACCTACGATATGCAAATTATCACCAGCCAAATTCATACTTCCACGATCCATAATCTATTGGTTGCAAATTGTGAAATAGGAAAAGAAAGGTTATCGCATTTCCACGATTATCGACGAGAGAATCGTGCTCAAAATGCGTGAGCCATTTAAAATCGTACAACACGCGATTATAAATTACAAATTATTATTATTTTAAATAAAATTATTCGTACACAGGATGTTGATACATTCGTGGATAAAACCGGTTTCGAAGGTAAAAATAAAAGCACATATTTATATAATTAATGTAATTTTAGTTCACGTGATTGTTGAGAAAATTTTTTATTTTTTATCTCTGCAATTTATATTCGACATTTACAAGCTTCGATGGGCCCACCCAGTTTATTAGGAGGGATCGTTAATTTCGCCGAATTTAAATTATAATTAACAACGACGAAGTTTAAATACTACCCGATCACCGTGTTATAAACCCACCTCGTTAACCCCTCGAGCACGGATCTTCCATTATCTCGTCATTAATCGGGGGAGAAAACGTATCAACTCCCACGAATCCTCAAGTGGGCGTTGGTAAGCATATTACTATTGCACACCCCACGTAATTCCGAATTTGTCTATTCGTCAAATTGGTTAGAAAATTAACGCCCCGTTTAATAAAACAATATATCAACGAACAGAAAAGAAAAAAGACCAAATTTTTTTCTTATTTTTATTTCTTATTATACAGGGCATCTTTGTTTTTTTAACTCTCGTCAATAACACGTTCAATCCTTACTGTAAATCTTCTCGTTATATATTTAATTAATTAACAAACAAATGATCGAATTTATTTTATTTCGAATTTGTCTATTCGTCAAATTGGTTAGAAAATTAACGCCCCGTTTAATAAAACAGTATATCAACGAACAGAAAAGAAAAAAGACCAAATTTTTTTCTTATTTTTATTTCTTATTATACAGGGCATCTTTGTTTTTTTAACTCTCGTCAATAACACGTTCAATCCTTACTGAAAATCTTCTCGTTATATATTTAATTAATTAACAAACAAATGATCGAATTTATTTTATTTCGAATTTGTCTATTCGTCAAATTGGTTAGAAAATTAACGCCCCGTTTAATAAAACAGTATATCAACGAACAGAAAAGAAAAAAGACCAAATTTTTTTCTTATTTTTATTTCTTATTATACATCTTTGTTTTTTTAACTCTCGTCAATAACACGTTCAATCCTTACTGAAAATTTTATAAATCTTCTCGTTATATATTTAATTAATTAACAAACAAATGATCGAATTTATTTTATTTCGAATTTGTCTATTCGTCAAATTGGTTAGAAAATTAACGCCCCGTTTAATAAAACAGTATATCAACGAACAGAAAAGAAAAAAGACCAAATTTTTTTCTTATTTTTATTTCTTATTATACATCTTTGTTTTTTTAACTCTCGTCAATAACACGTTCAATCCTTACTGAAAATTTTATAAATCTTCTCGTTATATATTTAATTAATTAACAAACAAATGATCGAATTTATTTTATTTCGAATTTGTCTATTCGTCAAATTGGTTAGAAAATTAACGCCCCGTTTAATAAAACAGTATATCAACGAACAGAAAAGAAAAAAGACCAAATTTTTTTCTTATTTTTATTTCTTATTATACATCTTTGTTTTTTAAACTCTCGTCAATAACACGTTCAATCCTTACTGAAAATTTTATAAATCTTCTCGTTATATATTTAATTAATTAACAAACAAATGATCGAATTTATTTTATTTCGAATTTGTCTATTCGTCAAATTGGTTAGAAAATTAACGCCCCGTTTAATAAAACAATATATCAACGAACAGAAAAGAAAAAAGACCAAATTTTTTTCTTATTTTTATTTCTTATTATACATCTTTGTTTTTTTAACTCTCGTCAATAACACGTTCAATCCTTGAAAATTTTATAAATCTTCTCGTTATATATTTAATTAATTAACAAATAAATGATCGAATTTATTTTATTTTATTTCGGCTCTTGAATTATTATAGAAGAAATATTACAAAAAGAATTAATTACTTCATTTATCTATTATCATTTCGTGCCCCCGTTTAATAACTAAATTTTAATCGCTTGTAACTGATGAATAAATAAATAAATAAATCTCATCGATATTTTTGTATTTGTCTTAGCTTATAGAACTTCCTTGTACATTTGTACGTCATTCCTGATACATGTACACGAGATTAAACCGTTTAAAGAATTAAAGAAAAAAACGTGTCAAGAAAATCGCGTTTATAATAAAAAAGAATATATATGCTTCGTCGAGTTTATATTTACGTAAAACGAACACGTAACGGAGAAAAAGGTGTGTGAATCGAGACTCGTTATGTCTGAATTCTATTCATGCGCAAAAAACGTAACGTAACGCTGATAAAAAAAAAAAAAGAATTTAATTATTAGTCTCATGCGAATGAAACGAAAAATAAAAAATAATAATCATCATCGATGGCGACGTGCACGAGTATATTCCCTCGTGGGTTTACGATAATTTGTCGAAATGGTGACATCTCGATTTTTCTGTTTATGGTAGTGATTTTTATCTCGATCGTTTATCGTTCACCTTATTGGTCTTGCTGCAAAAACGAACGAAACGACATGTGCATTCCATGTTAGAATGGCGCGATACTTAAGTTGCAACCGATCAAACCTTTTTTGCTTTTCAATCAGGATCTCGTATGGCAATGATAGATGTTGTTGGAATAAATTTTTATTCGATTGAAGGAAAAACGGTTTCATTCGTTTTCTAAACGTTTATTGATTCAATTTTAGTATTCGTTCATTATTTATTCATTATTCCTTTGTTTTTTATTCGACTTCTTATTCCTTCATTTTATTATTCCACATTCTATTTATTTAGTATCCTATTTTTGTATAATTATTATTGAATTATTTGACAAAGGAACTTTATTTTCATCTTTTAATATTAGTAAAAATAAAATAAAATATATTTATATCTTTCTAATAAACTTCATCTTATTATCATATTATCGAATACTGAAACAACTTTATATATTAAAACTAATTTTAATTATCTGGAGATAAAATTAAATTTTTCATGAAAAATGACTTTCCACAAAACGGAATTTCAATCTTAAATACTCTATAATGAAAGTTATGCGAAGCGAGGTTCCTAAGGCCTTCAAAAGCTTTCATCAAATATTACAGAAACGCCATCTGTTCAATATGTGGCAGTGTTCAATAGACGATGCCTAAAATGGTTCTCGTTATGAAAGGAGTAACACATTCCTTTCATTCATCGCGAATCCATCATCATTCAGCCTTTCATATCGCCAAAATGAATCCTGTTTCTATGCTTATAACGACACGAAACGATGAAGCATCTTGTTCGAAATTACGAGTAACACCTATGAACTAAAAACCTGGATAATATCGTATAGATTCCTATAGAATAACATACAATATTTATACGTACAATTTGGAATCGAAAACGTAAACCGAAACAGATTGGGTTTTCAAATAATCCTCTTTAATCTGTGTATCTAAACAACAAGCTGGTAATCAGATGTTACGAGTTAATCCGATAAGTACGAATTACAAACAAAAGATAGAAATTTTAAGATCCTAATTATGGAATTATTAGTCGCATCAATTTCAGTTCGCAATAATCCACGTAATATAATTGCCTATAACATATATTTGAAATAAAGCTTCTCGGTAAGAAGATCGAGTTTTTGGGCAAAAGAAAATTTAGAATTTTTATTCATAATTGCACAAAACAGTTTAATGGAACCTAAATTAACATAAGAATACATTATTAACGTAAAATAGTTTGTATTTCGATATTATCGAATCTCATTAATATTAACATATGAAATAGAACGTGTATATGATTAAAATCTTATCTGATAAAAAAAATAACAAAAATTTCGTAGATTGATTTATTATATTAACTACAATTCGTATTATAATTATAATTAAACGTTGTTGCTTGTAACGTGTTCTAATAAGGATTAATTAACTTTCTAACCTCACATTCTTTTATATTTATCTTTTGTAATTTATAGTAATCTTTCTTGGTTGTAATTCGATTAAATGGCCAGTTACATTATCTCTACATCAATTCACCAAACATTGCTTCACTTCCTACCGTCAAATATGATGTAAAAATCGTTTCACTATGATCGATGATTCGTCGATGGCAGATGTTAAACACGCAAGACGTTTAGATGACGATACGTTAGTCGTTGATTGGCTCACGTTGGAAAATTGACCCGATTGGTCGAAAACGTGTAGAGATAGATCGGCTGGCAGGTGAAATCTCAATTGACCGTGGAAAAGTGGCCGTGGAAAACTAATTGCCACCGAGTTCAAAGCGGCGTCGTGTTCCAATTGGGAGAAAGGTATATGACGAACTAGGAAGCTGATATACGATAGTGTAACCGTGGCGCACGCCCTCTGTGAATGCAGATCGCGTCTTCGTATTCATTTCGCCCCAGTTCGAAACGAACAATTGATCCACGGCGCGAACGTTATTTCCAAGTCAGATCGGTCTTTTATTTTCATTCCCGTTGAAAAATTCAGATTTTTCGAATCTGATTCCATCTTGAGAGTATATGCTTAATGTCAATCTATATTCTGAGAATTACTTTATTGCTGATATACGAAGAAAGTAAGGAAATTAGAGAAAATGAAAAATAATTGTTATTTAAGAATCTTTTTGTTTTTTTCCTCGAAGTAAAAAGAATTCAATATCTATAATTGTTTAAAAATAATTTAAAAATCGTGTTTGAATCGTGTTTAAGTGTTTCTTGTTAGAATTAATTGTAAGTACAAAGCTTAGATTGAAATCGTTTATCTTTCAATTTCGATTTTAATTGAAATGAAAAGAGTAAAATTTTGCAATGTATTTTTCCAAACAGGAAAATATGATTGAAAAACACAAAAGAAATATCGAAAAGCGGTTCATTTACGATTGTAGCCAGGATCCATGGATCGATCGAGGAGTTTCAATACGAAAGTTTTAGCCGTCAGAGAGCGCCAAGTTCATTAAATCTTCAACCTATATGTCTTAGAGGATCGTTGATTTGCAATTTAAATCGAGTCGGTTAAAACGACGAAAATATGAAATTTAAATGATGACAGTCTAACTTCTTGGAGAAGTACAACGAGGATGAAGAATATTTTCTTTGTCGAAATGAATTAATGCGATCTTAAACACACGTGAGGGCGCCACGTTTGATGAATAATTTTGGCAATTTTTCAACGTCTCCCGTTTTTATATAGCTCGTAACATTTGTTTCTTCGTCAAAAAGAATTTGTAAGGATTTAAAAAGATTCTTATTAATGGTATTTGTAATAATTTGTAATCTTGACTTGTCGCATTAATATTTTATTTCGATGAATGAATATAATAGCAGCCAAGAATGGACAATTTTTATTTGTTAGCTATTTTACTTTAAGTTTCAACAAAATTTAAACCTGATTAATAGCCCTGCATAAAACTCCACATATTAATTTTGAAAGTTCCATCTGTAATACTTAAGAAAAAATTTCAATATTAATTCAAAGGAATTCGTTTCAATTTTTCAACGATTCTTTCAAGTAGTGCTCATCATTAAAATTCTTTTAATCAAAGAGAAAAATTAAAGATACTTTTTTCTTTGTATATATGTATATTGTAATTTCTTGCAAATCAACTGCTACTTCTTAAAAAAAAAAAAAAAAAAAAAAGAAGTGACGAAACGATGAATAGTCGTAGCGAGTTCATTTCGTGGAATTCGTCAGGGTGTTGAGGGAACTAAACGAGGACGTCGAGCACGAAATAGCGATTAAATGTCAAATGCAGATCAGATTGTTGTTGTGTTAGTAGACTTTCGAACGGAACACTCGAAAAAGTTGTCCGGCTTGTTTTCGAGGAAAATCCAATTCACTTCGTCTCCATCTCCCTTAACAATTCCATCACTAATCGATTCCGATGAAACACGTTTCTTTCATTTCTTCGTTTTGTAAAACAAACACGAGAAAGAGAGAGAGAGAGAGAGATTATTGAATGGACAAATATCGTTTATACAAGTTTGGAGTCATTAACATATAGAATTCAACATTTATGTAAATTTTTTTAATATTAAGTTACATGGAACCATAGTTAAAATCTTATTCCATTTGAAGTTATTCCATTTATAAGAATATCTTTATAATAGAATGTTCCATAGAATTGGAATAAGTTATATTATATAAGAAAAGATATTGTAAATAGTTTAGTATAATCTGAATATAATTTTACATGTTAGTTTTATAATTTGACAGAACACCTATGATTTGAAAGTTAATTGTATAATAATTGGCTTTTTAAAATTTGTATAAAATAAAATATATATAAATACATTAAGAAACATTGAAAACAGATTTTATATGACAAATTTCCAAATACTAATAGAATTAATATTTATTTATATTTTTATATAATATATTTTCGAATTCGAAAATATATAGTTCAAATGAATACTAACAACAAATATTGTATTAAACATTGATTTAATAAATACAAATGAAACAATGAAATTGTAAGTACAAGAACTAAAATATTAAAACAAAAGAAGAAAGAAAAGATGGAATTGCGTTGGGAATAAATAGAGCAAGAAGAAAGAATTCAATTTCGTCCCTATAAATTTCTAATTTCAATTTTTCCTTTATTTTCAGACACACGGCGATCGACGAAGAGTCTCCAGGTTCCATCCCAAAATCGTTGACAATCGCCGCGCCAACTTCGAGGGACACTTCCCTGGACATTCCTCTGGACGGAGAAAATCTCGTTTTCCCATTGCCTTCCAGCGCCTCCACCGAGCAACACCCTTCCATTCGAAGATTCGAACCAAAACCAATTCTATCGTCCAAGGAATCATCGATCAAGTTCCAATATCCATCGACGAGACGAGAATCCCAACCTCTGAACATTTTCAACAAATCCTTCTGTTCCCCGGACAAACAACGGCAAACCAAACTTCCAATAAACGTGCTAAACAAATCACCAGATGTAGACGAGCCAAAGGACCAAACGAGAGATAGATTCGCCGATTTGGAAGGGAAGGTGACCATCAAGTTACCATCTGACGAATCAACCACGCTTGGATCGCGCAAAGATCACGAGGATTCCACCAGGATTCCATCCAGCCCAGAGGACGTTTCTGATCAAGAGATCGTCGAGGTGAGAAAGGACAGTGCCTTGTTTCTCGAGGAAGCCGAAGGGTTGCCGACTCTTCGAGAAATTTTGAAATCCAAGGCGCCGAGAGTGGTCAGACCTAGGAGAGAGAGCAGTGGATACGCTAGCAATTTGGGGACGTTCGACGAGGACAGGAGGAATTCGTCGACTGTGGATGTGTCGCAAGATTTGTCGTTCCTCAAGGAGAGGCGCAGATCCTCTACGACTAAACGGTTAAATTCGAGAGTGATATTGGGGAGAGCTGAAGAAAGCTTGACAGAGGACGTCGAGGTTGGAAGCATGCCTACCACAGAGGTGCATAGAAAGGTGTCCGGAGCTGGACTCGAGATGCCTAATATAGAGGAAGTTAAGGAGGTTCTCAGAGATGAAGCTCCTTCTAGGCTGGAGAGCCTGGATAATTTGTGTGGATTGACGAAACCTATCAATTCTGGTAAGTTATATAATGAATAATTAGTATTGTTAATATTGAATGGTAAATTTTTTTTTTTTTTGAGAAAATTATGAAAATATGTTATTAAAGTTGATGGAGTCTTCTTGTATCTAAATATAATATAGAAATCATAAAGATTAATAAAGTAAGTTCTAATAATTCGTACATTTTTATGATGCAACAAAAATTATCAAAATTTATTTTTAACTCGTGATATATAGCGTTGATAATAAGATATCTCTACTGAGTTGAAAATTTAAAAGATTACAAAGAATTTCGTGTAATATATTTAACTACAACTAAATTTATTTATTATTTTTGCAATATTTATTATGACAAAATTAACATTTAAATTTGTAATCTCTTGTTCCATGTCAATTGTGAGATTCAATCCTATAATCTCATTAAATAAACAGATAATTCATTTAATTATATCATATTTCATGATATTCATGTCATAATAATTCGTTCCAACAGAAGAGTTCTCCACGCATTGTCGCCTAAGCGATTTACCAGATCGAGGCGACTCTCCAAAAGACAGATCAGAAGTACCATCCACTACTACTAAATGCCAAGAATCATCGACCATCTTCGATCCTTACGATTCTATAAACCGCTTTTCGATATCTCCAACTTCGAGGAGTCAAACTCCATTTATTCTTTGCACCACGCCGACGTTCCACGATTCGAATTCTCGAAATACCAATAAACACACGGACAAATCCGTCGAACGATCGAAAGACGTCAATTCTGACAGAATTGCCAGAGCTGTCGTGTCGAAAATCAACGAAGCGTCGCCATTGGACAAAAAAATCTCTGTGATTCAGAAGAAGGAAGAAACTACGACGTCAGAGCAATCCGTCAGAGAAAATATTGTTCCACGATCGATCAAGATGTACCAATTGCTGTCCACCCAGTCTGAAGACAGAGCGGAGAGCGAGTTGCAGTTGGACAGAAGGATATTTCAAATTTCTAAACAAGATGACACGGCTGCAGTTATATCTTCGACGAAACATCCTTTGAACAAGTCTTCGAGCGTTTTCACGCTGAAGAGCAGCGCTTCTGGGGACATCCAGACGTTGACATGTGGTGAAACTGCGGACGATTCGAACGTTAGAAAAGCGATTTCACCTGGAGAGGTGGGAACGAGTCAGAGTTTTCTTGGAGATGCCTCGAGTGTCTCTGTGAGACCTATTTATCCTTATTGCCCTTATTCTCCGTATGGAAGTCCCCAGGGATCCCCCAGAAACAGGAGGAGGCCTTTGAGGGAGAGCAGGAGAGTCTCCATTGACAACAAACAGGGAGCTCTTCAACTGAATCAATATAAATTGTTGGACAACATTGGTCAAGTAAGTTTAAATTGTTCTCTATTAATGTCTAGTAATACATATTATTAACTCTTGTTCCCTGTTGTATCAAAATCGTATTAAACGAAACTTTAGTAGAGTCAGTATAAAGAAATGTCAAATAAAAATAGAAGAAAACATTTATACTAAATTAGTTTTGTCTATGTTAATTATAATATTTTGCATTGTGTTCTATCGAAATCGTGTTCTCAGAGTATTATATTACAGGAGAATTGGCTTTAATAAGTTTCTATTATATATTAGTAGATACGAGTAATTTATAATGAAGGAAATAATAATAATATATAATATAATATATAATAATATATAATAATATATAAATATAATAATATAATAATAATATAATATATATAATAATATAATAATAATATATAATAATATATAATAATAGTATAATTAATATATAATATCTGTTTCTATTAAAAACTAGTATCATAATCATATTATATTGTAATACAATTGTATTAATTTACTATGATATTATGAAATTACTAATATATAATATTATAACATATGATATATATATAATTATAAAATAATTCTATTAATAATAATACATAGTAATATAATTGTATTAACATTATAATATTATTATAATACAATTATATCATCACTATATTGGTACTATATTATACATATATCAGTGATATTTATTATGTATCATAATAAATTAATAATAGGATCCCTCTTTTAGACAGATTTTATCTCATGAAAAATTTACGTATCGCTCATAACGCGACCTACATAAACGCGAAAGCAGCAAATTAATGCAACCATAAATGAAATATTCCCTGTTGGAAGATAAAGAGTAATTTTTTTCTTACATAAAAAATATTCTATTAAATTATTTTCACTCGTTACACACGAGAAATTTTAAGGCCAATTTCGAAATGTAACGATTCGTTCTAATCGCGTTTAATTGATCAGCATTGGAAATTATATCATCGATGCGTAGAAAATCTCGCATTAACGTATCGTTCCTGTTAAAACTGATTAAATATCCTCGTCGATTTTATGAAGTTATTTTTAAAGTGATTCGTTATTTTCGAACGAAACATTTGCATATTTTATCTATTGCATATTTATATTTTTTATATTTTATATTTTATATTTCACTTTATATCGAAACAATGAGAGACAACACTTTTAATAATCTACGATATTAATCTAATGATATCTTTACTTATTCTTTATCATTGCTAACCACAATGAGACTTACTTCTCTCCTTTTCTTTCTTTTTTTTTTTTTTCAGTTTTCTACTTTTTCTTTGCTTCAACATCGTCGAATAAATTGCTCCAATTTCGTAAATTACCCATTCACCTAGAAACCTTCTCCACCTAGAAGGAAATTCTTTGCCTGGTTAAGAAATAGCCGATGAAGGAATTTTATTCGAGAACACGAATTTTTATCTGAAAATTTGTTACAGTTTGTTAATAGGAATTCTCGAAATTATTCCGTACTTGTTTTGACACGTGAAATAAGCAATGTTGTGTTAACAAATTTATCCTCGACAGAAATTCTCTCGTCCCCACATCTTTTACGAGAAAATGAAATTTTAACATTTATTAAAATATGGAAACATTTCAACAAAAATATGAAAAAATTTTGTACGTTTCTTAAACAAAAATTTTAATATTCTGTTGTTTTTTAAAAGTTTAACTTCGAAAGAGTTTCGATTTTTTGAAATTGCATCGCATTTTCGATGTTTCTCATTCCTGAAACGTATCTTTCTTTGTATCCACTCGTTTCTATGTTAATAATCTTCGTTTTTGTTGATTGAACGTAACAATTCCAATCACGAAAATTAGTCAAAAATAGGAGAAGAAAATGTAGCTCGGGAAGTTTGAAAATTTCGTTCATCGCTATTTGAAGTGATAAAGCAAAATTCTAGAAATCACACATTTCGAGGAAAAAGATAAAAATGAAGAAACTATTTCAACGTGAAGAAATATCGTTTGCCACTTTTAAATTGAACATCGGCATCGATTCGAACTTTTTCTCGGTCACCGTTTGATCTTTTCGAAATATATAGGTCGAGATTAAGTTTCTATCAATTCTCAAGGAGTCAAAAACTAAGTTTTTCTATTTGAAATTTATTGTATTTGAAAAGGAAGTTATTTCTGAATGTGCACGATAAAATTTTGATTCATATATGATATATAATTTGATAAAAAAAAAATATACAAAATTAAGAAATATATTATACATCTTTTTTTTATACGTGAATTTTCTCGAAATAAACGAAACGAAAATAAAATAATACCAAATAAAAAAAGAGAACTAACGCAAAAAAAAAAACTCCAGAGAACATCGAAATATCGAGAATTTTAACTTTAATGAAGTAGCATTGTTTCATAGAAACGTTCCTTTTCCATTTCTCTTTAGAACATCACGTTTTAAAATACCATTTTTTTTCCCTTTGAAAAACGTAGATGAACAAAAATGTTTTTAATAACTACCTGTCGATCAACCGAGCAATTTCTTCAATTTCCTCTTTGGAGAAAAATAAAGTTTCGAAACGAAGAAAGTTGTATGAAATAATAAAACTGCATGAAAGTAAAAAAAAAAAAAAAATCGGTTGAAAATTAAAATTCCTTGATCGCCGTCGTTTTATTTTAACAGACTCGAGAGATTTTATCATTCGCGTTTTATAGGGTTCCTACGGGATTGTAAAACTAGTTTACAACGAAGAAGACGAGACCCAATACGCGATGAAGATTCTGAGCAAGAAGAAACTGATGAAGAAGGCGGGAATATTCGGTAGGATGGCTCCGGGGAAAAAGGGTGCGGCCAACCCTTTGGCCAAAGTCTACAGGGAGATCGCGTTGTTGAAGAAATTGGATCATCCGAACGTGGTGAAATTGGTCGAAGTTCTCGACGACCCGGACGAGGATAATCTTTACCTTGTTTTCGAATTGGTCCAGAGGGGAGAGATCCTTCAGGTGCCCACCGACAAACCTCTTGACGAGGAAACTGCCAGGAAGAATTTTCGTGATGTTGTAATGGGCGTGGAATATCGTGAGTATCCTATACTGCATACAGATTGTTGAAACAAAACCTGGATACTTGTTCTTTAAATTTATTTTCATGTATATTTTTGTAATATCAATAGCCAAATCCGAATATATTGTATCATAATATTCATTCGCATTATATTTATTATACGAGAATTGATTGAGAAATTACATTTGACAACTAATAAATTATAATATTTTTTTCATACAATTTATACATCACGATTAATTTTAAACTGCATACCGATCGCTAAATTAAAAGTTCGATAAATCTTGATTAAATCCACCCCAGAAGAATTATTAAATTTCGTCCAATTGATCAAATTTCAATTTGTTTCAGTGCACTACCAGAGGATAGTCCATCGCGACATAAAACCTAGCAACCTGTTGGTAGACAGCGACGGTCGGATCAAGATCGCTGATTTAGGCGTTAGTGCAGAACTGAGGGCATCCGGAGAATTATTATCCGGGCCAGCCGGAACACCGGCGTTCGCAGCACCCGAAACAACCACGCCTGGCGCCCATTATTCCGGAACGGTAAGTATCCTATCGGGGCTATCGTTTGATCGATTTTCAATTTTGCCCGGTATTTATAGGTGGCGAAGAATTATTACGCCGCCACTCTGTTCAATCCTTGGCCGACGCTTTCCTACTCTCGAGTTTTTTCGCCAATTTTCGATCGTAACCGAAGGTTACCATTCGATGATAATGTCGCTCGAGAGCTGAAGATCGTTTAAAGATGTGATAGATCATTATTTCTCGTTTTTCACGAAGAATCAATTTAAAAAAATGTGAAATTTAAATGGCATCACGTTACACGTAGGTTTGTTTTGATGAAATTGAAATGAAATGGAGTTTTTTTTTATCTTGTCCTACGTTTCATTTTTATGGTATTATATTTTTATAGAAAATATTGTAACAATAGAAGTTATATAATACTAATAAAATGTAATGTAATGCCATGCATAATAATATGCAAATATATTTTATAGGGATTATATGATAAAAATATTATTTCTGTTTAGTTTTGATATTAAAAAATATATTCTATTTCTAAAAATAAAAATTATTATTTGGAAATTTCATACGAAAGTGATTAATGATCTATTTTGTTACATGCTTCTTGGAATAGAATTTTGATTTTTTTCTTAAAATCATAAATAATATATGGATGCATCAATTTAAATGTTATGATCGTGATTTGTTTCAAAATTTTATTACAAACTTCTTCTGTAAAAGGTTCTTATTTTTGATTATTTTTTATTTTTATTTAAGGCCAATTTAAGACCTTTCCAGAATTAAAAAAAAAAACTAACTTTAACCCAATTATCCAAGTGGAAAATGTTTCTTTGTATTGCGAGTTCCCTTGCATATTTCACAAGCCATTAAAAAATCGATGTCGAGCAACGCAATCCGAGTTTTCTGATTGTGTTTCGCTCTTTCTATGTACATAATTACATTACACGTATCCTGAAACTTTTTGATAAGAAAGTTAAGTCGCACTACCATTTCACTATTTTATTTAGATCGACCGTGACACGTTTGACGTAAATAATTTGTGAAATCAAATTTAACTTTCTTTTCTTTGCTCAATTTATATTGTTCTTCAGTTATTACATCCGATTAAAAAATTTTATTGAATCCAACAAAATTATCGAGAGTAGGTAAATATGATTTAGATCGATTATCTGACAAAGTTGCGAAGTTGTATGATCAGTTAGAGAGAAAAATTGTTACTTAATCTTCTGAATCTTGTTCAATATATCTTAAAGGTTATAAGTTGAAAAACGACAAGGAATTTTTATTGAATATATATTTTATAAAGAAAAAAATTATTAAGTAATTTATTAGATAAATTTATTTTTCATCTTAATTGATCATGAATAACATTAAATAATCTTCAAATATAAATTACTGTATATAAATTTTAAAACATTTTATCACAAGATAAATATTCATGTTAATATTATTAGAAATAACATAAATATAAAAAAAATTAATGTCTTCTCCATTTAAAAATTGTTCTTTCAAATTTAAAAATCTATTTTTTATCATTATAAAATATCTTAAATTAAATTAGATATAGAATTGTATATATAATTGTAAAAATTTAAAATTAAAATATCATATTTATGCGTTTTCATTACAATATAAATAATATTTTAAAATTCGAAACAGCGAGTAGATACAAGAAAGATATTATATTTATGTATACATATTTTAAAACAAGTATTATAATTAATATTAACAACGTGAAACCGCAATCAATTAACTTTTCAAACTCGTTCCTGTGGAAGATTCATTTCAATTAAAAAAAAAAAAAAAAAAAAAAAAAAAAAGCAAAATAAATTACTGATTATCAGAATGTCAAGTTAATAATTCCATTAGGATTTAATTAAAATTTCATCTAAAATTTCATTCTCTCTCAGGTTAAATCCGCGGATCAAAATAATCCAAGAATTAATTAATAATCAATATATTATAATTAATGATCAAACTCATTTATAGAAGAGTAGATATACTTCGACTGATTATTATTGAGCAATCTGAAAGCAAAACAATGGTAATAGAAGAAAACAGTATTGTATCTGTTCTCACTTAAACAGTATGGCCTGATTAATGTTTACAACGCGTTATTATGGTTTCTGTCGTGTAGATCTGTTGAGGAAACGTATAATTTAATATAGAATAATTTCTTTCTCACGTGTATTTCCATGATTATAGTCCAGTGGTGACCTTATCGACAACTCGATCGATTTGGTGAACTTTTTAACACTTGGTTGAAAAGAGCTCTATATCCATGAAAACGACACATTAATCAATTTGCATCGAGAACTGTAATTAACAATCAGCGATACAGTTGATATTAGAACCATTGATTGAAATAATTCAGATTTTTCATTTTTGCTTGCAATCATTATTGAAAGCGCGTAGATTTTTTTTATTAAATGTTATCGTTTATTCTTATCATATTAATAATTTGTTTGTTAACTTTCAATGTTCGTTTTAATCTAGAATCGAGGAAAAAAATGTCCCAAATTTTTATAAATATCTTGTACATAATAGTATCTTTTGCATTTTTTAAACAATGTTACCTAAATTGTGTCACTTTCGAAATGGATGACGTAAATAGATAATGGTAATACGTGACGTTTGAATATTTATTTTCATCTTGGGATATCTCCATCAATCTTCTATAATCTCTTAAAAGCATATTCTTCTATCCAATATACTTTCGTAAAGAATAGATTAACATGATTCAATTTCTAATATTAACTTGCGCACAAAGTAATATCAAATATAAAATTTTTGTCAATATATATATATTATATCTTTATCAGATGATTTAATCTTGATTAATGATTATCTTTAAATTTTACAGATGATTATTATTACATTATTATATTATTATAATAATAGTTATTTTTAATCCAAAGCTTTTCCTTTTTTCTTTTGAAACATTTTTCAAAAGCTTAATCTGAAAATAAAGAGTATTAATATATTCGAACATCTTGATTGATTCTCATAAATGTTCTTAACTTAAAATTTGGCGATTATTAAAGCATTTGGCGATTATTTTAAATATTAAAAATTAAAGAAAAAAATAAAATTACATTTCAGTTGTGTGACGTATGGTCAATGGGAGTAACATTGTATTGTTTGGTGACCGGAAGAATACCTTGGGATGGAGCCGGAAGTATAATTGGCGTTCAAGCAGCGATACGCAGTGAACCGTTAAAATTTCCAGAGAAACCAGCCCTTTCACAAAGTCTCCGCGAATTGATCTCAAAAATGTTGGCCAAAGATCCAGCTGAAAGAATTACGTTATCAGAGATGAAGGAACACGTTTGGCTGACCAATCGTGGCGCTGAACCACTGCCAATCGAAACTGACAACTGTCGACTTCCGGTTACCGTTACGGATGAAGAAGTGGAACGAGTGGTCACGAGAATACCCAAACTGGACACTTTGATTCTTATCAAAACTATGCTGAAGCAGCACAGTTTCCAAGTAAGTGAAATTTTATCGTTTTAAAGACACTCGTAAAATTTTTTATTATCACAAAATAATTTTGAATTTAATGATAAACTAATTGATATTAATCGATATAATTATAATTAAAACATAAAATGAAATGAAAATTAATATTCTTATTTACTTTTAAATTTAATATTCATTACTCAAACTTATTCATAGTTTCATCAGATAATTTTCAGTTTAATTTTTTTACGTGGATGAGTTAGTGTCTTTTTTTTTTTCTTTATTCAAATTTGATTCGCGAATTGTAATTATCGGTATTCGATAAATCATGGATTCTGTTCTGATCTTTAAATGCAGCATCGAATTGCTAATCAACTTTTTTAATTTTTAATTAACTTTTAATAAATAAATTAATAAATTCCACAACGCGTTTGAAGTATTATACTATTGATTCTATCTCTAATCATTCAAATATGATGTATTTCGGAATTTTAATCGAAAATAAAATCATATAAATAAATTTCATTTAATTTTAATTCTAGTAAATTTTATATATATTATTATCCCATCTAGGCATATTTTTAGATTTACTCTTGTCGAAATAGGAAATTATACAAATAATTATATTATATATATTATAATCATATTTAATTTTTTACAAAACATATCCCTTCCATTCTTGAAATTGTTTTCTTATCATAATATAATCAAAATCAAAGAAGGTTTCTCGATTAATTTTGCAGTAATTTTAATATTAAATTTAATATTTAATATCTATATCTTTTTCTTTTTTTTAATTATTATCAAATATACAAACTAATGGAAGCTAATTTTTGCAAACGTAGGAAATCAAAAAAAGAAAATCATTAATTTTAATTGGCAAACTTGTTTATGTAACTCGTTATGAAACTTCTTTTATTTCTTTGGCTTTGGCTCGACGTTCTTAAAGATACTTTTATAGCTTTGGAAATTTTCTTATCCTCCCTTTCCTTCCTGATCCCATTTATTCGCAGTTTGTAGAATATTAAGACGACACGATAGTTATTGCCAGACAGTCTCGTGTAATTGCATTGAAGAGAAATGGAGTCTTTGCGTCCGCGTAAAATTGTTCATCATTTTACCTTGAGTCGATGTACATCACGAAGCGATAAAAGCCGGAAATAACGTAGACATCGGCGTTGAAGCTCAGCCATTTGTAAAAATTCCCTCGTTGTGATTCTTCGAGTGTCTCCCATCATTCTGCATAAATTCCTCGTGGTTGCGAATGAAACGATAAAGAGAAAAAGTAAAAGAGAAAGAAAAATATCAAAATTGAAAACTCCGTTAAAGTGTTCAATACAAAAATAACGAATCAATTTTCCAAATTTATTGAGAACGAAATGAAATGAAACTGAAAAACTTTCCTCCGTTGAATGATTATAAAAATTTATATCTCAATTTCTATTGTATCTAAATATCAAATATCCTTGTAACTTTTTCTAATTTTTTATTCCATTCTCGACAATAAAAAACTATCGAAAAAGATAAAAAAATCCGAATAGAATATTGTATTAAATTGATAACTTTGATCGATCAAAACAGCACTAGCTACACCCGAAGCGTAAATGATTCGATGAATCTAAAAATACATTTTTTTATCTCGTTCATCGTATAAACCCATGGAAACAGAATTATAAAGATGTTGGCAATTTCGAACGATTAAAAAATTTCTCTATTTACTCAATGTTTATTTCTCTGTACTCATATAATTTTGTATTCATCGTTATCGGATCAATACGATCGCTATTACGATAGAAGATGAAATTTGGAGAAATTTCGATCGAAAGTTCGATCGAGATTGTACGGATCGTTGATCAGGTAATTCAATCAAGTTGGCCGAGTTCCTTCTTCTTTCGAGATTTCTCATCGGGCGTGATAAAGTTGTTCGCAACAGTTCGGTCGCAGTTACGATAGAAGAGGTCGCCCGTTGAATTTCAATTGCGGCCGACATTTGATCTCTCGTCACGAGCAATGAACAGCAGGAGGTCAAGCCTTTTATGTTTTTCTGTTCGTGACGCGACTGTTCCCATAGCGTGGAAAAGCTTGCCTCCCACTCTCACCACAATGCCACCACGTCTCTGGCCTTATTATTTGATGAGCAGCCTGAGTCAATATCAACCGAGTTCAAGGAAGGTTGACGGCTCTGTAAACACGGCAATAATGTCGGTGGAGTATCGGCCTCATAAAGTATGAAGCGCCTTCCTCGTTTTATATTTCATTCTCGTATTCTTCCCTCTCTCTCCTCTCGTCCTTTTTGCTTTTTTCATCAGTTTTCATCGAGGGAGAATCGCGATATCGTGAAGATAAAATCGAAAAATCGTGGAAATTTCACGAGAACGATTGCTTTGAAATCTTATTCGTAGCTTTATTAGAATACTCTCTGGAAGAGAGTAATGCTAATCTAATATTGAATGTCAAGAAGATTATCTATATTCCTTTTCTTTTTCTCTTATTTATATTTTTTTTTTTTGAACGAAAGTGTAATTGAGAAGTTATTTTTTTGATCTTCAGAATCCATTCTTGTCGAAGAAGGGTGGAAAAACGGCGAATACGACGGCGGATAGCATAGAATTATCCCCATCAGAAAGAGCCGAGGAGATCACACCTCAAGGAAAGAAAATAATTAGGAACGTAAAGACGAAGCAATTTCAAAGAACAGGTAGAAGCAATTCCGCCCCGGATTCTTATGATTGGCAAACAAATGGCAGGTAAACACAATCGACTTTTTCAGAAATATTGGAATAAAGTACAATCTTATGTATGATATAAATCACGTTAAAATATAACAATGTTATCTATCAAGATTTTTCATCAATTGCGAATGCAATTTTTTAACGTATACGTTTCCAATCTATGTGCTTTTCGTTCCATGATTCGTTCTGTTTTATCGATTAAGCTTGAATGCGATACGTATTTTTGCAATTTTCAAAAAAATCTTGAGATAACTCGTTCGATTAATCTATTTTATGATTTAAGAGATAGTTGAAATCATGCTTCTCTTTAAAGACGAAAATTTATTTAATTTGAAACAAAATTACAATAATTTATAATATTGATGTTCCATTTGTTTTAGAATATTTAATAAATTGTCGTTTTTATTTCCTTGTCCGTGTCTCGATATACTTTCAGACAAATATCTACAGAAAGTCCTCTACCTCCGGTGACAGAAGCGTCCATTCAGGAAACGGAAATGGAGAAACGGTGATATTACGGATCAACATGACGAAGAAAACCACAATTAACCAATTAGTTGATAAAAACGGTATGAGCCGACTTAACATTCGATGACCAAATGAAATTAATTCTATATATACTTATTGTATATTATACATTGTATATTTGAAAATTTATATTTCATTTTTTTATTTTTCTTTGATTTCTAACAACTAAAAATTGATTATAGATATCTGGAAGGAATATTTTTACACGGAATATTATTGCAATAGATATACAAAATTTCGATTTAAAAATTCAAAAATCTAGTTACATGATTGCAATAAATTATTAAATTTTTTTTAAATAACTTCAAAATAATCGTTTTCTTTTTTTGGCGAAAATAGTTATATTCTTTATTTCAAAGTATTGCATCATGTACCATAATGATTCTTTTGGCGTATCAATTATTTATTCTGAATCAATTATTTCGTCATGTTAATTACAATTGCAAATGATTTGATAGCAAACAACGTTCGTTTATGAATTCACTTTAAACATATAAAACGGTGAAACAGTACTTCCTCGATTTTCAAAATTGAAAGTAATATTATAAATAATTAAACAAATTATTGGATGAAGGAATATGTTAAAATTAATTTAAAGAAACGTTATGAAATTGTTAATGCAGATTAAATGAACAAAATAAGAAGATAAGTCAGATCATTTTTAGCTGAGCCGAATTTTTAAATAGTAGTTGTAAGAAATAACTTAATCTATACTCTAAAAATAATTAAATATAATGAAAATTTTCAATTGTCTCGATTTATCTCTTCGGATAATATTCATTTTGATCCATTTAAATAAATACAATATTCCATTTAAATAAATATAATTTATTTTATCTTAATAAATAATTTCATTATGAATTTAATTCAATTTATTTTTCAAAATGAAAAAGTAAAATGAGTATGATACAGCGTAAAATATTCAATCGAAATAAAATAAATATTAACTTTTTAAACTTTCAACTTTTTATGAAATAGAAAGTTCGTTGAAAGGATTAATAATTCTGAAGAGATTTAATAAGACACTTGGAAAACCAGATGGCGTTTTACTTACAAATTTTAATTAAATAGCTGTAGATAGAGGGCGAATGTTGTCAGTTGAGCGTTGAAAGAATTAAACATATTTTCTATTCACGCTAGAATATAAAGAATTTAGAAGAACAGTTTATTGAAACAACGATATCCTTTTAAGAATATGTTACGAGAATGAAATAATAATTTTCGGTAAATATTTTATTTCGATTTTTATATAATTTATATAATTTAATAATAATGCACAGTTTCGCATTTTTACATGATTTAAATAATTCGATAAAGTTTCTAGAATTATCCATATGAGTGCCTATATCAACAAATTTTAATTCCATATTTTAAATTCTATTTATCAAAAAGAAAATTACAAATTTATTTATATTGAATAAAAATTAAAACATTTTCTTCGTATATTTCTATTTCATATATATAAATGCTTTATTTTCTTGTGTATATTTTTTAAAAATCTGGGATCTAACAAAAATGATCATGCGATTTCAATAGATATTCTTGATATTTATACAGGGTAATTAAATAAAGTAGTATTCCTATTAAAAACAAGATATTCAAATTTGTCACAAATTTATTGAGATCTTGGAATATAAATTATCTAATAAAACAGAAGATTTAATTTAACACGTATATCTTTCATTGTAATCGATAGATTATGCAAATTCTAACCTCAAATCGCAAGATCTTTTTTTTTGGATCAAATGAAACGAAGGCACTCATAAAGTCTTGTACATATGTATAAATAAATCTTGCAAATTCGAGTGCAAAGCACGCGACCAAGCGAACGCAACCAAAGTCAGATTCGTGATTTCGTTGGATCTTACTTGGATATCCGGGGGACCATAAGTGCGTATTTTAATTTAATCGATAACCATCGAACCTCACGACCGGATACATTTCATATATCGACAGTCATATCATGTCCTCGCAAATTTTCTCGAAATGATGCAACCACGTTCATGTGACAAACATTCATTTTCCAATATATTATTAACATTTATTAGCAACTAATGGTAGTTGTAAGCGCAGTGAATAGACACCATTAAATTGCGACGATGGTAAAATTGTAGGATATTTTTTTATAAATAAATAAAAGAAAAACTAAAAATCCGAAGAAATCCGAAGAGTTACTTAAAATTGTAAAATATTTGTTTCGATAACGTTGAAATACAGAACGTTTCATAATTACAGGATGAAAGATATATTCTTTGCGATGACAGTATCGATGAGAGTATTTGAATTGTAGATTATGCTGCTATCGCACTGAGATCTCATAAGACGTTTGGTGCATCGGTAGGCCTTTTACGTCTAATTGTTACGGGTATGTGTGTTATAATAAGATTAGAATCTTATTACGATATTTCTGATGATATGTAATATTTCGAGACAATGAATTTAATCCAATCTTACTTATTTGCTTTTTTACATATTAAAAGCTTACGCTTTTTCTTATCTTAACCACAAGAATTTTTAAAACTTTTACTACGATACTTAAAATAATCTAAAAATCTAGAAAAAAAATATAAAATATTTAAAAAAAATATATTTTATCAGTACTTTCTCGAGCTTAAAAAATTTCTTATAAGATTCTAATAATTAGCTGTAACGATTTAGAAAATTAAAGGATGTTATACACGAGAAAATGTTTATCAATTTTCAATTGATCTCGAAAAAAAATATTACGTATCTACAGAAATATTTTTTCTAACCCTCGTTGACGAAAGCGAAGCGTTTTTCGGTTGTTCAAGTTTTTGAGACGCTTTTATCCACGATGGTGCCCTATCATGTATAATAGATATATTTTACAAATTATGGATATTCTTACGAAATGCACAAGATATTTTGTATCTCTTATTAGATGCACACTGTTTCTTAATCTATACTTGTAATGACAAAATAAATCGAATCAATTGACCCTCAATTGACAGTCACTTTTATTCGATTTTATTCGAACAAAAATAACGAAAGCATTAAATACTTTAATTAGAGATTAATAGATAAAAATTATATAATTACAAAACTTTAAAATATCTTATATAAGAAAGTTTAACCTATCACGAGAGAAACGAATCAAAAAATTTGCACTCGAACAATTAGTTATATTAGGATTGTCACAAATTAGCCAATTGAGGGTTTGATCATCAACGTATATTCGATGATTGTGAAGCGAGCGTCAAAAATCAACGCCGCAAGATGTCGTTGATTAGCAGCGCTGTGGCCAAATTTAAAAAAAATGGCGGACTCAAAATAATTGAGTAATTATACGTGGCGTTTTCGACTAATGCATTGATTTTCTCGACAATCAGTCTCATAGACGATTTTGATTCTTTAATAAACGAAGAGAAGAGAAAAACAGTTAAATGGAAAGTGATTACGTTTAGTCGTCTACTGCCATAATTTTGACCAGCGAAGATGAGAGCAAGGAGCGATGTACTTCTATTCACACGTCTAACCGATGGTACTTGATAGAGTGAGTAATGTTCGTGAATCGTAATAATTCCTTTTTATATTATTCGTAGTCAAATTTTTCTCTTTTTGCTCTTGGCTCGAATCTATCGTTGTTTCCAATTCTGTAATTCTACTCGATTGTTGTAAAATGTCCTTTTATCAATAATAATGATCTTTATACAAGATATCTTCGGTTTTTCAATAAACATTGAAATCTAGCGAATGTGAAAATGAATGATTGTAATTCTCTTTTTTTTTTTTAACGTATATAAAATTTATATAGAATTATAGGTATATATTTTTTTTCCTTATAAATTTTTATAAATTTCGTCACAATTTTATTAAAAATATATTTACAATAATATTATTTCTTAGATATTTTAATAATTTTAATTTTATAATCGATGTGATTAATAAGAATTCGACCAATACTGTTTATAGTTATGACGAAAAGTTTTATGAAAAGGAAGATATGGATCGTACCATTCGGATAGAATTCTTTCAGCTATATCAATTGAATCACCTGCAGAAAAAGAAAGATTCTAAAAAGTTAAAAACTTCAGAACACCATGACAAAATTTTATATCTGAATTTTTTTTAAATATATTCTGATTATAATATCAAGAAATTCTGATCTAAAAAACTTAAGGTCGCTAATTATATCATTTTAATAATAATTTATCATACCTGTTGCTTTTGTTGGATAAATTTTTCTAGAGAACGTAAAAGCTTTCTCAACATTTTCGAATATCTGCTCATTAATTTTCGTCATATTCACTCTCTTTCCAGTGGTCAAACTAGTTTCAAGTTCGTTCAAGAAAATAGCCCAACGGGGCTTGAAGTAATCCACCACAATTCCTGACCACTGTTTATTTGCATAATCCCTTATCTCTCCTAATGGTCCCCACAATGTAATCTGATTTCTCGCGTTGTACTCGTACAATATCTCTTCTTCATCGTTAGTAGCCAAATCTTTCGCCATTTTCAACCATTTTCCTAATAGAAAATCTTCACTCGATGCTAAAATCTCCTCAAGATCATCAAATAACGCCAACAACAACTTGGCATTTTGCCTGTGTGATCAAATGTTTAAAAATTAAACAAAGAAATATTACAATTGTTTAACAATTCCACGACTCTCTTTCGATTTATCATGATTAATACAATTTTTTCAGGATTTAAAATTAAAGCTTGCGACTAGATATTTGGATATTCAGTTCCAAAAAGATTGATGGACACGAAATATAAATTTTTAGCTTCAATAAAAATTATTATTTTTTGAGATGTTAATAAAAAGCAACATCATGTATATTGCATATACAAACGTGATTAATAAATACATGATCTAAATATTATCTATCCAGATACAACCGTTATTAATACAATTATAGTAATATCAGCCTCAATATTTATAGGATGATTCACATAAAATTTCAACGATAAGCATTATAAATTATGACATTTATATTGTTACCATGTTTCTGTAATAAATGTTGAAAGTTTTATTTTATCTATTTTAAAATAATAATTGGTTGAAGCAAAAATTTTATATTTAGAGTCCATCTTTCCTTCAAATTTCATTTCATGTGATTTCTTGGAACTTTATCTTAGATTTATGATTAAACTATGATTTATTATAGATTAGCTTTAATATATTACATATTATAGATAATAAGTCTGATTTACATTCTGTTAGATGTAAAATATATGAATCTTTGTGAAATTTCTAAAATCTAGAACTTACTTGAACAAATCTATATTCTTCTTATCGAATGATTCTATCAAATCAGTATAAATTTCATCAGCTATCAGTTGAAGTGCCTGCCTAGTAACGTCAACAACATCGTGTCGATAAAGGGTGCTATTTCGTTTCAAGTCTCTCGCTTGTAGCAACACGTACCAGTAGTAGATAAATGCATCTTTATTATACCATCTCTAATAGCAGTAATATGTCAATATTAAATAAATAATTTAATTGAGAAAACTTTTCTTTTAACATAAAAATATATTATTATCCTTAATCCAATTGAATACCAAATGAAATGATTCATAAAAATTATACAAACTCAACATTATTGTGAGAATAAAGTTACTTAATTATATTCCTTTGTTATTAGTATTACGTTCTTATTTTTAAAATTGCAAGAAACAATGTCCTCCTTCATTTGTACAAATTAAATTAGACTACGTGTAAAGAAAAGTATCAAACAGATATGATAATCAATATAACTCACCCATGGGAAGAAATTTAAATTTGGTCGAATGGTAATCACGTATTTTCCTCTAATTCTCCTAGTGTCTGAGAAATTATACACCGTGTTCTTAAAACCTTTCCATGCTGTAACAGTGTGTTCGTTCCCTTCGATATCGCCATATCTTCGATTGGCATAATTTTCGAACCTAGAACAATTCACGTGAATTCATAAAAATACAGTTTTGTGTTTAATTTATTATTATGGAGTTCTAATGAGCGTTTAATCTTACCATTTATCCAAGTTGACAGGTTTTTTACGATAAGCCATCTCGTTCATCAACTCGTAGATGACGTAATTTTGGTTTATACCTTCCGGTGTTAGACCTGTCCCAACCATTGTACTGCCATTCATATTTCTAGCTTCGAAAACTCGCTGGAAAATGGAAGTCAATTTTGATTTTCATACGGTATTTGATCTGATTCATTTCAGGGAACTGGAATCTTTTCTATAATATGTTCCATTTAAATCAATCCATATATCATGGAAATTATTGGTGATTGAAAAACTGAGTAATTAAGAATAAAAGATTTTTTTCTTAAATCAAAATTTATCGTGTGCAAGTGAAAGTACAAGCCAAATTGAATTGATTTTCGAAAAAAAAAAACTGTATTGTTTAGAGAATTAGAAAAGCTCACATGATTAATAATTTCAGCAGAACCAAACATTCCAAGGGTGCCACCAAAGTTGTGCAACATGCACCAGATAAATGGCTGACCATAATAAGAGTTTAATCTCTTGTATTGTGGAAATTGTTCTGATTGAAGATCCAGCACTATCATTCTTCCCTAAATAAAGAAAAATGAATATTCTATAAGTTTTGAAAATTCTAAAAAGATTAATTTAAGTGGGATTTTTAAATTTATGTAAATGATCAATACCAATGGGATTGAGGTTAAAAATGTACGAATTCTTGGCTCTGTCCAGAAAACAGAATCGTGATAAAACAACCATCCTTGCATTAACCTTGAAGAATAATCAAATATACCATCTTTATAATGAATAACATTCAAATTTGTCTTTAAATTATTTTACTAGTACCTAGAAGATAAAAGGAAATTATCTAATTATAATACCATATCGCTTTTGAGTCAACATTGTTCATAGCTTCGAAAATTGAGTGTCCTATATTCCTCAGGAATTTGAGTTCACTGGTGTAAGGTTCATTTTCATTGAAAGTGTCGCAATTGTAAACATGATCAGTCCCAAACTCTTCGATGTACTGGAGAATATAAACACATAGACAAATATAGACATTCCCTTTATGATTTTTAATTTTACTTACTGTTTTTAAAAATTGTTGTCCGATTTCTTTGAATAGAGGATCTGTAGGCTCCAAAAGATAAGGACTAAGATAAAAATATATATACTTTTGTTTAAAATAATGAAATACAAAGATTTGAATTTTCAATGAGTAATAATTTATAATTTTTGATGGGTAGATTGAATAGATCAAAAATAATATCTTAAAATTTGAAGCGTGAAAAAAGAGAATTAAATATCAAACTTGTTATTATTTGTTATTAAATCCAAATTTATCTTTGAATGATATCAAAGAACTAAAATAATATAAACAATATTTTAATTAGCATTATATATACATCATATCAATAATATCATATCATATATCAATAATCTTATTATATTGATAAATCATATCAATTTTATTATATCAATATTATCTAATTTCAAAGATTATAAAATAAGTAAATTCACTTCTTTGTTTTCTTATAAAAGGAAAAAGTGATAATTTATCTCATATTTTGATCTGAAAATTTTTAACCAAATATTTTCTAGAAAATATTAACATATTAAAATAGTATAATTGCCATCAATAATTATAAAAGAGAATACATAATACAGTGGTAAATATGTAATTTGCAGGTCATTATTCATCAAAATATCTCGTATAGAATAAATTTTTATTTATTCTGGTATTCTTACCAACAATATTTATCTGAAAAGTTATTCCAAACCGCACTTTTGGTTACATTAGCTTTAGGAAATAGCCTGAGGAAGGCTCTAGGCACGTGACCCGCGAAAGCAGGCAGAACAGGTATGATTCCTAATACCCTCATCCTCTCAAGAATTCGATGCTGCAATCGAATCGATTTTTCATGCCAGTTCGAGTTTAAAGGTCCTCCAAATCCTCGCATATTGCCCATTCTAGACCTAAATAGGTAATTACAATGAACTTTATCGAATATATTTAAATAATAAATTCAATTTCAAAAATAGCATTGATCAAATGTCGTATTTTTAATGACATAATTGGATCTAATTTTATTAATAGAATTAAATTTTAATTGATCAAAAAAATAAAAATAAAAATAAATTAAGAATATTTTTAGAGAAAATTAAAGAATATAAATTTTTTCATCTATTCCAATTATTTTTTTTAACATGCTAGTTGCTAATACGATACAATATTTCATATTATAATTTCTTATTTCATGTTGTTATTCTAATATTTAATTATTTTGTTAATTACGTTTTTTTTCTTTATTTTTGTAATCAAATTAATAAATCAGATATATATTGGAATTAATATATTCCATGAATTGAATATTGATTATTCAGTTGTAAATATTGTTAAAGTAGAAAAAAAAATTATTGTATACAATTGTTATCGTTCATGAGATATTCAAAAATGTGACTCTGAACCTTTCAAGAATAGATAAAGAATGGATATAGATTAAAATCCCTCTCCACTAAATCACTGGTTTATCTCACGAATCTGTCATAATTTTTGAAAACTATTACCATGGTAAAAATCCTGGCCCTCCAAAATGTTCATTAATCTCCTCTATAGTAAAATTCAATCGAAGATAGACTTTCTCCCAGATAGCTTCTTGTCCAGTAAAAGCAAGCGCCAAATTGATTCCATTAAGAGCCATCCAATCGATATTTTTTTCCCAATCTTCCCACTGCCACCATGCAGAAGTATAACCCAAAGTACACACATTCTGATAATATCTAAACCTGTCCAATTCGTGGATTTAGAAGAAATTTCTTGCATTTTTAACTTCAGACTATATTGATACCTATCGTTAGAGCTGATTTTTACACGAACATCAGGTAAGGTATCAGGAAGTTCGACTTGATTTCCTTCCCATGAAATGTGGACGTTGCAATAGGTTTTGAGATAATAGTGTAGACCCCAAGTTGCAGCCACACCAGAAGTGCCAAGGATTTCGACTTGACCCATGGAATTTTTCTTTATCTGATAGTTGAAGATAAGATTATCGATTGTTACTAATATAGAAAGTTAAAAATAGCTTCTTTAGATTTTGATTGTTTGAGATTGAACATTGTTTATTGGATCAAAGTGATAATAGATCACTGGAATGAAGATAGCAGAATTAGAAAAATTTAAACTCGAATCATGTATTAGAATCAATTTTAATGTTTTCTATTATTTTTTAAATATTTCAGAAAAACGAGGTATTATTTAAAGCATGGTTAAGGATCCCTTAACCCAAGATCTAAACTCAAGATTATAAGGAATGAAAACTATGAAGAAGATGATGTATTATGAGCAATATAATTGGAAATAAAAATGTTTGTAATAATGAAAATAAGAAAAATCTTTCATTGAGGAATTTCTTCTGGTAATCCTATTTACAGCTCTCTTCTCAACTCCTTATCACATCTCTATAATTGTACTTTAGGAAATACCTTTGTTTAAAATTGGAATTTTATAGCAAAGATCTTTAATACATTCGAGTTTATATTTTGAAAATCTTCTTCAATAATCGAAAGAAATTACGAAAGATAAACTAATAATCAATGATTCGAATACTTCCTTAATTAAAACATTATAATAATGTAATGTATTTATGTGAATTCGAAGATTCTTTCATATGCATATTTTGTATATTATTTTCTAATCAGTGATATGATATCTTTTATCATGATATTACCAGAAATTTGATTAAATTTATTGGATTCATATGAACGAAAAATGTTAGTCTTATTACGTTTCGAAAAATGTAGAAAGTTAAAAAGTTAGAATTATGTATATTTAATCAAATCAAGAGCTTATTTTAATGTATATACTATTTATATTGTATTATAAATACGAATTACCAAAAAAGAATCTTTTCCAGGAGAAGTAAAATTAGGATTCACCATCATTACGAAATTTTTAGCACGTTCAGCTCCCAATAATCTTTCAACGACACCTGCCGCTGCATTAGCTTGTTCTTCCGATGAAATCCGAGGCCTAATGTGACTCAGAGTATTCTGAAATACTGTACATATTTCTATTTTTTTTAAACACAAAATTTAGAAATAGTATATAAGAAATAGTTCCAGAATATGTTTCTCTGTTCTTTTAAATAATAGTTTTTTAATTTGCGTTCCTTTTTATTTAAAATCTCTTAAAATTAGATAAAAATTAATAAACAATGTTATATTTGTATTATATCATCTATATTATTACAAATATTAAATTATTACAAATTATTACAAATATTACATTATTATTAATACAGATAAAAATCATCATTTCAAGAAATAAAATTTTTCATTTAATTTTATTTTCAAAAAAATATGAAACAAAACAGTTTACACGTGCTAATAATTAAAATATTTTACTTTTTGTATAGGTATTTTATGATATATATTTTATGATATTATATATTATAATTTTTTATAAAATTTATAATAGTTTATTCAATTGAAAATAATGAGAAATATTGAATTAAAAAAAGAACAAAGTATAAAAATGGAGATCATCTGATTTAAAATTTTTACAAAAAATTATCACAGAAAGAAAACAACTTTAAAAACAAATGTATAGTTGAATTAAAAATATTGAAAAATGTTGAATTAAAACAAAATATGAAATTGAAATTATATATATAATTCAACTTCATTATTTATTCATTTTTAACCATCACAAATTTTAAAAGATAATTTTTTAAAATTAAAAGTTTTAAAATATTGAATAAAAAATAAAAACCAAAGAAAAATATAAAAATAAAGATGCTCGCCAATTTCACTTTGAATTCTGACAGAAAACCATCATTAAATTAAAAAGAGAAACGATTTATTAATAAGACAATTTAAATGATTGAAAACATACAATACAAAAAATATTAAAAAGAGAGAAATGTAAAAAGTAAAGATTTAGAAAAAAAAAATCGTTCTTCTCACCATTTGAATTTGTATTCTTACAGAAAACTGTTAAAGATCCAGAAAAAAAAACTATTGACACGAGTAACGAATAGATTAACATATTGCATGCACGTATCGCTCCTCGAAGATACACACGACTGAAAGAGATGAAGATCGTGAACGCATTACTTATCTTCCTACACTTATGCCATTTCTCCTTATCTAATGAGGCCTCTGACCACTGTGATTATCAATCATCTGCAACAAGACTGGACAACTTGCTCGCGACTTATTTCCCCACCTCCCAACGACCCCTATCGCTTGAATCGTGGGAGGAGAGGAACTAGAAGATCGTTCCCCTCTTAACAGAGTGTTTAATATATATATATATATATATACGTGGGATATCTCTGGAGAATTGATTTAGAGATTAAAATAAAACAGAAAGGTTAATGTAAATGTCGAATGAGGTTTATTTATCGAGTTATAAATAATTTAAATTTGTGTTAAATAAAAAAGGGATGGCTGTATGATAGAGATAGATGATTATTTTTCATTAATTAATATAATATAATATTGGAAAAGTTATTTTAATTAATTAATAAAAAATAATACGATAAAACTTTTATAACAATCAAAATTTTATTTAATGTAACAATATTTCAACATATGTATAGCGTGTCTCAAAATATGTAACACCAGAAATATTTAAACTGGTCACACTTATTTCAATCACACCTATATAACGTATCATAACAATTACATATAGCTTGAAACGATAATCTCATAAAAATCGCGCAATATATAGTATTATATTGTCTCGAAGTCTTATGAATATCCAAAGAATCCTTTATTTGATTTGCTCATCTCAAAATATTATTTCTGGTAATTATTCTCTGAATGTGAACGTATATTGACGTCTTTTTATTTTTTTTTTTTTTTTTTTTTACATAAACTTCTACTTTCGAATGAAGAAAGGCCATTCAAAGCGAGTTAATTTTCAATATTTTTCTATCTAGCTTGTTGTTTCTCGATGATTCAATTCCACCATTGTTGAATCACTGGACGAATGAACAAAAACGTCATCCCCGACTTTTACTTTTCCAGGGATGTATAATCCGCAGTATATTCCCATTACAGGCGCTTTTCCTTCGAGAGAGACCCGTTCTGGATCAGTTTGTTCTCTGAAACTAAAAAAAGTTAAAAACTAATTCCATAAAAGAATTCCTATACTCGATATCAATGTCATAACACTCCGATTTCTTTATGTTATTTAGGAAGGATAAGATTTTCGTACGATTTCAAAGTCTTTAATGGTTCCTCCTTGTCCATTACTCCGTTTTCTGGATTCACACCCACGAATTTACATCTATAAAAAGATATATTATTCAAATAATTTCTAATTCTTTCTATTTTTAAAAAAAAAATTCTAATCTTGATTTTTATTTGAAAAATTAATATATTTTTAGATATACATATATTTTAATGTATATATATATGTACAGGATATTAATATATATCTTCTAAAAATCAATTTCAAAACAAGCACAAATACTAATAATAAATAATCGATTAAAATTTATTTATTAAGTTTAGTTAAACTAATTTAAAACTTGTATTAGATGAAATGAGATAGACAGAATGAGATAGGTCTATCTTTATCACATTATTGATTTGTTTTGACTCCATTTCGCTTTATTTAATACACGCTTGTAATTTAAATATAAATTAACTATTAAATTGCTCATAACTTATTAAATAAATCTCATTATCAATCGATACTTTTGTATATCAACTTTCGTATTTGTTTTGATCTTCAGAATCATATCTATTCGTTTCAATTATATCTATTATTATTATATATGTATATATATCTGTGATATCGAAAATATTTTTACCATACCGTGAACATGGTTTGACATTTCTAATCACGACGCGTTCCCCAATTTTTATCCATTCCCAATTATCCTCCTCGAACGGTTGTTGGGTGGAAACTAAAATATTTGGACGAAATTGTAGAGTAGGAACTGGCCTTTCTAATTTTTCGTTCAATTTTTCAACAGATCGCGTGGTCATTAACATATAACTGGTTAAATCGCTGAACAATCCCTGGAAAACATTTGTTCGATCATAAAAAATAATTGCGCCAAAATGGGAAAAAGAAGAATCGAATCAAATAAAAGAAATTACAGTGTCTTTGTTCCTGAGTTTTTGATACACTTGGGTGAATTTTTTCCACGGTTCCACGAAGAGATTCCTTTTGTCCATCATTGTGCATCCTAATCGAAGGCCAGAAGTGGTTCCAGTCAGAAACCTGAAGAAAATGTAAATTTTCATTTAATGAACATTCTATATCTCATATTTTTCAAATAAACAATGAAGACAATGATCTTATATTTCGTTCTTGCATATCATTTTCCTCTTCCACAGGAAATAAATATACAATATATAAAACAATATATATAATCATTATATCTTAAATTAAATAATTTTTTCAAAAATACTCATATCAATCAAATATCAAGAATGGCAATTGACTCTCGTTCTTATTAATTCCGAAAATAGATAGAGTTAAATTATATAATCCAATTTGAAATTACAGGCTCATTAAAAGGAAAAAGAATGAATATACAATTGATCGAATAAGAAGATAGAAATGGAGACCTTGATAACCATTCGGCGGGTTCTGTGCCACAATCGATACACTTCACCGGCTCTCCCCACCACATGGTGCATTGAACGGCTTCAGAAGCATTCTCCAATGAATTTGGAACCTCGAAAATCACGCTGGGCATCCCGACGGCCTCCAGCTTCACCTTGGTCTCGTCCACCGCCGATAAACTTATCAGGATCAAGGTTGGATATTGCCTCCCGGTCTGGAATCGGCCAGTTTCCTCGTTGTACACTAGAAACATTCTGATGAACAGCATGGGGATTCATCTTTGGTTCCTTTGGGATAGAGGCGTTGGGTTCTTGAATTTATTACGTTGAAATTCAGATCTTTTGTAAACAAGATTAATATTAGAATGAAATTTTATTTTTAAGTGAAATTAAGCGAAATGTGAAAGTATGGGTTGATGTGGAGGAAATTTGACAGTGGTTCGTGACATAAAAATAAATGTTTTATGAAATAATTGGAAAAATTTGTGTTTCTTTAATTTTTATTAAAAATGTGTATATGTTAAAGGTTGATTAAGATGGAAATGATCTTAATTATTTATTAGTTAGAACGGAGATACGTAAGATAAAATGAATCTTATGTTTAAGAACGAAGAATAGTTCGTAATAATTCATATTAATTTTATAAAGTATTTACTACAAAAAAAAAAATAGCTTTCGTTTGTTTATATAATATGATTCATTTACATGAACAGAATAGATAAGATCGTATACGTACGTGATTTGGTGATATCTTTTTCTCTTGGCTATCTCTTTCTGGTATGAGAAAGGGATAGCCAATGTTAAAACGAATTATCTTAATATATGTAAAATAAAACGAGAATTGTGATTATTATTTTTGACTGATCTAATATTAAGATTAAAATGAAAATATATTTGTAGGATAAATTAACAAACTACTAGAAAATTTATTTTTTCAAAAATAAAAAATGAAATTAAATATATGGAAAATATATCATGAAATAGAAGAATGAGGAAAGATAGATATAAAAAGTCTGATTACCTGTCTCTAAGGGTGAATCTACCCTTGTCTTCTAAACTAATTCCGTATTCGGTGAAGTCACATTCCCTCAAAGTCTTTCCACGCCCAGATTTCAGAGGATACATGTATAATTCTTGAATCTGGCCCACCTTTACCCAGTTTGGATTTGATAATTCGGGAATCGTGTCATCATTGGAATCTTTCTTATCGTCATTTACATTATCGTGATTTACATCATCACTTTCACAATTCACATTTTTTTCAATCTTCTCTGATTCTTCTAATCCCTCTGTTTCATTTGTTCTTATGGATTCCTTTCGTTTATAGGAAGTCTTTCTCGCGGTCCATACCACTGCCACGAGAATAATTATGAAGCTACACGTTACAGCAACTGCCGAACGCCAATCCTAGAAAAAGATATAACCTTGAGTTAAAATGAGACTATATGATTGTAAGATATTTGTTAATTTATGCGGAAATGATTCAGTTCAAAATATTCTTAATGAATGTTATGGATTTTAATAGAGATTAAAATTTTTTAATAGATCAAGGATAATTTAATTGGAAAATTTAAATTTCAAAGTATAAAAAAAATGTGCATTATTTTCTAGAAAATTTTAATAAAATAATAAATCAAATTTCAATAGTATTTTTCATTAAATGTACAAATTTTTTTCTATCTTTTAAATTATTCTTTTTCTATCCTTTTCTTTAAATGTAATAATTTTATATAATAATTTTATATAATAGTATTACGTTATATTAATCACTTTTTTATATCTCTTTCATTTTATTTTAGAGCAATGTTAAATAGAAATGTTTATCAGTAATTTTCCTCTTAAAGATTAGATAAGCATCAATATTAATTTATTTCAACTTTTTTTTTACTATCAGTCGATTTATATATACTTAAAACTCGATGCATATATCTTCTAATACCTTCTATGTAACTAGTTCATTTGTACATCTGTTACAAAACAAACTTGCCATTCGAGAAGTTAAAACCGCGATGAACACGTGCCATCACAATCGTGCATTGTGTCATTGTTTGCTAATCGAATTCTTCCTCCAAACAGGCTTAACTTGGCTTATTCATTTTTTCACCGTTTTTTGATCATCCCCCAGAGAATTCTGACCTATTATTATATTTTTCAAAAATATCACTGAAAAATTGCCAATCCTTACCACTCATGATCATCTATTGTATTACACGTGTCTGATAAAATATCTTAATCAATTATCTTCCCCCAACTTTCATCGAAATTTTATCAAATAATAATTCCAAGTCGAAACAACATTTTATTCATCGATCTGAATGTTATCAATTTCTCAAATCTAATTCATAATCCATTACCACAACATTTAAAATCATCCTTGTGAACTTTGACTTAACATCACACAAAGTGTGAAGAATTTACAGGCAAAATAAGCGAGATTCAAACAAAACGTAATTTCTTCGATAATCTAAAGAATTATTGTAAAAATACATACATACCGGGTGTCCTTGCATGATCTTCGTCCCGGCACTTGTGCAAACCGTCGTTCCAGGCTCAGACGCGTTCTTCAATCATTACCAGGTCTCCGTGTCGTGTCGCTGCTGGTATTATGCAATGACCCGGCTTAGTGCTGCCCCCTTTCCGCCCTACCCGTGAATTTATCGGGCGCAAGTCTATGATGCCGCCAATTACTCGTTGTGCGCGCGCCAGTCGTTGTCTAGAACATGTGGAAACCACACTGAGAATTCATTTTTCTAATGAACGAACGTTTTTATCTCGCCTCGACCGATAAACGTTTTTTTTTTTTCTTTTTTCTCTCCACGATCGAATCACTTCTCTCGAGTATCATAGTTGAACCAAGAAATTTTGGCTTCAATGATAAGCTGATAGATTATACTTATCATTGAAGAGATAAATCGTTTAAATCGATTAATAGTTTAATCTTTATAAATGTTATTTTCGAATTTGTTTATTGCTTATTTATTATTATTATTATATTTATTATTAAAGTGATTTGTCTAGAAACACTTGTTTGCATAAATGTATACTATAAAGATAAATAGATTTAAATTGTGATGATTGTATAATAGATGGGTATATGTGGGATTAATGGTAAGTTAATAATCTTTCATTTTAAAATTAGATGTTATTTATTGATAGTATTATCTATATTTTATAATTTGTAAATGATATTTATAGTTAATACAATAAAAAAAATTTGAGATTTAAAGAATTGTAATATATTTATTATTAAATTGATAATATATGATACATTTTTGTTTATTCTACATCAATTTTTTTAAATTAATGATTATTTAAAAAATAGTAATAATAATATAGTCAATAATATAGTCAATAAGTAGTGATTAGTATCAGTACGAAAATTTCATTAATTTTTTCTCTATTTACTTAGCTTCTTAGTGTATAATCTTATAAAGAAATTATGATAGTTACACTAATAAGGATAATTGTTATTACTATTAGGATAATGCAAACATGAACTATATAAATATTGGTCATGGATAAATTAATATGTATGCTTTAAGCATATATAGCAATAATAATAACATTATTAATTTAAAAAAATTAAATTTGGCAATTATAATAATTCATATTTGTTTTGATGATCTGAAAAATTGATCTCTCAAAGAAGATATATTAATATTTTACATTCATACATATTGAAAAAAATAAGAAATGTGGTTATTAATTATGATTTTTATTGGTATATTCATATTAATACATATTTTTTTCTTGACATTCTTCCTTTTTCAGTATTCTGATCTTCATGTTAACTTTAAATATTCTGCTTTTTAGAAATATTCTGCAATGAATCGATAATAGGGTATAGCATCCCCAAACTAGGGAGATAGAAATGCGGGCAAGTTTCTTCATCTTTTATCGCATTTTTTATAGTTTCTATACCAGTATCGACGAACATTTTTTTAAATCCACACATATGGGCAAATTTCATATCGGTTTTTATTCTAAAACAACAATGAAAATGAAATTTGTTTTATTCATTAATCTTGTATCGATTTAAAAATTCTTGACTATATTAATCTTAAAATCCACTTACGAATCACCTATAAACAAACATCTTCCTGGATCTTGCACGTTACAAGTGTCAAAAATATATTGTTTTAAAACTTGGCTAGGTTTAGCGCATTTTATCGGTGATCTTTTACTGTATTTAGAAATTATATCGATAAAAGGTCCAGAACCTATAATTAATTATATAATAAATAATAACTGTAAATATTAAAAGCAAATCATTGATAAAAATTATTTTGCAATTAAATATTCGAGTCAATGCTTAAATATTTGACAATATTAATCGATATTTAAATATATCTATAAAATAATTAGTATTCAAATCAATACTAAAGTTAAACTTTATTTAAATTAAAATTATAACGCTTAAATTATAATATAAATATTTCTATATTCAATAATATTGAATAATACCGAAATATTATAATTTATACTATATAATCCAATTATAAATCCAAATTTATTTAATTTTCATTTTTTGCATCATTGTTATCGAGTAGATCAAAAATAATCTATTAATCGAATTATTATAATTAGGTATATTTAAAACTTTCTTACCAATTATCTTCTCATTGCAACTATAAGAAATATATTCGTCTGTGCAACCAGTGATGTAATGAACAGATTCGTTATTCAAGCATTTAAGAAGAAATACTATTAAGCCCCAGTCATAATTACAAAAATCGAGAACGACTGCATCAACACATGCTTGATTATGAATATTTTTTATTGTATTCGATGGATCTCGTTCGTTGATTTCAAACTATGATAAAGAAAATTAACATAAGAAACTAACTTCTTTCAAATACATTTATTTATATCAATTATTTGTATTTTCTTTTATTTCAAAAATTAATTTAATTTATTTCTTTTTATTTTCTTTTTATTTTAATTAAAAGTTATAATTATTTATACGTGTCTTTTGAATTTAAAAATAAAATAATAAAATTTTAAATCTTTGTCGAATCTTACAGATGGCAATATTGTATGAAATCCATCCTTGTTTAAACTTTCTCGAAACTGTGGTGTAGCTAAAACTACTATTTTCCCTGAAACTTTAAGCTTTTTCAGATGCGAGCTGATAACCTTCACACTGATTATTATTTGTTCCTGAAATATAATTTCAAATTATATAAAAAAAAAAGGAAATAGAAAAAGGCAAAGACCTAATGAAGATACAAATAATTCAATTTATTAATAAGACATGAATTATATATTATTTATTGTTATATTAAACTCCTTTTAATGTGCATTTTGGTAAACATTCTTGTTTATATTTCTTATTCATTTTCAATTCTGAATTTGCGTAAGATGAAATAAAATGATACATTCTATCTCTGCTTCATCACGATACGTCGCGACATATTTTATTTTCACTTTGCTTCATCTAATAAATTGTGAACATAAATTGTGTATAATTTAAGAAATAAAATTCAACTTCTTATACATGTACATTAACATTTATATTTATTATCAACACTAGAACTAACCATATATATACTAATAATTTCTTACATTTATAATCTTTATGTATGGACAAATATTTTTATAGAAAATACCAAAATGTATAAACTTAATAAAAAAAATAGCAATTTCTATTCGAAAAATAAGTAAACAGGAAAGTTTTTCTAGAATTAAGAAAACTATTATACAAAACTATTAAAAATCTTTCCAAAAAATGATAATTGTAATGGCTAAGCATGTAAAAGGTAGGTACATTACAGGTAAGTAATAAATATATATAATATATATAATAAATATATATAATAAATATATATAACATATATACAATAACATAAAAATTCCCGTCCCATAAATTTTGGAAAATTTCACAGTGCCACACATAGTCCAACAATATTCTCCTAATAATAAGTCGAAATTTTAGGCCAGAATCATTGAAAATTTCAATTTTACAAAAAACATCCAATGCCACATCCTTATCGATTATATTCTCCTAATAAAAAGCTATATATAGGAAAAAACTTATAGTTTAAAAATAAATAAATTTAATTAAATATCTTTTAAACCAATGATTTTTTGCTACAAATGGTTTAGTACTTTTTTATAGGAAATATTATAATACATCTACTGATGCTTTGAAATGTGTATGATGTCATTTAAAAAAATATAGTTGAGCTTGAGAAGTTTTTTATGAATCCACTTAGGGAAAAAATAAGGGCATCAGAATATAGCTCTTTCGAAACCATTCAACTTTTGTTCGAAGCATTTTTTAATACTGTGAAGGGTAAACGAGATATTTAAGAAAAAAGATTAATATCGAAACTCCCCGAGCGCTAGTAAAATTTTTGTCCAAAAATTCGACTTTGTATTAGGAGAACATGATACGATAGGAGGTCGATCGAAAAATTTTTCCGAGAATTGACGTCAAATTCTCGAAATCTCTGAAATTCTTGGAACTGACGTCAAATTCTTGGAATTTCGACAATTCTTGGAAATGACGTCAAATTCTTGGAAATTTCCAAGTATTCGAACAATAGATCGAAACTTTTAGCTAAAAACTCGATTTTCTATTAGGAGAATATAATTTAAAAGGAGTTTTTACATACTATCATACATTTACTGTACTCATACTTATTTTTTTATCATTTCTCTTAGTGTTACCATTTTTATAATGTTTTCAAACATTTTTTTTCACAATTTATATAAATTAAGGTATTTATTTTTTGCACACTTATCTTTTATCGCTAGTGCTATCACTTTTAGTTTTTGCGTTTTTTATCAGTTTTTTAATTTTTTAAACAATCATGTACTGTATTTCTTTTTTTCTAAAATATTTTCATTACTTTTAATACCCGACTGCATAATACATTATACCGGGTGTCCGAATAGTATTATCTGATGTATTTCGTTTGTTCCTGGAAATATAAAAAAATGTCTCGAACAAAAGTTACATGATTTCGAGATGTGCACATCCAGCTACTATTTATTTTTTTATGCAAAGAAGCGTAAAGGACTTATGAAAGTGAACGTTGTTTTTTTAAATAGAACTATACACTTTTTTGTACACCAGTTAATGTCTTTTAGCGTTCTCTATAAAAAAGTATTAAACGATATATAGCAAAAAACTTATAGTTTAGAAAATAAATAAATTTAATTAAATATCTTTTATAACAATGATTTTTTGCTACAAATGGTTTAGTACTTTTTTATAGGAAATATTATGATACATCTACTGATGCTTTGAAATGTGTATGATGTCATTAAAAAAATAAAGTGGAGCTTGAGAAGTTTTTTATGAATCCACTTAGGGAAAAAATAAGGGCATCAGAATATAGCTCTTTCGAAACCATTCAACTTTTGTTCGAAGCATTTTTTAATACTGTGAAGGGTAAACGAGATATTTAAGAAAAAAGATTAATATCGAAACTCCCCGAGCGCTAGTAAAATTTTTGTCCAAAAATTCGACTTTGTATTAGGAGAACATGATACGATAGGAGGTCGATCGAAAAATTTTTCCGAGAATTGACGTCAAATTCTCGGAATCTCTGAAATTCTTGGAACTGACGTCAAATTCTTGGAAATTTCCAAGTATTCGAACAATAGATCGAAACTTTTAGCTAAAAACTCGATTTTCTATTAGGAGAATATAATTTAAAAGGAGTTTTTACATACTATCATACATTTACTGTACTCATACTTATTTTTTTATCATTTCTCTTAGTGTTACCATTTTTATAAAGTTTTTATAAAGTTTTCAAACATTTTTTTTCACAATTTATATAAATTAAGGTATTTATTTTTTGCACACTTATCTTTTATCGCCAGTGCTATCATTTTTAGTGCGTTTTTTATCAGTTTTTTAATTTTTTAAAAAATCATGTACTGTATTTCTTTTTTTCTAAAATATTTTCATTACTTTTAATACCCGAATGCATAATATATTATACCGGGTGTCCGAATAGTATTATCTGATGTATTTCGTTTGTTCCTGGAAATATAAAAAAATGTCTCGAACAAAAGTTATATGATTTCGAGATGTGCACATCCAGCTACTATTTATTTTTTTATGCAAAGAAGCGTAAAGGACTTATGAAAGTGAACGTTGTTTTTTTAAATAGAACTATACACTTTTTTATACACCAGTTAATGTCTTTTAGCGTTCTCTATAAAAAAGTATTAAACGATATATAGCAAAAAACTTATAGTTTAGAAAATAAATAAATTTAATTAAATATCTTTTAAACCAATGATTTTTTGCTGCAAATGGTTTAGTACTTTTTTATAGGAAATATTATGATACATCTACTGATGCTTTGAAATGTATGATGTCATTAAAAAAATATAGTGGAGCTTGAGAAATTTTTTATGAATCCACTTACGAAAAAAATAAGGGCACCAGAATATAGCTCTTTCGAAACCATTTAACTTTTGTTCGAAGCATTTTTTAATACTGTGAAGGATAAACGAGATATTTAAGAAAAAAGATTAATATCGAAACTCCCCGAGCGCTAGTAAAATTTTTATCCAAAAATTCGACTTTGTATTAGGAGAACATAATACGATAGGAGGTCGATCGAAAAATTTTTCCGTCAAATTCTCGGAATCTCTAAAATTCTTAGAACTGACGTCAAATTCTCGGAATTTCGATAATTCTTGGAACTGACGTCAAATTCTTGGAAATTTCCAAGTATTCGAACAATAGATCGAAACTTTTAGCTAAGAACTCTACTAGGATTTTCTACTAGGAGAATATAATTTAGAAGAAGATTTCACGCACTTATCGTACATTTACCGTGTTTCTTTTTATATTTTTACAATTTTTCTTAGTGTGTCATTTTTTTAGATCTTTAAAACAAAAATTTAATTTAATCATAAAATCAACTCACCGGTTCGACACTCAATCCATATTTCTTAAAATTTTTGATATATTCATCTATACTTTTATTACTGTTGTTCGACACTAGATACAGCTTTTTGCCCAAATCTTGTAGTTTTTTAAGCGACAAAATCGCTCCAGGTATTGGGTTTAACAAATGCCAAATAACACCTGTATAACACGTATATTTTTTAATATTATCCTTCGTACACCACAAAAAAAAAAAATAGATAGCAAGGTAATGAATCAAACGCAAAAAGAATTTTTAATATCTATAATAAGATAATAAATAGACTGCGGATGTTTATGCAAAATTTTTATAAATATGATTTATGAAAAAATAAAATTACATTTATTTTATTGTTTTATTGTTTGAATTCCATATTTAGTGTCTTTTTGCATGTCATGTATTATGTAAGTTTTTTTTTTTTACGTTCATTATACATACATTTTACATAAATGCATAAACAACCGTAAGTAGTAATGATAAGTAGTAATAAATTAATAAAATAACTCGCCATCACAATCGGAAAAGATGATGTCAAACGAATTCAAGAAATCTTGCATCTGTTCCGCTGTCGCTTCCCTCAAATCCAGGGGAATCGCCATATTGACTTAATCGTTGCTTGAAGAGGACTGTCTTGATCGTTACTAGTTTATAGTGACCCAAGTCATTGTGTACTATATCGACTGCTCGAAGTTATACAAGTAAAAAGTCTTATTTGGTGTTAGAAAAATATCGCTCCATAAAAAAATTTGCATTATCGATAAGCATTATAAGTTATAATAATATTTAAATGTTTTATGTTCATTCTATTGATTCTATTTTTTATTAATATGCTAATGTTTCTTTTTTATTTTTATTTATAATTAAGCTATTTTTATGATGTAATAATTCATTCACGATAAATCATTATTAGCATTATTATTTATGTATATAGTATAAAATATATATTTATTTATTTATATATATACAATTTGATAAAAGTTTTTAAGTATATATGTATATATTGCTTTTTAAATTTGTTGAAATATTTGCAATCTGAATTTTTTGTAATAAAAATATAACAAAAATATTTTATACATATAATAAAATTTGAAGAAAAAGAATTCATTACTTAATTCGCTTTATTCTGTAATATTCAATTTTTGATTTCTCTTTCTATATACTATAATCTCTTCAAAACTTTGTTCATTTAATAAAATTTTTTTTATTTTTCACAAAATTATTAATAACAAGCAAAAAATTTTTGAATATTTATTTGATGTATTATCATTTTATATCAATTAATTTTTAATATTATTTTTCATCATTTTTGAATATTCTTTGATTTATTTAAATTATTATTTATTTATTTCATTTCCTCCTTTTTTTATAGTAACTATGATTCTTAAAAATTTGAAAAATTTTCAAAATGATGAATAAAAGTTCTCTAAATATTTATTTATAATTCTTTGGAATTTTCATATTGGAAGAATTTTTTGATAATCCTTTAAAAATTATTGATTTATATTCAAACATAAACTGCATTATTTATTTTTTCAAAAATGATTAACAGAAATATATATAATAATATGTATAATAATAATGATAAATTATATATATATATATATATATATATATATATATATATATATGTCAATAAATTTTATTATATAGTGTATAGTATATAGTATATAGTAAAAATACAAATTAACATGGAAAAGTGTTTATTTTAAAATAAATTTTAACTTTTGAATTTTTATTTCTATTATCGTGGCTAAAAAATATTTAGAAAATCACGCTGCACAAAAGAACTAGTGTCGTGGCCTTATAAAATTTACGAATTCGACTCTTTCAGTAGCTTAACAATAAGAAAGAATATAAACGATAACCCAAACCGATACCAGTTAAACGATAGAATATGTAGATTTGTTTACATATATGTAGATCACAATTGAGTAATTCAATGCAAGACTTATACCACAAATGAAAAAAAATGAAATGTTGAAAAATGAAATTTTAATTAATTCTATCATCTCTTGTTATTTAATTATTATTCTTTTATTATGAAGCAAAATTTCTATCTTTACTGTAACTATATATATAAACAATTATTTTCTTCGTGTATTTTATGCAATTTATAATTTTTATCTGTTAATCGTAATTTTTATATATAAATATATCATAATATATATATAATAAATATATATAAATATATCATAATTTTATGAAGATAAAATTAAAAGATATAATTTCCATATTATTATTTATTTCATTTGTGTACCATGATATTTACCAAAATCTCAAATATAAATTACAAGAAAACAATGATAAAATAGAAGATTTATAAGAGTAAAATTTAAGCTGTATCATTTTCCATTAATTATTAATTAATACTTCAAAATTTCTCCATTTTCTCCGCTTTAAAGCAAATGAACGAAAATATGTTTCGTTAAATAAAATATATAAAAATGTAATAAAATATATAATAAGGAAAAGTATAATAAAGAAAAGTTTTTCTAAAATTTTTTTTTTGATTCAATTTTCAGATTTAAATACAATAAAAAGTAAAATAAAACATTGTGTCTTCGTTACGCAATTTCTATTGAAACATTGCCAATCATAAAAATCTTAATATCTCTTAATAATATTGTAACTTTGTCTTTAGATTTCTTAATTGAAAAAGTATTATTCATTATAGAATGACGTCAATTTATATATAAAAAAAAAAATATGATTTGAAATTTAAAGTATTGAAAGTTGAAAAAAAAATTAATAAATAGTAAGCAAAAAATACCAAAAGTTTCATTTTATTAATCACGAAAGAAAATTAATAAATAATTCAATGGGAATTGGAATAACAGTGGAACGCGTTTGGGTTAATAGAATTTCAATTTATTAAGTTTTTCACCTATCCGTCAATGTCTTGATTCTCATTTACAAAGGTATTATATAATTGTATTAATAACTAATAATCGACGATCAATCAATTAATAATCATAATTAAAATCATCGTAATAATAATAATGATAATCATAATTGTAAGAATTATAATAATAATGATTCATAATAATTAATACATTGAATCATTGTATTTCACAATTATCCTCTTTATCGTTTCTTGATATATTATTTTATGAATATTCATTTTCTTTAACGACGAGCCACGTGCGACTTAGAAAGGAAATTGAAAGGAAAGAAAAAAAAAGAGTGTGAAAAAGAAGGAGAAATATAATATCTTACATTATATTCATAACGATGGAAAAATTATCGACTGCCAACTTAAAATTACTCATAATCATGACTTGACTAGAAAATTAATTCTTTTATACTGATAACACAGCGATACTGTACAATAAAACAATACATTTGTAATTGTACGTAAATGTGAGCAGATCCAATCATGTGGATTGATTCATAGGCGAAAAAGAAACGATAGCGCTATTTAAAAATAATATAAACGAAAAAAAAGACGAAAAATAAAATATATTTGACTAAAGCTAAATTTAATCAAAACGAAATTTAATTGTACGTAATTATATTACGTTTCTAACGACTCGTCGATAGTACTAGTGATCAAGATTTAGAGGTTAGGTTGCGATCTCCTATGTTTTACGAATCTGGATCCGTCCCTGATTCGTAGGCTATCGAATTGAACTTGTACATATATGTAAAAACATTCGCCGCACAACAAGCATGGGATGATTGACGTGATTGTAAAATTTTGATAAATTAATTTATCAGGCCTTTTCTTTTTTTTTTCTTCTTCTTTTTCTTTCGATTAAATTTCTCGATGATAAACTCTTTGATGAACGGAAAAATTGAATGAGATTTTCGAGAAGGAATCGTGAATCTGGTTAACTATTAACAAGACAAAAAAAAACAAAGCTATAGATATAGTAATTGCTTTTTATTCATCCGGGCGACGCTCGAAAACACGTTTTTTTTTTTTTTCTTTTCCTTTTTTATCATAGCATTCTGGATCCCAAAAATTCGAGATTTACATATATAATATTCGTTTATACTTCCTTTCCGCACCCAGCTTCAGTCCATGACCGACATAAAACGCTCAAGATAATCGTTGCACGCGGTTACAAACGATTTGCACGACCAACAGGAAACGATCGAGTCCAAGAATCGTTGCTTCGTTAACCCTTGATCATGTGTAACCTTTTTATAGGCTTAACCTTATAACGATTAACGTTAGATTAACGCTATTATACCGAGATTAAAGCTAGGCCTGATAACTAGCGCTATAACAAGTCTCTGAAATTGTTTCGATTAAGGTTAAGGTTAAGTTATACCCGAGCTATAACGAATTTCATCTAGGATGAATTTATAAGTTTCAGTTTAGGCTAAGTCTATATCGCATTAGTTAAACCTGAGTTAAGTCATCGTTACCTTTCAATTAAATCTGAATGAGAAAATTGGGCTTATAATATGGTTTATATTTTTGGATGGGATGAAATTAAGCTAGGAACTATATGTTGTCTATAGAGGGTTAACAAGAATTTTCAGTCAGTCAATCATCTTGGACAACACGATCGGTTTCGTATTGGTCAACAGTCTCATGATTATACATGGGTTAATCGTGAGCAATGGGTAGAAACGAATTCAGTTCGGTCAGAGAACGTTTCGTTCGCTCGAGGAGACTTGATACTGGCGACTGAAGGAAGAGTCAGGGGAAGGAGGAAGGACAAGGTAGGCGGAAATACCGAGGAGGTAATATGATGTTAGTGACATGACATCGGCAAAACATCATAAATCCCCGATGATTATGATATTAATTACTTATTTTGATCTTATCTTTTCTTTTCTTTTCTTTTCTTTTTTTTTTATTCGCCGTATACCAAACATAAGTCGACCTAACCTATTTCACGCAAACTTCACCCGCATAACGATTCCCATTCCCCGTCATCCCATATAAATGGAATAAATGGTACAAAGAATCGTAAGATTGTGATGTTGATCGTTTTCACAATTCCATGTAGCCGGAATAAACGTTCAAAAATCAACGAAGATTATATTTGCCCCTTAACCAAACGTATCCCGATACGTTTGTCTAAGTTTGATTCGACGAAACAGTGGATTTGAATGTACGGCAGTCGAAGAGTGATCAGTACACATACACATTGGAAGAGCGAAATTTCACGTTTCCACGTTCGCACAGTCTAATTGAATTTACCGACGTCACATCACCAGGTAGCGTACACCTATATGCAGAGGGCGGCGCAGACGCAAACACTCGATTTCGTCTTCTTTTCCCGGTCGTGTCGGTCTCGATATCGATCCAAGATTTACAATCTCGATCGATTTGTACGAAAAAAAAGAAACAAGATTACCTATTTGTATATCGCGAGTTGTGACCATTTCAATGACAGCGTTAAGTTTAGTAAATAGTTAGACAATAGTTATGACAATTAGTTAGTTTAAAGAGCACGTGGTTAACAATTTTACAAACTCGACGTTCAGTTGTCGACCGCCTGTACCCTGATAGGATAATCAAAATGAACAAAGATGACGATGATTAATTTCGGCAGTGACGATTGCGCCAGCCATTAGTATGCGTATAGAGACAATAGTATAATACTAGCAACGATTCGTTTGATTTGTCTGGTTCGATGTTGAGCGTGTACCAGATAGATTGGGACGCTGCAGCCACTTCTGTGGCCATAAAATAACAATGTGACGAATAGAAGAAACGGATAAAATGTTTTATCGTTGGAAAAAAATCCTTGGTAGATTAAGAAAGTATTTGCTCGACATATCCAAGAAAAAAGAAAAAAAAAAAAAATGTATTTGTTATTTTTTCTTTCAAGTTTCGTATTTGTTTCGTCTTTGCAAAGGTTAGGCCACGAAAGTTAATGCAGACTCCGCTGATCACGCATGTACATGACGAGATCGAACGAAACAGTGACGATGACGGTAACAATTAGTGCCAGTTAGATAGTAACGGTAAAAACGTCTACGTGTTAGCACAGAGTAAACTGAGACTAGGCTGGCTGTAATTAGATCCTCGTTAATATTCCTTTAATTTAAAAGCGCTTACTAGTTAATCGTTGTGTAGTTAATTACTTCGGTAATAAGTAATTAGGCATTAACTAACAATAGTCAGGAATAACGTGGTAAATTGTTATTAATAATTAAGTAACACTATAAAAGAGGTCTTCCAGAGCTGATCTCTTTCGCTGTTTCTTAACTACTTATTTCTTTCTTTTTTTTTTTTTTTATCAACAGTTTTTAGAGTTCGTTTCTCTTTTTGTATAGTTTTTTTCCAGTGAAAGGTAGGTAGGTTTTTCCATATTTCATCGTTTTCCTTTATCGATTTTTTCGTTTCTTTTTTCTTTTTCTTTCTTTTTTTCTTTTTTTTCTTTTTTTTTTTTTTTTTTTTTTTTTNTTTTTTTTTTTTTTTTTTTTTTTTTTTTTTTGAGTTTTCAAATCTATCCAAAGTATGAAGAGCAACGAGTGAATGCTATTACGATTAAATTCGCTATGGCACGCGACATTGGCTCAGTTTATCGCCGCCCTGCTTTCAGGTATCTACCCTACCTAACGATTTATACTTACATGTCCTATCTACCTCATAATGAGATCTGTCTTGGCTATCTTGTCTAATCAAATAAAGGACAACGCACGAATGATGGCGGACAAATGCCACGTTGCCAGAAATAAGTTAATTGTTAATTCCTCGAAGGAGACTTACGATTCCATCATGGCGATCAGAATTCAGAAGTTCATTGAATAATTTTTTGTTTTCTCAAACGTAAAATACGAAGTAATTTTCATTAATTTTCCCTTATTTTTATCTGTTCAAAAAAATTAGAATAGACTTTGTTGAATGTTCTTAGACTATGATGGTAATATATAAAATATTATTATAGCAAAACGAAAACTGGCAACGGAGCATTCTATTTATCTTCTCCTCTCCTCTTCCGGCCACGCAACGTTACATCTAACATAGTATATCTTTAATAATTAATATCGTCTCTAATTTTCAATGATTCTGATATTTCCTTTTTTTTTTTTTGTCCTTTTTCTTTCGTTTCCACTTATACATTTATATAATATTTAGACTCGTCCTTCCTCTTGTTATCCCCACTCCTCGAGATTAATTTGTCGTAAATGCTTAACACGATTATTTATCGATAATACAATAATTAATACAATTCTATTTATTTATCAATTAATTGTATGCTAGTTTACGATACGATGCGCCGATCTCTTTGTCCCGTTCTCGTCTTGGAATTTTGAAAAACATTGCGAAGAGAACAAGAGAGAGAGAGAGAGAGAGAGAGAGAGAGAGAGAGAGAGAAAGAGAAAGAGAGAGAGAGAGAGAGAATATGTAAATATATATAAAACGATTTAAAGAGAGAAAAAATTCAACGTTGGTCTTAATTTTTGAAGATTTCACGTGGCAATAAAGGTTTTAATTTATCAATATCAAAATAATCCGAGAAAATTTCCTTCTCTCTTCATCATCCATCATCATTCATCATCATCATCCTTTTTTTTTGTCACACATCAATAAATTCGTGTCATATATTGATCTCGTTTTGACTTGGTGTCATTAAATTGTTAATTCGTTCGTAATTAAATTTCAACGAAGGAAATAACCTTCTGATACTACAATTTGTTGATGTATGTATGTGTATGTACGCCTCGCTAATATGTTGTCTAATATTACACATCCTATATACAATCAGAGCAACGCAGCGTGTTCATCGATCAATTTGTAGATAATAGTGATTAATTTATTACCCAATGCACGTTTTTTTTTTTCGATCATTTATCATATTTATGCGTGTGTATATGTGTATATCTTGTTCGTGTACACGTACGAAGTGCACAAGGCTCGTTGTTCAATTCTTTTTTAACTTGAGGAACTACCTGCGACCTTTTCTTATTCTTCATTTCTTTTCGATGGTCGCGATGGAAAATTATATATATATATTCTTGTATGTAAAAAAAATTGAAACGAATCGTCGTCATTTCGTACGAGTGCTCTGAACTTCGAAGTCGCATGACTGGCCGCCATCTTACGTCAATTTTTCGTTGTTTCACGTGACGAATTTTATAATACAAAATGGCTGTCCTCCCCGCCAATTTTTCCACGAGTCAGTTCATAAGATTGAATTGATAATAAGATTGATTTCCTCGAAATTTTGTTGAATATATATTAAAAAAAAAAAAAAAAAAAAAAAAAAAGGAAGAAAGGAAGAAATCAAAGGTTTAAGCATGGTGGAATACTAGAGGGCAACAGCCGCCACGCGACTGTGACTAACAAATGTTCGTGTTACACTAATGAAAATCCTCCCTTATTATGTATAGAGCAACACTGGTTCCGCGCATCTAATAGCTTTCTTTACAAATTAAGCCGTTACCTTTATGTTATTGCACATCGAATAAACGATTACGAATGTACGCTTCTTTTGCCATTAATTGATTCATTATTTGAATGCTTCATCTTTATCCTTATTTACGTATATATATATATATATATATACGTACATGTATGTTATATTAATGCCTTCTCTTCATGTATATATATATACTGTACTATACAAAAAGTCTTAGGTCATTTATATTATTGGTTTTATTATTGTTAACTAAATATGTATCATACATATGAAATATTCCATATTTTATCACATAAAAATAAATTTCTATATTTGCTCATTATCTTATTTTCTTGGTTAATTCAAAAATATTAAAATATAAAAATAAATGATAGAAAATGATACGGTTTACGATGAAATAGAAAAATGGAGAACAATTTTGAGAAAAAAAACAATTGCAAAGAAAAATAAAAATAACACATATAGAATATTATATTTTAGATAAAATATATAATATTTTAAAGTAATTAATTCTTGCATTAAACATTTTTTAATTAAATAATAATGACAGAATTAAATATTAAAATAATATAATATAAGTATCATAAAAACAAAATATTCTTGTTTGATAGATGACCTAAAACTTTTATACAACACTATATATATTTATATATACATATGTGTATATATATATATTATATTTATTTATTTATTTTATTTATCCATCCATTCCTTGCTTCTTTAATTAATTAATTTATCCACATTTTTATTTCTTCGTTTATTTATATATTTATATATATATATAAATATTTATAAATATATATATATATATATTTATATGTTTCTCTCATTTTTTAGTGCCTACTTATTGTTAATCAAGGAGGAATGTAGTCGTAGTGATCGCATTGGGTTGAGCGAGATAAAGAATCGTTCAAGCAAACCGGCACGTTCATCGTCCGGTATGCAACTTATAATTGAACAGAATATACCCAATTACATTGGTAAAAAATTAAACGTATTCTTAATTTCAATCGAAAAGATTTGCATATAAATTCAATTAATAACAATGCATTTTTCAAAATACTACTTAACTCGAGCATCTCACCTTATTTTGTCACTATAACTAAAAACAAATCTAAAAACTTTCTAACCTCTTCTTTTAACGGATTCAAATGACTTTATATTTATATATATTATATATATAATTATCGTATCATGATCAAACAATACTTCAATAAAGTACAAATAAAGTATCTGAAATGTAATTTTTGTTTGAAATAATCCAACGAACACGTTTAATTTTTCACTGTATAAATAGTGAAGACTAATGGATGTTGAATCCTCGGAGGCACAGGTTGCGCGCTCTATGATTCGACACATATGGATCAGGCATAAACCATGCAGCGTTTCAGAACCAGAGAAACTGAACCGGCTTATAATTGGCTCTCTATAAAAAAAAGCAGTGTTGTTATCTCTCTCTCTCTAGATCTTCACGAAAATCGGAATCTTCGCGTTATCCTAATACATAACGATGACTCTTAAACGTTAACGTTTCAAGCGTAAAGACTATATGATTTTTTATCCACTTTATTTTTTTTTCTTTTTTTTTTTTTTTTTTTTTTTGCCCTTTTAATTAATCGCTTCCATTTTATCCAAGAAGACACGATCTCTATAATGTCCGCATTATAATTTGGTGTATATCGCGCGTTTACCTTATATTGTCGAGATATGATCCATTGTAGAATATTCTTTTTTTTTTTTATACATATATATGTTAGGTGTACACATACTTTTTCCTTTCTTTTTTTATTTTATATAATCGACAAGATCGATCTCGATTCACATTACTCTATAAATAGAATCGTTTATGTTTCACGCATGATTCCGTATATTGAATATACATCACGTATATATATATTTATACATATATATATATATAATATACATATATATATATATTTGTATATATTAATAAGTATATTACGGAGCTCTTCATAACGCATTTCGATAATTTTATTTCTTTGTCCTTCTCGTTGGGATATTCAATTCCTTACGATAAATTACTAATTCCTAATCATTTTACTTTTTTATATTCTCGTCTTGCCTTAAAAACAGAGAACACGATTCAAATTACACGGTATTAGCCTTTCCGTTGGCGAAAAGACGAAGAAAGACACCCTTTCTTTTTTTACTTTTTTTTTTTATTTTCTCGTTTTCCTGTTTATAATTTTTATAAGGCCCAAATATTGTGCGCTACCTGTTCAACATGGAAATTATGCCAAAGAAAGGAATCGCGAAAGCGTGTGATCGGTGTTGCTTTTTTTCAGAGAACGCTCCGAAGGACACCGCGCGTCACGGGCTCAGTTTCTCGATTCTCTCTCACTTGTGTTATGCTTGACCCAGCTCAAAACGCGAGGAAAGACATTTCGTCCGATCAACGATCAACGACAATGACGGATCCGCCCTCTGTTCGATTGTTCGATCTCTTCGGGACAAGAAAAAAAAAAAAAAAAAAAAAAAAANAAAAAAAAAAAAAAAAAAAAAAAAAAAGAAAAAAGAAAAATTTAAAAAGAAAGAAAGTAATCAGAGGGAACATATCGAATCCGCGTATGTCATCACAAACAGAAACTTCAACTTCGTTCTCGGTGTTGGCTGGCTCACATTTTTGGCACACCTAACTTTCCTCGGTCAATCATTACTCCTCGCTGAACACTGTGTCCTCGAAGCGTCAAGCTTGACCTAATCTATATCCAAACTCGAGTATCGATAGCTTTTTCCACGTCCTATCGTGGCTCAAGTCAGACAAGCACAGACCACAGATAATAAGAAATATATCTTGATAGACGATCTAGATACGCAACGATTTCTGGAAGTTGGACGAGGATCGATTTCGTCAAGGAAACTGGACGTTCATCCTTGGTATGTTTATCACGCTCGTTGCCCATGATCGTCGAACAATCAAATCCATACGGATTCCCCTTGTTGTGCTTTTCAATGTTTCACTCCGTGGTCGCGTTCCTCTTGTTCAGTGCACTCGCTTCCCTCGACAACACCCTCGATTAGACGATCATAGATGACCATAGAGAGAACGCTTCTCCAAACTCGCTCCTATATCGGGCCACGGCCCAGTTCCCGTGCTACACCCCTTGGAATGCCTTGCCAGTGTTTATTTCTTTCTCTTCTAACTGTTCACGCGAGCGTCAGCCTCAGGTGGCACCACTGTTGCGCGCCACGGATTCTCCGCCATCGCTACGCCGATGGTGCCCTCCTGTTGATGCCGGCTGACGGTAACCATTTGTGACCACATTCTCGCTAGTACCGTTACCGTTACTGGTTGAGACGTTGTCAGCTTGCGGCTCGATGTTTGTTGCGGCTCCAGATGGCACCAGCATTGCGAGAGGTGACGAGAACGACGATAACGATGACGAGGTGGAGGAGGAAGAGGAGGAGGATACAAAGGACGCATTGCTGCGCTGACGCAAGTTCCCGAGACTGTTGTTGTTGGCCGCTTTAGCGCGTTGACGCCTCGATACGGACGTCTGCGATTTGCCCTCGTATTTCGTGTTCGGAGCTTTAATCGTCGTCGTCGACGACGTCGACGCGGATGTAACGCGTTCAGGCGCCGACGACGACGTCGTCGCTGCTCCAGAAACCAGCTGGTACCTGGCTGTCGGTAAAATTTGCTGTTGTTGCTGTGTTTGCACTCTGACGTGACGACCGTCCCTCTGTTGCTGGGATGGTTTTGGCAGGTTGTTTTGTACGTTCCAGTGAATTTTTCTGATGCTCGACCCACCACCGGCGGCGGCGTTGTTAATGGATGAGGAGGAAGAAGACGATGCCGACAGGAGGTGAGCGCTGGTGACTGGTGTTGCACTAGCGGAAGCGGTAACCGCTGATACAGCTGCTTCCGATGCACCATCAACCATCGGTGACCGCGTAGAACTCTGTAGACTGCGTACGACAGGCTCAGGAACAACGACTGGAGGACGTTGCTGCTGCTTGTTGCTGCCCAGATCGCCAGCGCAGCCGTAATCGTAGCTGCAGCATAGCTGCCCGTCCTACGGAGAGGTTCGTTGGACACTGGGTTAGCCAACGGCGAAACGAACGGGACCAAGCGACTGTATCGTGTTCGCCTGACTTTCGCCCTCTTCCGTTTCTTTTTCAATCAATTTATTTCTTTTCGTTCTTTACAAAATTCAACGCGAATACTCCCTTGTCCGCGCGAAAAGTCTTGGTATACGCGTGCGTGCTACCATCTATCGGGTGCGTGATGCAGTTATAGAGGATAGTCAGAAGCGGGAAATTTTGAAATTCTATAAAATATGATTTAGAAATCTAGCGTGATCTGCAATGTGATTGTTTTTTTTTTTTTTTAATATTTTAGCGAGCTATCTTTTGCGAATTCAAAGAGAGGATATAATAATTTTGTTTGATTTAAATATTTATCCAGAAAACCTACTAAGGAAGTGCGTCTGACTTTGACGTGAATTCGTGAGCGTGCATAATCATTTTTCATAGGTTAGAACGAATTATATGAATCTAATGCTCGTTGTATATGATATGAATCAATATTCGTTGATTTGTTTTATGAGAAAGCATGTGAAGAATAATCGCGGATATTGTAATCATCCTGATTAACTCGTAACTCGTTGGTCCAAGACTTTTCGCATTGCTGAAGGGGATACTCAGGTAATCCTCCACATAATATGTAATTCATTGTTTCGTCGAAATCGCGTACGACGATTGCACGATGAATCCGTTTGCGGTGAAAATTTGCGTCCTTTATATATGCTGATGGATCAGATTCGATGGATCTTTCTCGTGCACGATTAATAAAAATATTGCTTTTACAAGCACAAATTACAAGAACTCGACTCATAACAATCATGCTCTGACATTCGGGAAACAAAACAATGAATTTTCATAGTATGTATTTGACCTTGAGGATACCGTATCTAGGTTATCACTACTTCCAGCAATGATTTTAGCAAAATGATTAAATCTTATGATTTTTGATCAATAATTTGTAATTAAATTCACAAAGAAAATAACATATATTTTCAACTAAAAAATTCTTTTAAAATCTAATTCATATAAAAATATAGATTAAAAATTATGTTTTGCACAATTTCAAACGTTATATCTTAGATTTTATCTTTTTCTTAAGAATGAGTAAATTTTTTATCTTATTTTTTTCTTTTTCTTTGCCAGAATCATTGCTAAATAATACTCGATAGATAGAGAAAGAGATTCTTGGTGCTTCTATCGAATCTCGAATGCAGATCAGAGGAGGGTGCAAAAGAGGCTCAAGTGTAACAAAATCATAATAATAATAATAATAATAATAGTAATAATAATAATAATAATAATAGTAATAATAATAGTAATAATAATAATAATAGTAATAGTAATAATAATAATAGTAATAATAATAATGATGATAACAATAATAATAATAATAATAACAATAATAATAATAAAGGAAACACAAAAAATGAATTATAATGCAATTCTGTGTACGTATATTTGTACGTGAGCGTGTGTCTGTCACCACGTGCGTCGTGCACCCGACCGATATCAAATATTTTAGAAATCCGAATTTATCTCTTTTTTTTTTTTTTTTTTTCAATTTAACGACAGTGCATTTTTAATGTGCGTTTTTGAATCGAATGAATTGAAAAGTTAACTGTATTTTTTTTAGTCAGAAAAAAAAAACGTGAGGTGAATCGGTACATGCGAATCATTGTAAACGTGCATTCAACCACTGTAATTAAAGTGGAGGATCGTATTGAGCATTCTTGATCGAACGATCGACAGAAAGAAATATTGAAACAATAATAATACAATAGATTTAAATTTATCTTTTATTTTTGCAAAGGAAAAAAAAGTGCAATCAATAATATTAGAATCAATTAATAATAATATTTCATTTCTTTCCATTGCACAAATTTTTTTTACTTTTTAATGATAAAAATAATTAACATTCATTTTTTTTTTTTTAATAATAAATAAATTTGATATTTTGAATTTAACGTTAATAGCATATTGATTATTAACTTAAATACGAATACAAAATATTTATAAATACATATTACGAATCGAATTAAATAATAAGATAATAATCGTCTTCGGATCGATCAAGAGTAATTCTGAATATAATTCTTAATACGAAACATGCGACGTGCTCGCGATTTAATTTTACTCTTAGAGTTAAAACTTTCTTGCGCAGTGTCAATGTCTACTTGTCTATGCCACACGCTGTCAAAAACGATCGTATATAATATATTTATTAACGCCACCTTCTCTTTTTATACGATATACTATTAAAAAATTTCAAACAAATCAAATAATTAAAAAAAAAATCACCAATATCTAAAAACTTAAATGAATTTTAAATACACGTGGCATAAACGATCAGTGCATGTAACCTAACGCAAGAAAACGTCCGGAAAGGTTCATGCCTGGTGACCAGCGTGCGGCGATCAACGAACGCAAGAGACCTCTACGAACGAATGTACCAGGGACATATTACTAGATTACTTCCTCTAATGGATTCTAAACGAACTATTACGACAGAAAAAGTAAACTCGAAACGAGGACTCGTAGATAAGAAGCGATTAAATTTGGCCAATGGCCAAAAAGGGGAGAAAAGAGGTATCAAGTGCTATTCGAAATAAGCGGACAGAAGAAAATAAAAGCATTCGAGCTCGAGTGACAAGTGAGAAGTAAGAATAAAAGAACAAACATTAACAATAAATAAAAGAGAAGAAAAGGCGGGTAGAGAAGATTATAGGTGAGGTAGAAGTGACGTGATTACCGATGCACACAACACGCGCTATTGCTCACCAATTGGGCGCAGTACGGCACCTGCAAGGATACCCATCGTTAGGCTAGTCAGGTTAGACATTCACGGCTGATGTGTATTTATGTTATGAAATGATATGAGATTAAGAATTTCGCAGCATGATTACACAACACTCCGTTCGCTCTTTCTATGTTAATTATCTTATTTTAACACATCAGCCCATCTCTCCTCGTCGATTTATTTCAGATATTCACGTTTAAACGTATGTCTGACTTAATTATTTTTTGTTCTTTGAAAATTTGTTTATAGATTCTATGTGTAGTTACTTTTTTTCCTTTTTATCAATTCATTTGTTTATTTTTTTAATAATTTCCTCATTCTACAATTTTATAATTTACCAAAACATATTAAACAAAAATTAAATATTAATATTATCAATATTTTTGCTATTGATTCTGTTTTCTTTCTGTTGTGTAAAATAGATTATAATAAATCGACGAGGTCGAGGTCATGCTACGCTTAGTTGTAAATGAAATCGAATTGAAAATTAGTCGTTATTAGGCGAATATACGTACTGAACACGATCCATGCAGGGCCGACCCGAAGCAATAAGAGTTTTTTAACTCGAATCATATGAAAAATAGATCAAAATTGATCAGAGTTTTACGTTTTGCGCGCATGATTTCGGTTGGTACTACGCGGCAGTGTTCAAAAAAAGTTTATATGATATGTAAATGATCACCGTGATATGTGAAAATCTAACGATACGATAACTTACGATTTACCCATCAATATTTATTTTTCTTGATTTTCGTTCAAGCTATTTAATATCTGATTCATACAGTGAGCAAAGGTTAAAACGAAAAAAGAGAGTATAATAATTATACAATTGATTAAATAAAAATTACTACAAAATAATAATAATAATAATAATAATAATGATTACAACGATAACAATAATTAATAACGGCTTTCGTTTCTACGTTACGTACAATACGTGATTATTTTGATCACGAATAAACATGCATATTAAATACACATATGAATATACGGTGCCGAATTGAAGAAATGTCGTCTTTCTTACTTAAAGTGAAAGATTAATAGTATAATAATAATTATAATAACAATAATAATAATAATAATAATAATAATAATAATAATAATAACAATAATGAACACTGCCGCGTGCAAGGCAGCTAACGAAAAAACATTGCACATAATAGTCTACACTAACTTAGGGACGCCCCTGAACGTATCTCGTACGCTAGTATTGATAAAACAGATATCCGAGTTGAAATAATTTACAAGTGGTGAATACAGCATCAGATAATTTGCATAATATTAGCACGACGCAATGGTAGCTCACGCCGAGAGAACATATTTCTAAATAAGTTTAATTTAATCCAAGACTTCAGCCTTTGAAGCAGGTTATCTGTAATTCTTAATATATACTATATTAAATTTGATTAGATTCGATTGATTCGAATAGATTTTAATTATTAAACTATAAATGAGTCTTAATCAGTTTTAAGTACTCTAATGCCAACTTAAATCTAGCTTAATTCTATTCTATGCTTAAATTTTATTCTACTAAATGTTAAGGTTAAATTATGTTTCAACTACTTGCATTTTAAATCAATTCATTCTAAATTTTATATTGTTATCATTCTAAATTACTCTAATCAATCTGATGATTATGTGAACTAAAACTATATTATGTGTATAAGTGAGATTATATGATTCGTCAGTCATCATTCATATGTACTTCAAAGACTTTAAAGAAAATAGAATTTTGAAATAGAATTTAATTTCAAGTTTTCTCTCAGCGTATAAAGAATAAAATTTTAGCGCAATTAGGCTTGCAAAAAGTTGACTCGCGTTATACACACCGCAAATAATGGCATACTGGAAATAAATGATAGTCAATATATGTATAGGTACCTTGTATTATACGAGGGTTACCTACTAATACGATAAAAAAATGACAGTGAGACGAAAACAAAGAGAAAAAAAAAAAAATGATAAAAAAAACAAATTTATATATGTTAATGTGTGTGATTTTAGTTAAACATGTGGCGGATAATTTATTATAAATTAAAGAAGATCATATAATAGTTATTATTTTCAATAGTTTTCAAATTATTTACAAAAAGTTAGTAAATTATTTAAAAAAGAAATACAAATATTATATTATAAATATAAAAAGTTAATAAAATATCATTTTTTAATTAATTCAAAAATTTCAACAGATACAATTATATTTACAATTAAATAATTAACAGATATGTTAAATAATTACAATGAATGCTAAGAACTATTCATACATTCAGAATGCTAAATAATGTTAAATGGTTTACTTCAGAATTTGAAGTTATCGCAATTAAAGCTTATGAAAATATAGATAAAATTATTTCAAGTACAATATTAATCCGCCACATGTATTATGTAAATATATAAATGTATTTTAAATGATCGCTTCCCGCACAGCAACTGGTCGCACCTCGTAGGAACACAGTAAACGTAATTGATCAGACGCAGGACAGATCCACGGCTAAATGAAGGCGATATTTAGTTTTTTATTTATTTACTGACCTTGAATATCTTGATTTCATGTGAAAAGAGAACACGATAAAAAGAAATTCTTTCTAACATTTATCTATGTTATAAACAAGTGTTATTAGATAACATTTTATTACAAAGAATATATCTTGTTTCATCAGCATAAAGAAATTAGAAAAAGAATATTCTGCTAAAAAATGATTATACATTATTAATTTTAAAATCTATTGTTTAAGGCACAGTTTCTCCATAACGATTCGTGTCTCTCTTTCCTCACGAACCCCCCTATCTTATTCGTATCTTGTGAGACGAATGACTCTGCGGTCCCCCGATGTTACCACAGCCGGACATCCTTCTTACCTTGCACTCGCACGTGGTGCACTTGTCATGAGGATCCTGCCAGGAGCTGCCACTCTCGTGAATAATTCCAGAATAGCTGCAAGGTTGTGGCCTAGTTAATATCGAGAGAGAAGTGTCATTTCCAAACGTTTCTCTCGCGCAGGGATCGTCTTCACAACGAGGACAACAATCCCCATCCTCTGTCACAGGGTTTGAGCAAGTCACTGGTGGACATTCCATTTGCCAGCAGTCTACTTCGCCGTACTGAAATAAATCATGTGATAATTCTAAACATTTCAAATTATAAAAAAACCTAAACTTTTAAATAGAAATTATTAAAAATAATATCTAATTTTTTTTTAGAATTTCTTTTTAGAATCTAATTTTTTATCATAAAAGATAAAACTTTATGATCCAGATCACTTATTTTTGAATATAATTTTATTCCGAAATAAAAAAACTCGCTCAGAATCGCTCAGAAAATAGTAGCGATATTATTTTATAATTAAGATAATGATTTCGAATAAATATAAACATTTATGATTTTCATTTTTACGAAAGATAATTGCTTATTGCGGATCAAGATTGTTTGAATAATATATTCTATTTAGCAATAATTAGATCATAGAAGATTAAAAGTGGATGTTATTAAAAAAAAATGAAATCGATTATATAATTTTTATTAGTGCCATTACCAGGCATTCACAAGTCTGACATTGGTATATCCATCGTTCGCCACTTCTGAAGACTAGATGATGAAGTTCTTGATGCCTACAAGAAGCCGCAGGATCGCATTGCGGACAACACTTATCCCGATGACTTCCCGGAGCGCTGCAATCGCAAATCGGGTCCCTACATGTAACAACGCCATCTTTGCAAGTGCATCTCCTGCAGGGATTTTCGGCTGGTGCTAGAGTTTCTCCGTTTTTCACTTCTTGATTTTCGAACCAGCAACCTATTAACCATACAATATCTTTACTTCTCCCTTATAAATATTTTTCGAGTTCTAAACCGTTAAAACTCGATAATGGAAAAATCCCTAGAATTATAATATAAAAATATATACTTACTCAGTCTACATTCCTCCATAGTACTATTTTCCTCTTGAAGCGGGCAAATACATTCATAACCACCCTCGGTATTGACACACTTAGCGCTAGGATGACAGGTATGCCTCCTCTCGATCGTTTGGTCATTGCACTCATCGATATCGAGACATTGTGTACCCTGAGTACTATCATGGAGGGCGCTTCTGTAACCCGGTTTACAACGACAATAATACCAACCGGGCATATTGAAACACGTTGATGATTGATGACACCGATGCAAATCACTCGCACACTCGTCCAAATCTAATTCACAACTATTGCCTATGTAGCCACGCCGACAGGAACACCTTCCCGGCGCCACGCATTCACCGCCATTTTGACAGGTTTGATTGCAAACAGCTAAAGAAGATGAACAAAAAATTTTTTAATTTAAAACAACAGGAAGACGGAATTAGGACATGAGAAAAACATCATAGAGAATAAACATACGTTTGCATGTGTAACCATCGCCAGTGTAGCCATCTTCACAGATGCAATAGTAACTTCCTGCTGTGTTCACGCAGGTGGCGTGCTCATCGCACGCATGATGACCAGTCGCACACTCGTCTAACTCGGCGCAGTTGAATTTGTCTACTCTGTGGTAACCCGGAAGACACTCGCACGTGTAAGAGCCATTCACGTTCACACATTTAGTGTTTGCGTTACAATGGTGCCCCTCGGAGCCACCTTGCTGTTTGCATTCATCTATGTCTGTGACGTTAACGTATTTGATCAATTATTTTAAATTAATTTGCTTTAATAGAAAGACCCTCAAATGATCTGAATAACCAATCAATTCTATACTATATAGATAAAACTAAATAACATTTTATTTAAGGTCATTTGAAGGTCGAAATATTTACATTCTGCTAAAATAAATAGAACGACGAGAATAATTTTTAAAGTGCAAAAATATAATTTTAGAAAAAAAAAATGTATTTATTTCTATCACATAATTGCCAAAACCATCTTTGTTTTAATGCATATTATTATCGACGATCTTTTTAAATTCATTCAAGTAATTATTATTTCACGAATCTAAAACGATTATCTATAAACAAATCGATTTGAATCTAAATATTATGGAAACATGAACACACACATTATTAATTTTGGTAATGACAATCACGGAAAATTTATTTCTTTGATATGACTATCGATAAAATCACGGATGAACAAACACATGCTATATGATTATGTGTGTACTAACATCGATCTTCTATATATTTAACGATGAAGGGTCGACCGACGGAAATATCACGATCGCCATCTCAGTGGATTTAATTGAATTAAAGGCTATTAAATATCGACGCAAAGAAAAAAGAGAAGAAAAGACACACAAAAAAGAGAGAGAGCAAAGTTAGAGAAGCATTAGGTACCGTGACAGTTATGACCGTCCCCCTGGAAACCGATATCGCAATGGCAGGCGTACGTTGTCTGCAGATTCAGGCAGGACGCATTAGCATGACACTTGTGGCCCTTCGCACAGTAGTCCACCCCTGGTTAAATTGGGTTAGCCAGGAAAATGCAGAGATGGTTAGAAAATTTAATTATTAGCGTTTGGATCAAATGGTTAGAATTTGTTTTTTCTTGGTTTAGATATTGCTTGGCTGCCATGCCATTTAGGATATGAATATTATATATTATAGCAGAAAAGAGGAAATTTCGCCTAGGGATTTTTTAATGTGAGTACCATAAAATGGCATGCATCGTTCTTATCATTTGTAGTTAAAGAATTTTAGTAATAAAATGACGATTGAATCATAATATCGAATCCAGCCCTTAGCAAAATTTTGCTTAATATATATAAAAAAATATATATTTCAATTAAAAAACTTATGACAAATTGAATAGATTTAGTATATTAAAATCTCTTAAGATTTTTGCCATGGGTTGTATAATCAATTATGGTTAATTATTATACAGTTTAAGCACGATTCTATAAATGATTTTTTTTTTCAAAATATTAAAATTAGTAATACTTAATGATTAAGCTATCAAATATTATCGTCATACGTATGAACGATTGCTATTCACTCTCAATTGAATGTTCATGTATTCTTGTAAACATCGAAGAAGATTAATCACGATAATGAATATCATAAAATATTTAGTGATTTGAAATATGCTTCTATAAATAACCATACCCGGACAGAACTTGCAGCATTCTTCGGCTACGCTGATCTGCTCGCTCGGTGGACAGGGCAATGGCGGACATCTTGTTTCAGTGTCGAATCTCTGGCAAGTGAAGCTGCCATCGAAACAGTCGCATTCTACGCACTGTTTCGGCGAAACTTTCTCACCGTGATCGTAAATTACTCCGTGCAAATAACATTGCTCTGAAGGCAATTATTGATCATATAATATTAATATTAATAATTGACGTATAACATAGTTAGAAAAAAATTTGGAAAGTGTTCTCAAATTATTTTTAAAATCAATCACTAGATAAAGATTAAGCTTTCTTCTTTTTATCCTCTGATTTAAATTCAATTACATACAATTTAAAATTACAATTTTTAATTTAAAAAAGTAATACGATACTTACTTAAACATATAGGACAACATTGTCCTTGAGGAATGACAGGATTCTTGCAGGTTACAGGCGCACAGGGTGTCGGTCTGCACTCAATCTCCCCATGAACGCAGGAACACTGTTGGCAACCCTTTTCCCAGGTCGCACCATCCTCGTGAACGGTGCCATTTGCCCTGCACGACTTTTGGCACTCGCACTCCTCCACTTTGCTTATCCTGCCCTCTGCAGCGGCTAGCTAAAAGGAAGGATGGGAATGAGAGAAAACCAAAGTTATCTAGTTACTTTTCAAAATCGTATTCTTTTTTATATATATATAATGATTAAAAACTTGACCAAAATACAAAAGTAAATTGAACCTGGTGAAGAGATATACTCACCCTACGCGTGAGCTCGTTGAGATTATGCATCAGCTGTTCCACTGTGTTTTGTAATATAGAAAATTGACCGCAAGTGGGACAAGACGAATCAAGTTGGGGACATTGGGAAAGGTAGCCATGGGGGCCTGGTATCAGCTTCACATCCTGCAAAGCACCCTGTGGCGCGAAAATCGTACGAACTTATCTCAGTTGATTAAAATTTCGAATTCTTAAAAAGATTATAATCACGTTCCATTTTTCTTTTTTTCTTTTTTTTATAATCAAATATTAATATTTTGCTAAAAAGAGAAATAAGATAAAGAAAGATTAAGAAGAGGAGATCGTACCTTAAAGAGAAAGTGCCTGACATTTCTCTGGCCAACCCAGAGTTGTAATTGTGGCAAAGTGAAATTGGTGTCAGGTGGTCCAGGCCTAAGTAACCGCCTGTATAAAGGATGACAGTCGACGAGCAGCTCGACCTGCGAGCCGCTTACACTCAGGGCGACCCTGTGCCAAGCGCCATCGGCCAGACGAAAAGGGAACGCCTCCACGTGGACACTACCGTCCCGGCGTGATACATAATGCAGTCGAAGTTCGTCTTTACGGCCGCTGCTCTGCAGCTCCAAATATCTGAATACATTGAAAAAAATTTTTTCTAATTTAATAATTAATAATTTCACAAGTTTTCAATTAAATTTAAAATTATTAAATTCTCGTTTGATTAATTCGAAATAAATTTTTAGTAAAAATATTGTATTTCGTTATTCGTTAGATTAATATTTTTTGGTATTTTATTTTTGATAAATTAATATAAAACATTTTAACTTCAATTTCGAATAAAATTATTAATTATATTTTCTAGAAATATTTATTTATTTATTTTGTATTTATTGCTATTACTTTTGTGTTCCAATTTTCTGTCTTGGATTAATCTTAAGTTTTTATTAAACAGAGAGTGTAACTTAGTTGAACTTGAATAGGATTATAAGATTAAGGATATAGGATTATAAGATATCCCTATCATCAGAAATTTACTAGAATCTGGTTAATGGTATGAAATTGTTTAATAATCTAATGGAGCAAGTTCAACAAAGCAATGTGGTACACGAAATCACAACTGTAGATCGATTAAAACCATTTTAGTTTGTTAATTGAAACATATACACAGAATTAAATAGATCACGTGATTGAATCAGAAGGAAATTGATGGCGTGTATGTATCGCAATTTCCGTTTTACACTTACCATATATCACACGTCTCTAATACATCGAGATTAAAAGCCTGACAATAATAAATCCAATCGATATTCCAATTCTAATAAATATCACCATTATCTTCTACATTCATCTCTAATTCAATATATTCCTTTCAAAAAAAACGAATAAAATAAAATTATACTATACATTGAATAAAATATATCAACGAGATTAAAATTATAACTTATAACATTATCATCTTGTGAGAAAAATTTAAATATTGAAATATCGATCAAGCAATTACAATATTTAATAAAATTATCTAAATCCTAATTCACGTTTCATAGGAATATCAAATTAAATTTAATTCCTCTTGAATTCTGACAATGATTTCTGTTTCACGAAGCGTGTTAATTATTGTATAAATACATGGACAGTAGATACATGCATCTAATTTATGTCAGCCAGATTAAAACGACTAGATTGCACTACTCGTGTGCCAACAGAGGGTGCGACTACTTTGAGGTTAAGTACTCTCTCCTTCGTTCCAACTCAACAATTGTGACACAGTAACTTCCTTAAGACTGACTTCCTACCTTTTTCAGTTCGTCAATTCTATTAAAGATGATACTAAAGATGATGCTTTTTCCAATTACTCTACAATCGATTGGGATTAAACGAAACTAATATATTTAACTAATACTTTTCTCCTTTATTGTATTTTATTAAACAAAAACACGTAGCAAGTTTGTGAAGATAGATTTTTCATATTTGCAAACATAAATAGAAAAGTGAGATTAGAATTGTTTGGATGTAATTTAATTGCGATGAAATATTATTTCGTTAATATTATTTTAATTATATTAGAATGGAAGAAAAGATGGAAATGAAAAATAATTTATATAATAAATAAAAATGATCTTTTAAAGTTCTTCTTCTGTAGTTTAGAAAAAAGAGGAAAAGGAAGGAATAAACTTGGACAAAGGTACGAAGAATTTTAAAATTTTCTCCTGTTTATACATTGTTTGAACGCCACCGAGGTAGGGTCGCTTTGAATTCTCGAATCGAACACGAAATCACACACGATCCCTACCTATTGTTCCCATGTGAAAAGGCGACGATTGTCCCGGAATTGGCCTCCTCTTGTCGTAGAGCGGCGGCTATAGTGAATTCCGGAACCCGCCGGAGTAGCGTGGCCGCTCGTTCGAAGCTCGCCTCGTTCAGTCGGAGCTCCCTCTCCTCGCCTGAAGTAGTAAAACTCAATCATTTCTGCGCCCCACTCTACCATTCTACAATATCGTTACTAATAACACCAACGATACATTTCGTTTCAGAAAAATGTATAATAATAACGAAGATCTTGTAATTTAATTTGCAGTTGTATTATAATTAAATTTAATTATGATCGTATCTTTTATTCTTAAAATTATTATGAATCTCATTTTGGTATCAGATATTAAACACTGTGAAATCGAAAATACGTCTGTAATACCAATTAAAAAAATTAAGATGAGCTTAGCTTATTAATTTATTTTTTTGCTTGAAATATTTTTTTTCGAAGATCATTCGAAGAGCTTGAAAAATTGAGATAACAATTACGTGTATATTTTTCTTTCTGTTTTTTTTTTTTAAATTATAATTTTGGTGTTATGTTACATAGTTTGTAGAATAAATTCACTTATCGTTTGTCTCTCCATTTTATTACACGTTCAATTATCTTGAACGTCTTCTTTGTACTATTAATGATTTATCAGAAATTAGTAGAATAGTTTGGACATTAATGGTTCAATACTTTTCAAAGTTTCACAAGTTCGCAGCAATAGACAAAACGAAGTTCTAAGTTCAATAGAAGCAATCAATCCTAGTAACTCGAAGAATTTATACAAGTTCAGGAACAAACTTATTCAATTTATCGATAGAAGATTTAATTCAAGTTAGGAATTTGGCGTATTCAATTTCTCGGATTTCTATATATTTTTATAGATTTTGAGAATGATAATCTTAATAGTAAAAATAAAATTCGTATACAAATTTGCGGATTCTTACAAATTGTACCATGCCACTTTTATCCAATTCGATATTCGATACTACTTTAAAATTAACTAATCCAAAAGTGAATTGAAATTATCTGTAGAAATACACTAAAAAAAAATAAAAAAATTCGAATTCTGAAAACTTCTGAAAAAGTTCAGCTGAAGATTTCACAGATCTCGTATGTAGGTCAAACAAAATTTTTGGTAGGGTTGCATCGATTTGTCCAATTTACGGTTCCTACTCGTACAGTTACGTAATCCTGTCGGCATGGAAATTCGATTGGTCGCATTTGCTGGCTCCGTAGCGTCCCGAAAACTTCGAACGAAATTTCGTGTTCTTATTTTAAAACATTGTTTTTTCTTAAAATTTGATAAAACTTTTCTTTTTCTCTTAACTTATTTTAAATTATTCTTTTTTATATTGCGTACAATCTTTTTCTATTTTTAATTTATGTAAAATATTTCTTTAAAATATCAACATTTTTTATATCTAAACAAAATAATATATAAATATTTATAATTAGATTTACAATTATTTTTATAATAATATAACAATTATTCTATTTACTTCTCATGAATGTTAGGTTAATTGGACACTAGAGTCATCTAGCCACATGGTCAGTAACATGACACTCTTTGGCACTCCGTACTGCGTCAGTAAAGACACATGCGATGAAATTTCTAAAAGCTAAAAGCGCCATAATGCTAGCGTAAAGATGATCCTTCGTTCGTCGATTAAGTACATTAGTCGTTCGCATGGGTCTCACTAGCGAACCGTGTAATAAGACAGGGCCCACGACCAATTGTGCACTGCCCTCGCGAGCGGTGCGTTGTCACCCGTGAAAGTGGTACGCATGCGCCAGGTTTCTTGCAGGGGCCTCAAATTTCAGAGGCTTAATAAAAGGTAACAAGACACCAGCAGCGCTATAATATAATGCGCTAAGGGCCATCAAGGGCTATACTAGCTGTTTAATTATCCGTATCTACATTTTCTTAACAAGTAAACAGATCTCTTCGAAATCATTCTATGCCAATTGATACAAAGTGACTCCTGATTAATATTGCTTAAATTAATAAATTATTAATAAATTAATAATAATAATAATATTATAATATTATAATAATAATAAAATAGGTTAATTATAAATTTTAGCGAATTGATTAATGATAATGTAAGAGGTAGTAATATAATTATTCGAACTCTATTTCATCGAAAGTTACTTGTGAAATTCAAATTCCAAATTTTTGGAAAAATGAGGGGAGAATTTTTAAATACAGACAGTCGGCATTAATTTCGGCATCTATGGAAGATGGTTGGGCGAGAAAGTTATACGTTTCGGAAATAAACAGCACATAGATTAGATCGGGAGTTCCCCACAGAGGGGAGAGACATAGAGGGTGGAGCAATTTCAGGACTAGAGCGAGGTCTGGTTCCCCATCAGACTACAAAAGGGGGATCGCAAAATCTTATTTTCCATGTTCAGAGAAAACTCTGACACGTGTCGGCATATACGTTCGTATCTTTTGTTCGGTGATTACAATGCTCTCCCAATTCGAACTGAATGAAACCGAGTTTCGAGGATGTTTCCTCTTCCTCGATCGATTCTCCAAAGGGATATTTATCGAGGATAAACACGTGGCAAGGAAAATAAGAGCGAAATGAGCAAATACTTCTATTGACATTAATGAAAAAATAATAAAGCACCGATGAAGGATACATTAACGCACTGTTTTTCCATGATATAGATACATATTTTCTGTTTCAGTGCAATTAATTCATCTAACCTAACTATTCACAAGTGTAATTGATAATAATTGACTTAAAACATTTAAAAATATTTCCCTTTATTTGTACCTCAATTTTGACATTACCACAGACTATAGTAACAAAGTATCTTAACATCAACCAAGAAATGAAGTATCTCATCTCTCTAGAATAATAAAACCATTCATTATATATGTAAAGTTTTACAATCCATAGTCTCACAACTTTTAATAACCTCTCCAAAAAACCAACGTAAACCGAATGGCACTTTGGAAACAACGGTGATCATCGTTTGCCAAGAACTCACACTCCTGTGAAGAAAATTTCACTCGAATAACAACGATTTCGGCTCATAAAGACGCAGAAACGAGCGAAAATAAGGCAACAAGGTATAGCAATGACGGGGAAATCGGGGGAACGAGGAGAGAGAGAGAGAGAGAGAGAGAGAGAGAAATGGTGGGGTCCCTTTTAGCTCAACGTTTCAAACCGCAGAGAATATTGTTACTTCCACGAAACCATTGGCAGAGGGTGCAGTTCGGACTGGTAATTGAAATTTCTTTCGGGGAAACCCCTGCTGACGCCCTTGGGCCAACCACCCCCGCTTTTGGCGAACGTTGCACTGTCGCGTCGCCCACGCTTTTAACCACGTCTATGTGCAAGTTTCTTTGGGGTCGAGAATTCGTGAGAAAAAAAGAAAGAAAGAGCGAATATTTGATTTTACGCGTTATAAAGATATCGAGAACGATTTTCTTCTAAAATTGAAACTAAAAAGAGAAAGTTTATTTTTTTATTTAGAATTTTTTAGATACGCAAAATAATGCAAATATACGATTAATACGTTTTCTTTCTTATTATTATTTGGAAAAAGTTAATTATTTTAAGAGAGAGATCGTTTTATTTAACGAATCAGCAAGTATATTTACTATTAGTTCTTGATACACAGATTAAAGAAATTTAATATTATAATATTTTAATATGTTATATTTTTCGAATCCTAATGTATACGATGTATTCTTCGTTTTGTTATTAAAAAAATGAGAAAATTTTTCTTTTTTTGCTTAAATTGAAATGATGATTCGTACGTAATAATTTGTTATAAAATAATTAAAATTAATTATTGTTTATCCGTTAAAGTAAAAATAGTAAAACAATAATTTTTATTATAAAATATACAGCGATTTCGTAACTATGCATGTATCTTATAAATTAAGAAAATTGTTAATCGATATAATCGTATAATCAAGAAAATGAAAATGCCGCGAAAATACCGGGTCAATTCGCTCGAAATTCGAAAGGACAATCGATACTCGTAGACCACGAGGGAATTCCCTCCAGAGGTTTGCCAATGGAGACAACGCAGCTATGAAACTGACCTTTCATAATATCGATTAATCAGTTGTTATGTAACCATCACAGTTCAACTGATCAACGCCAATTGTTTTTCTTTTTTTTTTCGGTTGATCACTCTTTTGCACTGACCTATTACAAATAATTAAAACATCTTTTTCGAAAATCATTGAAGAAAACATTGAAACAATTTTTTATTGATGAAGAAACATTTAAAAAGAAAGATAAAATCTATGAATTCTTATTGGAATTCGATTAAATATTAATTTAGAATTTATAATTAGTATTTCTAATATTAATTATTACGTAATCTCAAAGATCATATGGTCACGCCCTATACAGTATTGTTATTTTATAAATCTCGTTGATTAACATATGTATAAGTAATTTGTAAAAATTCTACGTTAAAATATTCACCAATATATAATTATTGATAACGTTCAATGATTTTTACAGATATCATAAATAAATATCATAAATAATGTTATTGATAAATAAAGCTTTAATTTTAAAATACAAAGTACGATATAAATTTGAATAAAATTAATTTATAATCTTAATAGATTAAATTTTAATAATCTCTTCATAACAAAGGATTACTCAATTAAACGTGGAATGTTAATAATCCTATTATATAATCCTATATTATTAGTCATCACTTTTTCCCCCATATCATTTTTGTCCCATTGCAATTCCGATCTTTTCTAAATATAATTCTAAGTTTGAAAAATGAATAAAACGAAAATTTATTTAGACATCTAATTACGAATGCAAAAAATAGAGGAAGTAACACGCAAAGAGGAATAATCGATTTTATAGCCGGCGATCCAGTCTCAAAACGCCAGAGGATGATAGCTGCCAGTTCGAAACGATCCTCTGATATGCAAACAGGAATATATTCAGGTTAAGAGAACCCCTTGCAGAAACAGGTTTCGGTTCCTACACTATTCGTGAAATTTACTGCGCCTCGTACAATCTGCACGCCATACCCCAATATAAATAGCATGAAATGATTTACGTCTTTTCACCCTCGTTTTGGACTATTCTTTCGAGCAATGTTGATACGAGCTGTTCAATTTTTTTCGTTTAGATTTAGATTTTTAAAGATTGAGATAAATATAGCTTTATCTTCTTCGTTTATGTTGTTTGTATATTAGATAGAATTAAGATGAAAATAATTTTTAAGATTAGAATATTCTTGATATATAAATTACATTAGATGTATTATTGATGATTTTATAAAATTAAATATATCTATATAGATTCTAATTTTAAAAAATCTGCTTGTGATATTTCTGCTTTTGCAATTCTTACTTAATGCAATATTTATTAGGAAATTAATCTGAAAATTATATTTTGAAAATTTGGAGAAAAATAAAAGATAAAACAAACAAAAAAAAAATTATGACACTTACCCTGAAGATAATAGGCTGGTTTTAATCTAACCAGTCCTGGCACCTGTGTAACACCCAGTCGTGTTGTGTTGTGCAACTGTAACGCTGCCAACAAATCTATACCTCCACCAGGATCGCTTCCTGTCCTGGATCTCGTGCCCAGGACACTAGTGCTCTCCTCCGTGACGCCAACAGTAGCCACCGCCGTCTCTTCCTCTTTCTTGTTTGTCGTGCCAGACACTGTAAAATCGAAACACGTTGGTCGTTAAACATTTTCCAACGCTCCATAAAGATTAACCATAACCATGGAATTGATTTATAAACCAATGCATCTATATATAGGATGTTAATATACCTTTGGAATGATTCTAAGAGTCTAAATTCCATTTCTAAATTCCTTTCAGAATTCTTAAATTTTTTATTTTATTATCTAAGAATTGTAGTAATAGTTAGAAAGGAAATTCTAACTAGCGAATACGAAAATTATGAAAAGGAATATCATGAAGATATGAAGAATATTTTAAATTATAAAGAATTTAAAAAAATTGTCTTTAGAAGAGAATTAATTCAATAGTTTGGAAAATCTTCAAAATTTTTACAAATCTGCTATAAAAAATAAAAAACAATCCTGACACAATCATCAACACCAACTCTCAAATCGATCAACTGTTACAAACTGAAACATTTTGTACAATACCATTTGTAACACTGTATAACGATCTTTCATTTACCTCTACAACGAGAAAACATTCAAAAAAAAAATAACCCATCAATCTACCTGCCAGAACCGCTTCAATTCCCCAAACGAACCGCTTCCCCTGCCCTCTGACGGTCATTCGTTGAAAGAAGATACTTTTATTAATACAGTGAACTACTGTCATCCATCGGAAAATAACCCTACCAATTGACTGAGATAAAAGGATATTGACAGGTCTACGTTTACGAAAACAAATGAAAGAGAGAGAGAGAGAGAGAGAGAGAGAGAAAAGTCAAGATAGATGGAAAAACCTTTTTCCAAAAGGAATTCTACCATCGTTACACATGAATTGTGTGACATGAATTTTTCATGTAAAGTTCGAGCAAAATAGTTCACTGTTTACGAGGGGAAAGGAGTTGAGGTAAAAATACGAGAAGAGGATATGACGAGTTTGGCAAGAGGGATCGAGGATAAGGTTGAAGGAAACGAGGAAAAGCATGGAAACACCGATAACGAGCGTCGACCGTGAAGAGTCGATCGATACCGGCACGCTACTTCGAGAGGGTTAGCTTGCCGCCTCTTTTTCCTATTCTTTCCTTATCTCTTGCTTCTTCCGTTCGATCGGTTCCTCTCTTCTCTTTCTCTCTCCCTCTCTCTCTTTCTCTCTCTGTTCCTGTCTCTTTACCATTCTCTCGCCTCGAGGATGAATGCTTCTCGAACGGCACTTAACATTATTCAGAGGGATAAAGAGTGGAAATACGCTATTGAACTTTATTGCTGTTCAAGTGGTGAAACCGGCTCGTTCGAGACGAAAGAGTGAGGGTAAATCGAATGTTCGTGAATAGTTTATAATAAGTAACGGGAAATGGATCATCTAAGAGTCGTAGGTATTGGAAATATTGGATACGTCGTATTCTAACTTTGATGAGAAAAAAGATATTTTGGATACTTTAGCTGTAGTATGAGAAAAGATGATCGTATAAGTTATCATAATAATATGAGTAAAGTATAATAGAAAAGAAGTAAAATAGAAATATGAAAATGATAATTTAGTAAAGATAACTAGAAAGATAAGAGAGCATAATAATCTTACATTTGGAAATGGATAAAACAGAAATAGGAAAATATATAATTTATTCTAAAGAATACAATGCAAATACAATGCAAATACAATGAAAATAATATCGTGAAATATTTCACATGGAAAAATGTTTCTCATTGAAAATGGAATATAATTTAACTAACTATGTTATAGATATTAAATGTACAACTAGAAGGTCGACAATTGGCGCCACATAGGTTATAGCTAATAGCTTAGCTTGCGAACCTTACAGTGGTAATACAACTAACTTAATGCAATTAAGAATGAAATCATTTTAAACTATTGTAAGTACTGATTCTATATATTGAATTTCTACAAAGATTTTGTAAAGGTAAGGTTTGAAAAGTTCTTTAATCCAATTTGATTCTAAATGATTCATAAGGATCTAGGTTAGGTTATTTAATTTTAGAGTACTTTAAGTTCTATAAAACTTAATATCATTTCATACGTATTAAATTATAGGAACCTTCACGTTCGATGTAAAAGATTACAATTCATAGAGAGAAAAACTTGTAAATACAAATTATTTATCAAAAATTTTCTTCTATCGTGTAATAAATGACAAGATAAACGAAGAGATAAATCGTAAATTAATTCTATCTAGCATTCCAATTTCAAAAAGTATGAAGAACTTTCGATCAAACTTCTTCAACAACTTCATATAGAATTCAACGAAAAAGAAAGAAAAAGGAAAAGGAAAAAGAAAAGGAACGAAAAGGAGGGGCAAAAATACAAAGAGACGAAGAAACGAGCTACTTAAAAATTCCAATTCGAATTCTAAAGGCTCGTTCGCTAATTGACTCGGGGAGAGGGGAGGGATTCAGTGACGAATCAACGGGGCCATTGAGGAGCCGCATGGAACGGGACCAACAAAACGTAAACAACACCGCGAACGCTTCTAAAACGATCCGTGAATCGGTTTGCTCAGCGGAGAAACTCTTTTTTAATTGCGTAACGAGACGTCGAAAAGAGACGACGCGGAAAGTACCGTTTTCCCTCCGCACCAGTTGTGGAACAATCGGAGGATTTTGCGCGCGGAACACTCCCGTGGACATTAATCGGGGCAAATCGTCTGGTAAATTAATAGCGCTGCTGGTACAGCCATATTCTCGGCTAAATGCGGCCCGTTCCGCCAAACGCATGCCTGCTGCATCTTTGATCCATTGGCGTACTCCTTTTGTTGGACGAAAAGATCCCTCTTTGACCTCCGATTCCCCGATTAATTCCACCAAAATCTTCTGAATGAAAATTGAACGTCTCTTTCTAATTTTCGAGGTGATAATTTAAGAACAGATTAAATTGAATTGAGATTTTATAGATAGGGATTGTTTTGTTGAAAGAAATTTAATATTGGAAAATAGAAGAATAATGATAATTTAACAAAATGTGTTTAAAAAAATATTCAACTTATTCAAAATATAGAATATAATTTATTAATAAATAACAATCATTCAAAAAAATTCGTCTCTTCATTAGAGGAGAACATACTAATTCTTTCAATTTTATTTTCCAATCAAATCAAATTTGAAACTTATTTTATTATCCAAAACCAATCACTCTTTAACAATCCAATCCCGAAGATAAATAAAAAAAGACAAGATTCCAATCAATCCTAAGATGTATCTCGCATAAAAATCCCGATAAGTTCCAAAAGCCCTTCCATTTCCCTTCCTCTGACCGAGAACAGAGCGCATAAAGTCGTCGCAAACAGTGCGGAAAGAACGGAAAAGTGGCGCAAGCCCCCATCGATTTGTCATTCTCCTCGCAAAGGGTTAACGAACCGGGCGAATTTCTGCAAGGCGGCGCCTATGCCCATCTAAGAGCGACCATGCTTTCTTGCGACCGAAAACATGCGCCACCGTGTGTGCGTATACGTGTACTACTCGCTTGGGATGCACGTGGATGTGCGCTTGTACCTTGCGCATATGTGTATGTATATGTGTGCGTGTGTGTGTGTGTGTAGTTGCCCGACGCCGAACGAAACGAAGGATGGAATGGAACGACGGTGGCAGACTGCCGGGCGTCGCGACGCCCGCTATCGAACCGTACGCGGCATTATCGTCCGCCTTGAGCAACAGAGATGGGACGAGAGAGCAGGGTGGAGCACGAGGATGTGCACAACTCGTAAAACGACACCCACACGCGGACACACACCAGCGCGAATATCTCGATGCTGGTGATGATGATTAACGAGCCTGACCACAACGGATACCTTCGATATTTACGACTGCACCTTACTCGAGATGCCTCGACTTCCGTGTGAAGATGGGCTTCGAGTATGATTGGTGGTGGTGATGTCAAGTTCAGTGTGAACGCTGATGAGCCTCAATGGGTCTTGTATCGTTTCGGCTATTATCCTCAATCTCTCTCTCTCTCTCTCTTTTCCCGTTTTTCGTTCTTTTTCGGATAATATGTTTCTTTTAGAAATGATCGTGGAGAGAACGTTTAACGGTACGTGTCCTTGCGTCGTTTGTATGTTGAATAGATGTCGCTGCTGATGTTAACGGCCGTGTCAATATCAGGAGTTTTTGTAGATGTCAGGTAGATGAGAGGATCGTTGGACGGTTTTAAAGATTAAAGTTGGTTAGAATTTTCTTTTTTTATGAATGTTGATGGAATGACGAGTAGAATTTAAAATTGAATAGATGGTGATGAAGTGGCATGAAAGTCGTATATTATTTTGGCAAAGTGCTTCCTATGCGTGATTGGAATTTTATTTTGTAGAACGTGCTTGAATAATTTTGGTTTGGATTAAGTTAAAATAAATGTTTTTTTCAATTATATTTACAAAATGATATTTAGAAATGGATAATTAATTTAATACGTTTAAATATTTGAACAATACAATCGTTTCATCCAAATATGATTTAAATTAATATCGTATTTGAGGTTAGTTTGGATCACTGGAATTCAGAATTAGAATTTGATTCGAACATTTTATATAAATCTTTTAAACGATTTCATTTAATGCACGATGAAACAATAATAAAGTCACAATTTATGAAATTCGTAAATACTTGGTCGTATCTTAAATCATTAATGCTATTATTTCGATTATTATGGGAATTCAAAGATTGTGACAATATATTGCCGCGAATCGAATGAATCGCGCCTTTTAATGAAAACGTTCCGCACGCGAGGATAATGACCTTTTCACGTTCTCTCGCGCAAACACCCACATTTATCATTCATAACGCTCCCTTTACGATACAATTCACGTTTCTAATATAACCTTTATTAACGTTATCGAATTTCCCCAACCGGTACACTCTGCGGATTAGTTCGTTTCGTCATAATCACACCGCAATAACATTACAATTATTGCATAAAACGGGATTTTACTACGACATTAAAGTCCCGTTTTCAATATCGTGATTACTTGATAAATTTGAACATTGATTATTGGTTATTGAAGACTGTCCACTCGAAATTGAATTATTTCGAAGATAAATAATTTCTTGGAATATCATTCATAAATTATAAAACATCTTCAATAAATTATCAAATTATTAATAAAAGTAGATTATTTGACACTGAATCTTCAACATTAATGAATATCTTTCCTTTCAAAATATTAATCAACCCGAAAAATATAATGAAACTTAGAAGAAGTGTATCTTCTAATAATATCTTCTAGTTTAAGTAAATAATTAAAATTTAAAATAAAATTACTTTAAGTAACAAATTTATTTAAAATGCTTGAATAATATTTATTCGTACTTATTTTATAAGCGATTATTCGATGCTTTGAATAATAAATTATTAAAGTAACTTTATTCTTAACTTCAATCATTAAATTTTGCCCAGGTATCTCTCAATATCTTTTTTTTCTATCGAACATCAAAATCGACCAATTTTACAACTCCACAAAAATTATTTAAATATACAAGATCCTCGTTTCAATTCACTTTCAATATTCAAAACTCGATAAATCGTCTTCCATCCCGTTACTCACGCAATTCCCATATTATCGACATCGTTGGAAAAAAGATTGATCCGCATGGAGGCTAATCGCGAGCCCGAGACATCCATCTCTTAGGGTGAAATTCTATTTTAAGCACGATGCGTGCAACGCGCGCCGCATTTTTCATTCACATAACGTAGTAAAGAAACGAAACGCTTCCGACGAATGCCAGGGACTGGCCAATCGATATCACGCGACGGTCAAGCGTCGTGTACACTGACGATAGTGTTCCACGACCTGTGTTCCATCGATCGATCAGCTACGGTCGAAAACGGCTATGGGGGTCGCAGCCCCCGGAAACGCCGATGAATTTTGCCAGATACGCGCGTCACACGGATTGGACGCGTTGTTGGAAAGCTCGCGGCTTCCTAGAATCTCGAGGCCGCGCACCCTCGATCACGCGACCGACAGACGTCGGTGATTATCGTCATTAGTCGAAGGGTAATTTTGGATGATCGAAGAATCTAGAATTTTAGTGAATTAGTGAATTTAGTGGGCATTAATGAACGGTTTTTAAGAGTTTTTTAAGATTTGAAGAATGAAAAAGGAGGGTTGGAATTGATGATATATTACAAATGAGGATTGAAACTTTTGAGAACTTTTGAATATACAGTATTCGTTGTAATGGTGGGTAAAGATTAGTGAATAATTAGTTTCAGAAGTATAATATTTTTCAATATTTCAAAAGATGTTTCTTGGATAAAAAGAAAATAGTCGATAATAATTTATTTATAAATTAGAAGATTGTAATAATTTTACCATTTTACCATTTCTAGAATAATATATTAATTTAATTTACTAGTATTATTTTGTAATATATAATACATTAAGTGAGTTATACAAGTCAAATTAAATTATTAGTCAACTTCATTTTGGCTAATTATTTTTGAAAAATTGAGTAATACTAAATTAAAAATGATTTTTAAGAAATTGAAAGTGAATATTTTGTATTTTAACTTTTCAATATATAAAATTTTAATAATCTTTGAATAAAGAATAAATTTTTAAGTGACTTTAATATTTTAAAAGATAATAAAAAAAATTGTAAATTTGATGTCATATGCAAATTTAATGAAAAACTCTAGAATCTCGAAAGTGAATTGAATTCACATGTATGAATCATCATTTATATGAAAAAAGATTTGAATTTTTCAAAACTTTCGAGATTTTAGATTTCTAACAATTTATTATATAATTTAATGTACCAGTTTTTTTNATGTACTAGTTTTTTTTTTTTTAGTTTTATGAATCGATATATAAAGTCTATACGACTCGTCTATTATTGTTTCATGCAATCGATAATAATAATTGAATGCACGAACATGAAATTTCTTCAAAGAACCTATTAAAGATAATTAGATCAATTTATTCGACACGCAAATTTGAAGAAGTCAATTATGATTTTGACAATTGCATGAAAAATCGATAAAAAAAATAAAAGTTCATTTAGCAACTAAATAATGAAAAACTATTTGATAATTTAACACGACAAATATTTAAATGTTTCAAATAGTAAGAAAATTTATTCGATTCAAGATTACTATTCACAATAGAAATTCATTCAATACTTTTCAATTATTCACAACCATGGCATATACAGTAGTACTTACTTGGTTACGATGACAAGCTATTCAAAATATTTCAAGAATGTATAGTATTAAGTCTTCTATTGTTTCGATTATTTAATTATTTTTCAAGATTATATTATCTCCAATTGTTACAATTTTTTAATGCACTCATTCATTTGAATCCACGATTATACGTATAGATAATATATTTATAATACAAAAGTTTCCTCAATTATTAAAAATGCTTCATAACAATTAGAAAAAGATTGAATGTTAGAATATGCTTGAATTGAATTGGAAAAAGAAATTTTTATATTATAAATATATTAGAATGAAAAATCTTGAATAAATTAATAAGTATGATATCACTTTTCGAAGCCTTCGATTAATTAACCCAACTTTCTTCGTTTCTATTTATAATTTACAATTATTATTATGTTCCGATAAAGACCGATAAAATATACACATTAGTAATCTACATTTAATTAACACAACTTTTAATCTCGTAGATATATATTCGTACAAAAGAAAGCATTCTTTCTTCTAAATTTCTAATCACTTCATTATTCAAAACCATAAGTAATTTGTCAAGCAAGTATTACTCACTTCTAATCGTTCTATGTCTCGTCTGTGCGCCCCCAAGCGTCAAACCGATCGGTATGAAAAGTAACCAACACGAGACGGCGCTGATCATCAATACAAACAAAATCGACATAACCAACAGTAATCTTTCCCGTGGCAAATGCGACACTGATCAACCGGAATCGAGACGCGAAACATCATCGGTTACAGTGGCACGCGCCTCCTTTTCATTCCACGTGGCGACGCGTTCGAATGATTGAATTTCAAGACGACCATTTCGTTATGGCGTGATTTCACGCGCTGAATTTCGCGCGATCATTGAAAATTTCTCGTAACTGAACACGTGAAAGACGGTATACGTTGGATTTCCGTCGACGGCAATGGAATTTCCGTAGAATTGCTATCATACTGATAAAAAAAAAATCAGCCTCCTCTCATGAGAACTTGCGAGGTTCGATCACTGACGACCAGGGTCAAGGTCGTTGTGGTTAACTACTCGTGGTCGATAGCTTGGAATATTACTTCTGCCGCGACCTCTCGTGACTTTCGTATCCCCCTTATGGTTTTCCCTATGAGTTTCAACCCTCTCGCAATATATGTATAGTAATAAATACGTGTTTATTAATTCTAGGAATATTAATTTTAAATTTCTTGAACACACAACTTGAAAGTAGTTAAGCGAGAGAAAAGGGCTATTTATTTTAGGTAAAAATTTTCCAAAAAATTATATATTTTTTTATCTTTTATATCTTAAAGTTTATAACGTTTGTGTATATTGTATTGTAAAAAGAATTACAATTATTATGCGAACTCTTTTTCTTTTTTTTCAGAAGATATTTCAAATTCAAATTTTCAAGAATACTATTGTGATTATTATCTATAATAATTTCAAAAATTTGACAACTTGAAAAATTTTCATGAAAGAAATCGTGTTTTCGCGATGAAGACGATCGATGACAATGCACTGCATAAAAGTAGAGTGATTGAGGAAAAGTATCAGTGTTAAGGCGGTCTTCCTCAGGCTGCAAAGGCGATTAGACAGGGTTGTTCCAGTTGGTTGCGGCCTTGTAGGCACTATTTTAAATTGTTGAACACTTCGGGCATGGAAACGTTTAAATGAGATATATTGATACGTAATCGAAAATCAAAGACTAAACTTTTTAATATATCTTTCTATGTTTTATATAATAATTTGTTTTAATTTGTCGTATTATCAAAAAATTTCACATAACCTAATCTCTCAAAGATTAATTGATAATATTAATATAATTATATGAGATTAAACAAAGAGAAATATTTTTGAATGAAAAATTTTATTGTACTGAGAAACTTAGTATTAAGAATTATTTGCCAGTGACAATGAAAACTCTTCAAAATAAAAAGTTAAATAATAATTAAGAAAAGTTAAGTCAAGTAAAATGAAATCTTTGCCTTTCCTTAAGAAACGTTATCAGCATTCGAAAAATATTATTTGATAAAAATCTACCAGCGATAAAGGATCCAAGATCTTTAAGATTTCAGAGATTGGAGTGAAAGATAAGGGAGAGCAGGAAGAGATATATATAAATGTTTCCCGTGGAAACTCTGTTCCAGCGGTTATACGAGAAGTATTAACGTGACGTGTCAATATTTGGCGATAGTCGCCTATGCACACGTTTGCCTAAAGAGATTAGGCTATTTTCCCCCGTGGTCGAGTGTGCACTCGCGAGTTACAGTCAGGTGCTGCGCCTCGACGAAAGCCCCACGTATATTTAAATCCATCCTGTGCTATTCTTAATGGAGGTGTTGCTCGATCGACCAGTCGCAAGAGAATTCAGCCTTTGTCGTTCCTTTGGTGTTGAGCTCTATGGCATTTCGAGCCATTGCTCGACCTAACCTCACATTTTCTATGGTTGCATTGAATCGAATCGTAATTTTACGTAAACAAACAATCCGATAAATGTATATATGTATTTTGTGTACAAATGATGTGCAAGTAGACAGTGAAAAATTATTGATTATCGAAACTAAAGTTAAATTGTAAATATTTTTGGAATATAAAATAAAAATCATAATAACATACATAAATATCGTATGTAAACATTGTTCAGAAAAATGTTCAGAATGAATTGTGATTCACGACAAGGTTGCTCGTTGTTAAGCAACATTGTATGTTAGAGTCAAATTTTTATCGTGCAATCCACTCTGCGGTCGCGTGCCGCATTTACGTTACAAAGTAACATGAAAACTTTCTGTGTGAAAAATTTATGGTACGTCGTTACGTAAATCAGAAGTGTATTTTTGTCTGTACGATCGATAGAATACCCATACACGAGGACTTCCCTTTCAAGAATTGTTTCGAAACCGCCATTAACATTTATTGCACCCACGAAACACTATATTTCCTTCGAGAATGAAACCTATCTTTATTTCCCTGTATCTATTTTTATCGTTCCGCCATTATCGAGATTAACACGTTCGCATTAGTATTCAACAGATTAAATCTGTATCATAATTAATGAAATTCTCTTAAAATATCCCTTAATTCGTGTTCCAAATCTGAGTCAATCACACATCACACAAATATATATCGATTCATAATTCATGAACGTCTTAAAATCTCTTTACAATTAATCGTGCTTTATAAATATACGTCACATTAACTTTAAGAATCTATTTAATATTCTCATAAAACGATAGAATTTCGTAATTATGACGATAATGATAAAGTCACGTTAAAATCATAATGACAAGTAAAATACCTGCGATATAGGGGTTACAACTGTGAGTTCCTCGATGGGGTTGAAAGGTCAAAGTCACCGTGGCGCCAATGGCAGAGACTCTGGCCGTCAGACAGAAAAGAAAGGCGACGAGACGCGGCAGAGACGACAGTGAGAATGCATGTTTCACAGTCGCAACAAAAGACTTTACGAGCTGACTACTATTTTCGAGGAGCGCGCGCGCGCGCGCGCGCAAAAGTGAACGGCGTCGTTTTACGAGAGGACACAGGACCAGTCATGTCGCGATTCTTTCCTGTTCTCCAAAATGAAATCTTTCCAACGCGAGAAAATCCCTCTCCTCTTTTCCATTTCCGTACCGTTCACGACTGTTTCGTACCGTTTCGTACTTGTTGTGTACAATGTTACTCCTTTCATCTATATATCCCTTCGATTCAAATTTGGCATAAGCGCATATTCCTTTGACATTCGGCTCCATCAATTTGGATTATTTCCAACAGTACGAATGGAATAATATTTCTCCTTTTCATAAATGTTTCTAACTGTCTGAATAGATTAGATTGCGAAGCAATTTGTACTTCAAATGGATATTGATGGAGTTTGTATTGGAATTAATAAGGTATTGATATGGTCTGACGGGATTCGATGATTGGGCGTTGAATTTCTTCAAAAGGAAAGAAAGAATCGGAAAAATTAAATAAAATCTTGATCTTGACGAATAGATAACAATCAAGTTGATACATACCTTGTTATTATATGTACGTCTAACGAAACAATAATAAAATTTTGAAACATTTCGAAAAACAAATTAAATACGAAATATTAAATGCTATGTTTTACTATCAATATATTAAGTAACATTGAAATATCGTCTTGTAATCGATCAAGATATATCGATGTATCATAAGATATCATTTGTTTCAAGTTTAATAAAAATAGAACTTACTGTATTATCATTTAACTTTAAGGTTAGGTTCATTAGATCATTGTCGATCCACGTTTCAATTGTCCAGAATTATCAGAAACTATAATTATCTATCCTTGATTAATTTTACAAAGTTTACAACTCTCCAGATTTCTAAAGAAAATATCAAAAGAAATTATTAAACGAATAAAATTCTATTGGCATTCGTGTCATAATCAGAGACATAATCTATGTATACCAGTTATCCATTATTCGCGTCAGGTGCACGTGTTGTTGCAATTGGCTGACCTGTGTTACCCTCAGAATCTCAACTCTGTAACAGCAACGAGTTATCGTAAATTCGTGCTTGTCACTGGCAACGACCAAACCATCTCTGTATTCGCAATTTCTTCCTTATTCCCTCATTTCTCGTTTCCACTATGTCTATTTACTTGTTCCTGTCTCTATATTATTGTTGATATTTCTTTCGCCGTGTTATTATTAATGTTTCAGTTAATACAGAGTATATGTAAGAATAGAAACGTAATAGAAATGTTTACCTAATTCGAAATTATATCGAAAGTGGAACTTTCCTCGTTGGAAAATTTATAAAATTCAATTTAGAAGTTTTATCAAATCTTTTTATAGGAAATGTAATTATTGGTCGACAATAAGTGATAATTTATGATTCCTCTTATGAAAACATTACACATACGTAGACGAAATTATATATATGAGATGAGAGATGAACGAATTGAACGTTCGAAATAGATCATTCGCATCTAAATGTTCGACACCACGAAAATATTTTATAGGGATACGAAGAGCCATAACAAGATATTGACTTATAATAAAATCAGTCAATAAAATCCTCATGATTTATGTATACATCTTTCGGGAATAATATTAATAATACCAATAATAATCGATTTTATAATAAAATTCGTGAAAAATATTAAGAAAAAACGAAAATTTATTAAAACATTTATTTTTTTATTCATCAATTTCACTTTATTTTAGAGCGAACGATGTCCATGAATCACACAGGCGACGAAAGGAATGTAATATTGGCGTCGAAAGGGTGGTTAGCGACCATTTTTTATGAAATTATTTATGAAAATATGGAAAGATTTTTTAATGAGGGTTCATTGCATTTAAAGTGACGAAGATTATCTTTTATTAATAACAGCCTAAAGAGATTAAGCAAAACTTCGAACATGTTGGAATAAAAGTAATGAGCATCGTTTTGCAAAGATTTGAATGTATCTACGAATTTATTAATATTCTTTGTTGAATATTAGTCTTATAATGAACGGATATTAAGTATCCTTGCTGATGAATTACCTATTCCTTACCTTATTTTTTTCTTTAAAGGCAAAGATATTTTAACACTTCAATATTTTTGAGATTAGAAAGTGACTTCATTTAGATAAAAGTAGTTAATGATTTTCAACTAGACCTATTTTTCATGGAGTACCGATGTTCCATTAGAAAAGTGGACAACTGTTCCATGATTATGAAAACTCTTAATTGGTTTAATTAGTGACTCTGATTTAAAACGAAAATGAGGAACAACAATTAAATAGTTTTAATCAATTTAACAGAAAAGTATTCCAATTTTTTTACATATTTTTATGATGGGCAGAATTTTCGTGTTATGCTGCAACCAAATCAACATTGTGTTTTGTGTTTTAAATAATTAACATATGAGAATAAATATTTAAATTTATTACGTGTATATTACTTACATTTATTTATCCTACAAAATAATTAAGACGACCCATTGATTTGAAAATTTGTAAAATGTTAGGGAAAAAGTTTGGGAAACTATGAAAACTAACGATGCCAAATTCGATATTTCAACCTTGATGTTCTAAAATTTTTTTATCGATGCCTGATCAAATTTACGAATTCAAAAGCCATTTAAATAATTCTCCAACTACAGGATCAAAGTGTTCACGTCGATCGATCTTTATCGGTCAATTTTTAAACGTGTCTTGAATATTTAATCGTGCAGCATACGTAATGCATATTGACAACCACGATGGAAGTCCGACAGTTGCGTTGATTTTATCCACGGCCTTGCATGAAACACGAGAGCCATTCTCGCGTTGAAACAGTTGTTTGTAACTAAAATACTCCCATTAATCCCGAAATGTAAATATATTCAAGATGAAAAAGAATATTTTTATTGAAACGAGAAATCGAATAAACGTTTCCTCTTTTCTTTGACTGCTCGAAAACTAAAATTAATCGATTCCACTTTCTACAAAACTTATTCTATTATTAAAATTACAAGATTTTTATCCGTTCATCTAATTATAGGGGAATAAATTTTTCAGAGAAGAAAAAAATTATCTTCCATCGAATGTATCTTCCATTTTGATTTTCTTGTGACTCATTTGTCACAAGCTGTACATACTTTTTTGCTTGATATTACAGAAACTTACAGAATCAAAGTTTCCTTCGAGACTGAGTGGTCATAAACTGATTTTCAAATTAAGCTTAATTTATATCACTGTAATATATATTATGTGATTTCATATATCTCATAAATCTGATTTCCCTCCAAATATATAAAAATATCAAGTGTGTTATCAAAGATACAAACGTGATAAATAAATACGTTTTTTTCACATTGGTAAAATCAACTAGACAATGACAAATTACTTTCTTCCTCTTGGAGTACACTGAACCGCGAATACATTATCGCGATAGTAACACCGGTGGAAGTGGAGTAGTATACGTGAAAAGATACGCGTGTTCAGAAAGCAGTTCGCTGAAGTACGGCCATTTGGAACTCGTCCGTGGCGTAAAAGGAAAGAACTTCCGGGGAAGGAGTCAATCCGGAAGCTTGCTAAAAGCCTGCTTGGAAATTGAAGCACGGTATTCCTTTAAAATCTCTCTGCGATTATGCGATTCCCGCGCCGCCGTTCGTGATGCTGCCGCTCGTCCAATAAATTAACAAAAGCGAAATTATTATTTTCAATTTTTTCAATTTTCAATTTTTTCAATTTTCAGCGCGCGGAATTAAGTTGGGGAAAAAATTTATAATAAGAAAAAAAAGAAATGGAATAAATCGGTTCTGTCCCTTCTGTTCCATAATTCCAAAGTGAAAAAAATCTACAGTTTTCTACATTTTTCAATTAATCAACTAATAATTCTGCTACCACCGATCGTTAATAAAATTATATTATATTACTGTTTACAAATTCCTCTATCGACACCTAGAAGAAGCAAAAAAAAAAGAAACGTGTAAGATTTTATTGTTGCAATCCAAAGAGAAAAGCCATAATTTTTTATATTATATTATATAATATTATTATATAATTTATTATATTATATTATTGTTTACAAATTCCTCTATCGACACCTAGAAGAAGCAAAAAAAAAAAAAGAGAAACGTGTAAGGTTTAATTGTTGCAATTTGTTAAAAAAATTCGTTAAAATCCAAAGCCATATTTTTCGTAATAAAAATTCGAACGATACGAATCACTTGAGCGGCTCCTCCCCCTATTATTTACCACATCGAAACACATGGAAGAGAAAGTGTTCGAGGGGGTGGCTCGATTGATCCCGGAGGATGAACAGAGTGGAAGTCGTCGCTTAAAGCTTTTCCCTTAAAGAAAATTCCCCACGGTTGGCGCGAGTGGGGTGGACAATTTTCACGCGATTCATTTCCCTCCGTGGACGGATCCAAGCCTCCTCGAAGAGCCCCCTCTACGAAGAGAGGCGAACGTGGGCTTTCTTCTTCATCCTTTCCAGGAGGAACCTAGATGGAATCCCCTCGACGCGCCCTGACCACTCGATAATGAGCAATTCGCTCTCCATTTCCCAGCCTTTTGTGCCACCCTTGGTTGACGCGTGCCGCATCTCCACGCCCCTCCTGCGACGCTTCTCCCGGGGCACGCCGTATGTTCGTTAGCCTGCTTCGTTTCGTTTTGGGGTGGCGCTCACTGAATTTCGGTGGATCAGCGGGAATCCTGTTGGATGGTCATTGGCAGAGGTTATTTTCTCCACGAATTTTTGCTACATGAAAATTCCTTGGAAATTAGGAAGTTTCTTCTTCTTCTTCTTCTTCTTCTTCTTCTTCTTTTAGGTAGAAATGGTAAAGTTTCTTTCGAGATTAATAGTGAATCTGAATTTTTAATAATGGTGTTAATTTGAGTTAATTTAATCAACTTCAACGAATAATAGGAGGGAATGACTATTAGATGTAAAAAAGGAGTTTCATATATTGTATAGGAATTTTGACGGTTTGGTAATTTTTGTAACATTACTTTAAGCATTCATTTATAAACGAATAATGAATTAATGGATAAGAATGTTACTTGAATATTCCGTTTCTTCTGACATATTCCATTCTTCTTTGATGCTCTTTACATAAAAATTGCATAAATATATAACTATTTTCCAAGTAATATGTTTCGATAATAATCAATAGAAAACTCGTCTAATAACACATTTAACAACTTAAAATTAAGAGAGAAAAAAATATAATCGTTTAAATCAATCGAATAACAGTCTTCAAAATCTTTTTTGAATTCGTTATATGAATTTTACATTGAAGTAACCGATAACCGAATAGTTGTCATTTATTTGGTCCACCCTTTTCCATTAACTGTCAATCATCGTCGATGTTGCACACTCCAGACTCGATTGAGGACGATTGACGAGGCACTCGAGGACGCTACCGCGACTCGCCCTTTAAATAATCGACAAACTTCAATAATCGATGCCGTCCCCGCATTATACACGTTCGTGAAAGATGTTTATCGAGATGAAATTAATGTGGCAAAAATGCCCGCGTGAAATCGTAATGGCCCATTTCGATTTTGTTGAACTTGAATCGAGAATACACGTGTGTTGTATCACGAGTTATTGAGAATGTCACGAATTTTTACGAATAATGGACACGAAGATAATCATTTAAAAATTATTGTTGGAAATTGTCGAAGAAAAGAAATTTTCCAATATTGATTATTATTCGTTCAAAGAATTGTCTTCAAAGCAAAATACAATCGATGTTTCTCCGTTTGTAAAATTAAATATTTTAAAGTAATTTTAAGAGTGAGGGCTTATATATATATATATAATAATAAAATCTGAGGCCATTTCCTCGGAGTGGTTTAAGTGCAAAACGAATTTGAGGTTAAGCAGCGAACGAAATTCGCTGGGAGGAGTAGCGTGGAAAATTCAAGAACGCCACTCCGTGTCGAAGAATTCGAGTGCCGCTACCCTAAGCCTGGGTCAAGGTCGAAATAATTGGTTAAAACAGGTGTTCGTGATGAAAAGGATTCGAACTGCTCTCGATAATTGCGCGCACAGGCCTTTTTAGCCTCGCAGCCAGCAAATTTTCTCGTTAAAAATCTCGTCAATATGAATATATAAAAGAACGAAAAATATTCATTTAATCAATATTTTCATTAAAATATCATTCTTATCCTATCCTCCTTCGTTCGCAATAACAAAGTGTTAAAGTTAATTTTAATTTGGTAAAAATTTTAATTTCATGCCGATAGAAGAAATCAGTACCGAATTAACAATAGAACGGAGATTTAGAATTATAATTTCGTATCGAGTAACCAACGCTTCGAAAAAAGCCTGATTAATACGCGTGAATAACCCGTTTTAGAGGGAACTTAACACCTGTTCCGAATTACTGTAGTGGCGCGTAAGGAAAATGATTCGTGACAGGAAGGGAACAAAAGGTCCCATCAGGCACGTGCCAAGGAGAGAGAGAAAAAAAAAAAAAGTACTCGAAAGGTAACGATGCGTGAAGCTGGGTTCCTTTGTACCCGTGGTCAAGGACCATATTAATTCATCGATCATGAAAATGCTTCCTTTTCAAACACTCGAAAGTTTCTTTCAAAAGATTTTTTTTTTTATTTCTCATCTTTCGAACCGTATATCTATTGACGCTTGTAATCATCGTAATATCAAATCGGATAACAATTTTCTAAAAAATATTTCAAATTTTTAATACCTATACAGAATCGATTTAAAGAATAAATGACACAACAATTGCTTACAAGATAATTTAGAACATTATTAATCCATGGAGTGATCAACATTTTTTAACGTACAAAAAATAATTTAGATTAATAAAATCTATTGATTAATTAAAATTAGAAAATTAACATTCAAAGTTCGCACAATGGAATGCATAATTTAATTTATCAACAGATTTGATAAATTTGTCATCGAACGAATCAACAGTTAATCGATTTTGTACGATGATCAATGAGACGATAAAACAAATAACGTAATGCATCTTTATACACGTGTTTGTTTGCGATTGAATGCGTGTAATTTCAACGCGCCAGAAAAGGGTGCGCCATGTTGTCTGGCCGCCCCGCATTGCGCCAGTGAACTCGGCAAAATCCGGACACAACGACCGCCCGTATCTTTCACTTAATAGTTTTTGAACCTTTCAAGAATCTATCTTTTCTATTTATGATATCTGAATATATAACATAAGAAGGCAGATTTAAATCACAGAGAACAACATCTTGAGAAATATATTAATCATGATGGTCACCCATAATCAACACTTGTCATTATTGTTATATTGTTATATTTTAATATTATAGCATAACAATGTGAAAAATAGGAAAAGGAACATTTAATTTAGTTTTTTAAACAAAGTAGTAGCAGACAAGAAATTAATGGATGAAATTAGATTTGATATTTTATTCATATTAGATATGTTTTATTAAGAGAGTTTAATTAATTCAATTCTGTTAATAAAAGATTATTCATTTTCTCTTCTATCATACAATTTTATTAATATTGAATATTATTGTTATAGAGAACATTTTGAAAATTATAAATCTCGTTTATTTCAATAAATATAACACCATTGAGCGATATGCAATATATAGTAAATTACTTTATAATGTATATCACGTCTAATTATATTGTAATATTTTAGTATGATGACAAGTGTGAGATAGAAATAACGATAAATAGTATAAATGAAACATTTAAACATCAGATATAATGCTTAGATTGTTTTGTTACTTCCAAGATATATGAGTAGAAACCACGCAAAAGATCTACATAAATAAATATAATTATATACAAGAATTATGATGAAGATCTTCCTTCAAATAACATTTATTCCAATTATTAATATCTGAGCTGCCCTCAGATATTAGATTATATTAATTTTTATGATTAAAATTTTATTTGCAGAAAGAAAATATAATTGATCACGATTTCTCATTTTATGATAAAATCACATTTATATTGAATATATTCTTACTCGTTGAATTCAATTATCTGAATTTCTACTATTTGAACAAGTAATCAGTATCTGATATGGAACTGTCGAATGAATTCAGACAAATGAAATTCTAATAAAGTTAATATATAATTATACTAATTTAAAATTTAATAAATAGTTATTCTTGAGATCATTAATTAATAAAATATCTATAATTTTATGTTACAGAACTAGAAAAAATTCTATCTTATAAACTGTGCTAATAAAAAGCTGCTAATAAAAATCTAATTAATCCAAAATTAATGTAAAAATTCCTTAAATTTTCTGCATCAATGCACCAATATCGCGCGATTCTCATGGAATATAGCTCATTTCCTTCGACACAATTACGAGTTTTTCATTGCGGATGCAGCCACCTACAGGACACGTCCTCGTTTCCTCCCCTTCAGCCTACTTCCGAGCGATGCAGGTTGAACGTGAACGATCGTTGTCGGTTTCTAGAACAGCTTCTCTCGAAAACAGCAGTTGAAATCAATTTTGTTGGATCAGCCGATCTGTGATGTCACAGCTTCAACGGGTGCAAACAGACTAATACAGTTAAAGGGATGGGTTGTTACGCCAATGGAATTCTGAATAGATTTTCATCTACATATTTTTTCTTGTTTTAAGAGCAAACAAGAACACAACGAAGATAGAAGTTTGTCTAAGGTACGTTTCTTTACTTTGCACGTAATGATCTTGGATTATTTTATATCTAATGATCTCAATGAAATAACATATTAAAAATCATGTAATAAAATAAAAATAAGATATTGTTTTGAAAAAAATCACTGTATACATATTATACAGTATATATATATTAGAAAATAAATTTTCTATAATTTTAAAAAGAATAATTTATTATTTTAAAGTTTGAAAATTCATTAGAGTTTTTCAAACTTCAAAATTATATGATCCACATGAAAAAAGAAATAATGATTGAGTAAATAGAATTTTTTAACCTAATACAAGAAACAGAAATCAATAATTATTAGATTATGTAAATTAAGAAAGAAAAAAATCTATAAGTGAAATATATTAACACAAAAAGTTTTCTTAAAATAATGCTTTTGTATTTTTGAAGCTTTTTTTTTTAAATTTATAAGTGATCTTAAAATAAGCTGTAATTATTCAATAAAAATTACTATAATTCTTAAATTAATGATTATGAAAAGATAGTACTAATGGTAAGTATAAAATAATATTTTTCCTGTTCTTCCTTGAAATTTTTATTTATAGCGATACAGCTTGTTTTAAGAACATGCTCATTAAGGGGATTAGACTATCTGAGTTATAGTAGACAAAAATTATATTTACTTTCCAACAAGACCTAAGAATTTCTCTCGTAATTAGTCCTCTAACGAGGTAGAAATGCTAGTTCCTGTTATATTTAGCGGTAAATGGAGGAAGGGAAGTTGTCATATGGGGAATGTATGGGGCGCCAGGTGTTGCGACGCGATCTGCTTGTGCAACACCTGCCTTGCGGGAGGTATATCCATGGAATTCACATAATTATTAATAATTAAATTAGACGTTTCTTGAAATAATTCCCGCTAATAACCAACAAACAAACTTGAGTATCTCCAAAACTTCCAAAAATTTCAACTTCCCTCACAAAAAGAAAATTAAAATTAAATCACGTTTTTTCTAATAATTACTGTCACAGTTTAAAGATTTTTTAATAATCATTACGTTACATATTACACTTATCTTTTCACAATTCTTTGTGATTATTCTATTTAAAAAAAAAAAAAAAAAAAAAAAANAAAAAAAAAAAAAAAAAAAAAAGAAAGAAAGAAAAGAAAAAAGAAAGAAAAAAAACATACACATCCCATAAATTTGCCCAAAGATTCGAAAATATATCCTCAACATACAACAATATACACAGAACAAGATAAATTCGGTTATTTTAAGGAACCCCGCGGAACAATCCCCCATAAGACTGCTCGAGGAAAACAGTTTAAAGTAGACCGAAAACATCGACAAGGACGGGGGAATCGCGTTCAATTTATCGAACGCATATATAACAAGCCCTCCAGCCTAAAAGCAACAATCGGTGAAAAGAGAGTTCGGCCGGGCGAGGAAACAGGGAGCCAAAAATAATGTTCCCTCGAATTTATTATTCGATTCCACCGCCACTCTTCTTCTCTTTCTCTTTTCCCGACTGCCTAGTGGCAAAAGGCCGGGGCGAGGGGAAAGGGGGAGGGGAGGGGAGGGGAGGGGAAGGGAGCAGAGCAGAGCAGAGCAACAAGGCGAACGACAAGCACGACAACTACGACGAAAGTCAAGAACGTGGAGTGCCTACGAATGTGGAGAAGGCAAATTGAAGTAGGTCATAGCTTCCAGATTCCCTTTGCAGGCCGGAATAATCTTCACCTTCCTTCCTACCCCTTGAATCGTACGGCCACACGGTAATCCCCCGGGAGCACACGGGCAGAAACGGGGCTTGAATTCATTATTTCCCATTTCCACGGCATCCCTTAATTGCATTCGCTTTCGTTCGGCCATAATTCGTCTACCGGCCATTTTCCTTCCTCACAGCCTCTCTCCATTTTATTTATCATCTTTTTCTCCATTATTTTTGACTTCGTAGGACGAGTCTAGTAAATTTTAAGGTTAAACTTAGGTTACGAACTTCTCTAGTAATTCCTAACGTTAAGCAAACAAGAAACAAAAATACTATAAAAATGTATGCTTTCTACGTTATGTAATTTAAAAAGATACTGTCGTGTTTATATTATACAAGTACATATATAAGTTATTACATCGTTAATAAGTTTTAATTTCATTTTATAACTATAATATTCATTTATCTTAAATTAAATGTCCTGATTTGTAAACATACATTATGATAATATTTTTGCAAACGTTATTGTAGTCTCCATTCCAGTAAATTATATTTCATAATAGAAATATAATTTGGAATTAGAACTTTGTATAATAAAAATAAAATATTTCTAAATGCTATAAGAAACATTAAGAATAGTCGAAAAACATTTCAACATTTCTACGAAACGTATTCGAAATTACGACAAAATGATCAAAGATAAACATCCAATCGTCCATATCATATCACGAATATAATATTTGAAATGTTATTGAAACATTGGCAGCCATTATTATTCAACCAGACAAACTTCTTGCTCAACAGAAGTAATTCGAGCAACAATCGCGATAATCTGGCATCCCTTCGAGAAGATTTTCTCAGTAGTCGACAGATCCATAGTGGACAGATTCGTAATACGCGATAATCATCGTGCCCTCCTCGCTGTGACAATCTGCCTCGACCTTGACAGTAAGAAGAACTCGATGGAAAATTGTAGTTGACGAGGGTGCTCCCATTTGCTCGAGGATACTCCCGATTCATCGTTAGATTTTGTTTTTCTGTAGGTTCGCTTGAAAATCCTTCGTGTCTATTAGCTCCGATAAGGATTGTCCTTGATGAGTCGAGGTCGTTGGTGAAACGGGATCGTCGATCCCCCAGGGTGATCTGTGTGTGTTTGACATCAATCACCCGCCATTTCTCCGAAGGGCTTCTTAAAAGAAATCACAACAACTTCTGACGAACTTCTTTAGTTGTTCGTAATAAGGAAAAACAGTATGAATTTCAAGGTTATCGATGTGACCAAAAGTTGGAGAGATTTCTTTTATTATGGCTGTTTGGCGAGATAGAGGACTTATAATACGAACTTTCGTCCTTTGAAGATAGATAAAATATAGATGAGATCTAATATATTGCAAATAGATTCGAATATAAGTGGAAAATTTTGGATGCTTTATGATTATTTAGAAGAAGGATCAATATTTATAAGTGGTTTTTTAACATAACCTAAATGAGTTCAACAAAAATTAATTTTAATCTAATGTACACAATGTTTGAATAGTGGAAGATTTATATAATAAAATGTATCAATGATAAAATAAAATATCAAAAAGAAATAGCAAATTTTCAAATAATAAATATATTCGAATAATAAACATTTTAATATATTACCTTTTTGAATAATATTTGAGGATTTTCATTGTTCTCCGTGTAAGGAATTTCCAATATGGACGGTAGTAAAATCGATTTTAGGAGTGAGAAGGATTTTATTTCCGTTTCGATCTTTTCACACGGTTGTAAAGAGACAACGTTCCAGAAATTCGTCTCACGAAAACACTATGAAAGAGACAATCCGTCCTTGATGCGATATGGCGAAGACATTCACACGTTTAAAGACAGGAGAAAAACAGTGGCCTGGCATCGATTGCGTTTCGTCTCGACGGGCATTGTTATCTGTACGTTTAAATGAAAATTGATACAATAAAATATATTAGAAAAATATTCGATGAAACTTTAAGTTAAAGTTTTGTCACCTATTGAAATAATGATTTCAAAAAGTTTATAAAAGTTATTATTTATAAAAGTTTACTATTTGAAATAAATAATACGTAATGAAAATCTTTTTATTAAAACGTGTCAATTTCTTTCTATTAAACTCATTAAATAAATAACAAAGAGTAGATTAGAAAAAATCAATATTCTGTTATAAATAAATCATTGCATTTTCATTTTTCAATTGAATTGATTAAAAGAGAAAAAATTATACAGATAATTTATTTTCATTCATTAACTCGTTAATATTAAATTTGAAACAAGTTATATAATTCAAACGAAAGAAACACTTTACTCGTGGAATAATTGAATAATAAACTACCTCTCTGAAATTATAATTATTATAAATAATACATCTTTCACTATTGATAATGTCCTCTGTTGTCGAAGAACGATCGTCATAAAAGAAGAAAATGAGAAAAAAAAGAATAAAGAGGAGAAAGATCATAAAGCGAGAAGAGAAAGAAAGAGAGAAAAAAAGTCACGATGGATCTGTTTATTGCCAGCCGAAATAAAAATCACGGTGCTCGGTGGGTGGCGCGTGGTTTCGCGACGAGGAGCAACGCGGTAATGTCAACGGCTCTTGTATCAGCTAGAGAGCCACTCGTCCTCTTCCACTGTCTTCTTCCTTTCAGCCTCCTCTTCGAGCTTCGCCTCTCTACTTGCGAAAGATGCAATCAATTATGACGACTTTACAATTCCCTTCTTGTCGTCCGCGTCGTCTGCCACTTCATTCGCTTCTCCGTCATCTCTTCTGACTTTTTTTTTTACTACGAACGTCTGGCAAATTTAAATTTCGCGCGTACGAAGTAACGACGTGTTATTCAATAATCATTATCGAAACGATTAAAACATCAAGTGACTTTATATCATCACCGATAGTGAACTGAAATTTATATAATATTGTGATATTAATATATAATTTGAATTATTATATTTAATTTGAAATTTAAATTTAACATTTCTTTTGTTTTTTTTTTTTTTTGAATTTTAAATTTAAATTTGATTAATTAATACAATGTTTATAGTAATGTATAATCTCTCTATTATATATATATATATATATATCATCACGAATCATCTTTCTTTCTATTCTAACCTAACTTATTTTAATTTGATTTTAAAATATTTATTATATTATTATTATAATTTTGTATTTTACCTTAATTAAAATGATTGTTTAATTAAAATGGAATAATTAAAAAATCAAATTAAAAAATTAAAAAAACTATGAAAGCATTATTGGCATGGTTAGAAACTTCATATCGTAAAAGCAGTTTGCATATCCACAGAGTGCCGTAAAAAATCCTAGGTGATCCATATCGAGAACAGTTAGTTAGACGTTATATTTTTAAAACAGTAGCTGTCTACTAGTAGCAAATAATTTTTACGCGTTGTGACACCGGCGCCGTTTTAGCAAGCGTAGGCGAGGTTAGATTTACTCGCGCTGAACCATTCGCGTCTGGTCGGCGTCTGGAGTCGCGTCTCGCTCGTAAAGTCATCAGTCGCTTACAGAATTGGCCGGTTGAAACTATTACGTGCTTTTTACGACGCTTGACTTTCGTGTTGTCTCATTTTCGAAAGCTTCATTGTAACATGGATGTACGATGCTGTCACCGGTGACACAGTTCTTTTCCCTTGGCAAAACAAAATTCTCATTTACGCGATAAATGCGACGGATTAACGAGGAACTGACAGAATATTTTGTGTAAATTGTGAGAATCTTTCTTCTTGAAAGTGAAATTTCTTTTTTTACTTGTTTATCCTAATATTTCCTTTGACACACACAATCCAAAGATTGATCAATATCATTTATTATATAACGTAGAATGGAACTATGTAATCTATATACATCTGTAATATATTCTGGCACGATTTTTCCTACTTGACATACTAAATTCTCATTGCATGACAAAAGTGATGGAATAATATAGAATTGTCAGAATATTTTATATTAATGTAAGTATCAAAATCTTCTCAAATGAAAATTGCTTTTACTATTCTACTCTCTCTACTTAACCTCTATTTTAATACAAAAGATTTGAAGATCATTCGATAATCTTTCATATATATGAAAAAATTTCTTATTTTGATATACAATATCTATAGAAAGATGCAAAAAAACTAATAATTTTTGATATTCCAAAACGAAATTTATTTAAAATAGCAAATTAACGAAAAATTGATACGATATTTCCTGTATCAATAATTTTCTAAAATAAAAGTTTATTATTTTATACTAACCTCTTTTTTTATATAATTCGACTTGAAACAGGAAACAAATAACCTCGAACTATGAAATATTCTTTTTCTATCGTTTCGTTGTATAGATGGACAAGATAATTTTCGTTACGACACAAAACGCCATTTTGTTCGAATGTCTTTATGCGACTCGTTTCAGATCTATTTGAAAAATCGATTGTCCTATCGATTATCGATCTTTTACGATAGAAATCGAGAATACGGTAGAGGAACGATCTAGCGAGTTGAAAGAAGACATCGTACGTGCTGCCACGATGGGACTATCGTATGTACAGATGTGTTCGTTCGTGTAACGTAGTGGTCTATCAATTTCGCGGGTCTGGACGTTTACGAGGAGATCGTAAAGGCGACGTAATAGGCGTACATGGTCGTATAGACTGTCGCCGGGTGGTCAGGAAATTCGATCGAGCGCGAAGGGTTTTACGTAAGTCTCGAGATCCTTCGATCGTCCTCTATGTCGCAGTGTTCGTTGCAAATGTTACGCAGTGAACATAACCTCGAAATACATTCTTCGATTTCCTGCTTTTCTTCTAATGGCAATTGAAAATTCGTTACAAGAATATGGAATATGAAGAAAGTAAGTTGTTCGTTTTACTTTACGTTCTCGTCTGCTAGTTATTGCAGATTCAAGAATATTGCAGCCAAGAAATGATGATTTAATTTCTACGAATTAAAATTTAGAATTTTAATATTTTTTAATATTCTTTAAAAATTATAATTCAATTGATAATTATATCAATTGATAAAGAAAAATATTTTAAATTTTTTACAAAAGAATTATTAATGAAAGAAATAATTAATTAACTCAAAGCATCATATAATTATTCAACAAAATTAATTAAGTGATATTGATTTGTAGTTGAAATTTTTATCTATTCTCTTTGATTATTTTTATATTTTATTTTTTTTATTGATTAAATACTTCAAATCAATAATATTTTAAACGTATCAGCTAGACTTTATTTTCGCATCATTCTAATCTATATTACTTTCTTCTATTTTTTTTTTCTCAAATTGTATTAAACATGATAAGCAAACAAAAAAGAAAATAGAAGTATAATTTTTTCATATTTTTTCGATCTCGTTATTTTATATTCATTATTAGTATTTTATACAAAAACGAAGATATCAAAATTTATGTTATAATTTCTTTGATTAATTAGAAAATATTTTTGACAAAAGTAAGAAATAAGAATAAAAATAAATTGAAAAGTTTCTTTTGTTTAGTAGGTTTAATAATAGGTTTCTTTTTTATAATAATTTATATTGAAATTTAATAGACGATAATATTTAATGATTGAAACTCAACAAACTATAATATAAAAATGACACTCGTCTTACCTGTCAGATAATCGAGATTCAAATCTTATCTTAATTTTCTTTCGAATATTTTATCTTTTATTTTTAAAATTTTAATAATGTAATTACATAATATTTAGTTTGATTCTTATGATTCTTATTCACAAGAGGATTTTTTCATTTTATGGTATCTTCTTTTCATATACACGATATCAATACTAGAACTAGAAAATAACAAATTCTCAAAAATATATTTCAAAGAATGTCACAGGGTGGCCAGGCCTATATATTTATATTTTATTAGCCTAGCTGGAAACCACGTAGGCTGAAGCAATGCTAGAATTTTTTCAATGTTCGATACTAAACAACCGTGCCAGAAGTCGAATATTACGGTGCAACGTTTTTCGCGTAAAAACATTATGTGTTGTTGTTTGCGAAGACTTCCGGTATGATAATATTATCATAACTTATATATAAACAAGCATCGAAATAAAGTTAAATACATAAAAATATAGTTGTCGAGATTGCATCATAAAATTTGTATCAGAATCTCATTCTTTTCGTTTCCTTAAAAAAAGCGAATTCTAACCTAACCTAAAATGCAAGAAATTGAATTTTTATTATGGCTTAGAGCTAATCCTTCAAGTTTTATTATTTGAAATATTTATTTGAAATTAAAAAATTCAAAAGAAAGAAAATTCGATGCAACTTTTGAATTGTTCTTCAATTTTGAGAGATTATTTTTAAACATAGTTAATTAGAATAACTTGTTCTTCTTCGCAAACACTTCCACTTTTATCTCTTTCTTTCGAGTTTAGAAATATAATCAAATATCGAAAATAAGTATTTATCATTTGTGTATAAATACAAATTGCAAAATCAAAATTTATTATAAATGTTTCAAGACTTTATATATTAATTTATCTTTTCATGGAATGAATATAATTATCAAAGGTAAAAAAAATGCATTAAATCTTCCTTAAAAACAGTTTATTTTAAACAATCTAATGTTTGATGTAATTAGATTTCAGCAACAGTTTCTAAAACGATCTACGAAGATTATCAAAAGATATCACAAGATCAAAGCATATGATTTCGCGAAAATTTGAGATTCATCAAAGCGTTTTAAAGTCCGGCCACCTGCGGAGCTTCATCGCGAGCGTGGGCTGCTGAGTGCAAGAAGAAGGGGTGTCAAGGGTGAAGCTCTCGAGTATGAGTATACACGTCAACGCACATGGTAATACTGATAAATATTGTATTAGATTTTTTTCCATTTCAAAATTCTGGTACTAATGATTATTAATCTGCCGTAGACAAACATTTGAAGATAAAATTATTCACAGATCGTCAACGACTTAATTTATGTATATAAGATGAGTATTATTGATAATTATATTATTAATAATTATTTCTACTATAATTTTAATCAATATTGTCAATAATCAATTTGAATTATTTACAATATTTTAGGTTTAAAGGATTCTCAAGATAACATGAAATTTATAATAGAAAACGAAATCTGTTATGATAAATCGGATCTACATGATATTCTAGGTGGTATAACTGTCGGATAATATTCGAATGGTTGAATAATCGGTGGGATAGAATCATTATAAGCCGAGCAATAGACATAAATCAAAGAAGATCTACGATTCCCTGCAATATCTTTGAAACTATCGATGATACTGTTACACATTACATTATATTTAATTAAAATTTATTTTTTTTTAAATTCTTTTTATTTTTTTACAAAACGTAATACATATTCTATCTAACAATTTAATATCAAAATAAATATACGTAGAAATATTTTTTATCTTACAAAATATTTACATTTATTCCATTATTTCGTTTTTTTAAGCATTTTATAAAACCCTAAATGCTTTTTGAAGCAAATTTATTATATTTATTTTGAAAAAAATGTATAATTTAATGTTTATGACTTATGATTGGTAATGTGTAATACGATGAAATAAATGATAACAATTTTATGTTATTTATGTCTTGTCCATATTTTGGATAAGATATAGATATACATCAAATTCATTTATGGGAATTATTAGATCATCAGATTATTAAACTTGGCAACGACCTCATAGAAGGTTTATATCTTTTAACGAAAGATTCACATCTTCATCATATATTATCACTTATAGCAATATCTATTTAAGGAGAAATGGCAATGGCGATAAATCGAAGAGGCATGTTTCTTTGGTCTGTTTCCAGCGAACTGAAGAAATTCCGTGTCAAAATTCGCTAATTATAGTTCAACTAGCAACAAGGCGAACGCGTTACCATCAACGTTGACGGCCGCGACGACTCGCTTGGACTTGAACCAATCCTGACCTTCCCTGCTGCGTCGTGACGACCTAGAAAATTGCGTGCGTCATATTCGTCGCAGCGTGTCAAACGAGCCGTATATGTTATATTATTCCACTGAATATCGTGACCGGAAATATTAAATGACGTGATAACTGAAATATATCATGCAAAATTTTGATTTAAGATTCAAAAAAAAAAAATCTAATGTCTATTTGAGAAATCTGTAATTCGAAAATATATAAATTTGAGGATTTGAGAAATTTTTGGAACTAAAAATTAAAAAAATCTTTAATTCAGAATTCGAAATTTAAGATCATTCATTAATTTAAAACTTAGAATTTGAAATATTTTGAATAAGGAAATATACGAATATAATTTCATATTTAGGATTCAAGAAATTAAGAAATATTTATTATTTTTTTTTATAATTTTGAAACTAGGGAAATTTATTGATTAATATTGTAAAAATTTGTAATTAAATATTTAAAAATAGAAAAATCTTTAATTTAAGATCTAAAATGATAAAAAAATGTTAAGGAATGTTATATTATATTTTAATAGGAATACGAATTGCTCATTAAAATAGAATTTCTATCAAAATTCTTTGGAAAACAATTAGTAATTATAATTGAAATTTATATAATATAAATTTATGATTTCCTGTATTATTTAAAGCCTTATATTTATAAATATTTTACATTCAATTGTCAGATTTATAATTAATTTTATTATAATTAATGATAATTCTTCTAATTGTATAATTAGAATTGTATAATTCACACATAATAAAAATGATCATTAATTACAAATGAAGTTTTCTTATTTAATAAAACATAAATATGGATGGAAGAGGTAAATGATCCTCAAAACCAATAACATTTAAATAGATAAGAATATAATAAAACTTGTTGTTAATCAAAATTCAATGAAAGTCCAATCAAAAGTCCAATGAAATTAGCATCAATAACCATATTCTAGAATATAATGTAAATAATTACAAAGTAACTATGATGTATTGAAAATTGTTCGCACATTGCATATCTACGATACTTTGAAGGGAAGGGATAACTAAGAGATATAGTATATTTATTGTTCCATACATGTAAATTCACCACCTCTTTCCGTAACATGTGGGTACGCTAATAGCTGGTATAAATGTTGTATGCATATATGTAAAAAGTTATCACGGTAACGTGGCGTTTCCGTTTCTCATCATTTTATGCGACCACAATTCCGATACTTGCACACCTTTCAAAATCGAACTCTTATGCGTGACATGCATAATGCATCGATCGCATTGAACATATAAATGCGATAAAAATCCATCACACGAAAATGTCAAGTTGAGATGTATGTAGATTTATAAGTATAATTTGACGAAAAATATTTTTTAAACATTTGATATTCGAAAATTTATCGATGGTTCAACATGTTATGCAATCGTTAAACGTTTGATGCTCTTTGCAAAAGTGAAAATTTAATAAAAAAAAATATTAAAATAAAGAATCTATAAACCTTCTATTATCGAAGAAAATAAACTTAAACATTTAGGCAATCCAATTTAGATTTTTACATTCACTTCAACAAAGAATTATAACATAACAAAACGAAAAACTTTACAATCTCTCCATTATGAACAAAAAATGAAGGAAGAATGAAATATCACTCACGTCAACGATACAATTTGCCTACAAAGATTTGAATCATCCCAGAAATAACACAAACGAGAAAAAGAACGAAAATAAAGAAAATATATATATCCTTATTACTGAACAGAAAAAAGACGATAAAGTTTACATTTTGGAAAATTAATTTCCGTTGAATATCGTTTAAAAGATAGAAAAAATATACAGAAGAAGAGGATAGAAATTGAAATAAAGAAGAATAGGGAACGAGGTCTACTTTGTGTGTTCCGCTGTTGAAGTTTCTAAGGCTAGTCGGGATGACCGTGACCTTACCGAACGCTCGCATAGGCCGAACATCGTGTCGAAAGCGCGATGGCTGAAGGGTGGCGGTCGAAACGAGCCTCAATTGAGGAAGATGCGTGCCGCTAATTAGCACCAATTGCCGTCACCGACGAACAGACATTAATATTCGGCTCATCGATATTATCCCCGTGACCCCTCGGGATCGGTCGGCTTCTAAGCCCATCGATCGTAATTTTGGCGGCGCCCGCGAAACAAATGGCGGACAGGGATTGCTGGAATAATAATAGATGATGGATGTTATATTTCTTCGTTTGGAAACGGCGAATGGAATGTGCTCCCTCGCTAATTTTTTTCTGATGGAAATATTAATTGATTGCAAACGTTCATGTAAATTTACAACTTTGATAATATATATATATATATATATATATATATATATATACAGTAATGTGGAAATATACAGTAATATTTGGAAAAGGAATGGAATAATTTTTAAAGTAGAATATACGATAATTTGTAATGGATTTTGAAAAAGTGTTAAACAAAGAGGATTTCATTTGTTAATTGAAAATTTAAATTGGATATTAAAAGATGAAGCTTTAAATTGTAATTTAATCTTTTTTTTATTAAGTTCTTCAGAATGTTCATAAGGTTGTAGAGGATTTTAAGGGGATTATAATGGGGGAGGGAAAACGAAAGAAAGAAGGCAAACAAACGTTTATTTTTCTCATCGTAGAAAGGAATGAGGAATGGGGTGTGAACGATCTGGGAGAAAAACTAATTTCGATGGAAAGTAAGATAGACTCACGCCCGACCGATACCGGAAATGGAATAAGGGATGAGGGAGAACAAAGCCGTGAAATGAAACCTCACTGTTTGCACGAGATAAAGAGGCCAACCGAGGTTTGGCTGCTCAAAGAACTGGAAGAATGTGAAGGACGAAGACGTTGGAATAAAAAAAGAACGAATACTAATTAAAAAATTTCCAATAACAATTATTATATTTGAAGTGCATCTCTCAATTGTTTCAATAAAAAAATTTCATTCTCAATAATGTAAAGTGTAAAAGGAATAAGATTTAACAAAGTTCAGAAGATATCACAACAAAAAAACGAATTATTTTGGTATTTAAATTAAAAAGTTGAACATCTCAGAGTAAAAAAAATATAAAAAGAAAAAGAATTGTGAAACTCATCATAGAAAAAAAAAAATCTTCGAAGTTAAGAAATAAATCTTTTGTTTCAAAACAACTCATTATTCGATTGTTCAAAAATTCCAATTCCTACAAAAAACAATCTTCTTCGCCCAACATTAATAATGGTGAAATCAATTCAAATAAACGTCACGATTTCAAATATGAAATGGGGCAGAAGGAAGGTTACGCGGGTGGTGGAAGTTCGATAAAGAAATCTTCATCGCGAAGAAAGGGAGGAAAAGAAAAAGAAAAAGAAAGAAAGGAAGAAAGAAAGAAAGATAAAAAGAAAACAGTAAAGAAGAAGAAAGAAGCGAGTGTCGAGGTAAGAAAGCGTTCAGGGTTTTAAGGGGATAGAGAGAGGCAAGATGGCAGGTGTGGGTGATTGGGGGCGATCGATGAACCCCCGAGAAAAAGCTGGGCGGCGGAGGTGGAAGGGACGTTGCCGCAGGGGGGAGGGGCGGAGAGGAGGGTACGCCACGAGGGTGCCACGAGGAGAACGGTGGATGTAAGGGGTGATGGACTGGGGGCAGCAGGTCACTCGACTTTAGCTACACCTATCGCCTATGCAATTCCTTTCTACTCCAATGTTGTTGATGACGAGGAGGAGAGGGAAAGTGTGATTTTCATTCATATTAAATTCTCAAAATTATGAGATTTTGTTTTCTTTTTTTTTCAATATTAGTATCGCTAATGATAAATGATATATCCTTTTTAAAAACTTAAGCGTGAGATATTAACTCGAATGAAATTCCAATAATCAACAAATAGATTCGATTCTAAATAATTTTTCCTTTAATATAATGATGTATTGATATTATTACGTGAGATGAATCGTGTAATACGATTTTAAAAATATTATTATTGAAACAATAATCTATATAACAAAAAATCGATCCTCCAACAAGCAACGAACAGAAATTGTTGAATCAAATTACTCGATTCACCTTCTAATCACCTTCCATCCTCTTTAAACGTTAAAAATCCATCCAACCTGGCTCGATTTAATCAAGTGTAAAGAAAATTGGTGTAAACGAGCGGCTTACTAAGAATCCACGAAACTTATCATGGTCAAATTGGACGGAGCGATCAACGTGTGTGGCGGGCGATTCCCTCTCGATTAAAAAGGAGTAGTAGGGAAGATCGGTGGCCGTCGAAAAATCGGCGCAGACGGACGCAACAATCGACCTTTGTGCCCAGGCCCGTGACCCCCGCGTATGTATACGTCCTCGCCTGGATGTCATATTACTTATTGATATCGGAGGAATCCGATGCTCGTGGAACGGCCGTGAACGGCACTCTTAAATGGAAGTAATATTGGCCGGTTGATTTGGCAGCAGATCAAACGTTGGCTGGCGGTGAATCAAGCTTCTTTTTTGTACGTGTGTTGCCGCACGTTTTGAATTCGAATTCCCCGTTGATGATGTCACACGTCATCTCGCGTTTCTATATTGGCAATTTCGCCAGCCCGTGAGAACATTTGACGGATCCATCCAGTTGGCCCACGCATTCTCGTGCCCCCTGAGAGAAGAACGACGAAGAATAAAGGCTAAGCGGGAGCTTCGTCATTGACTCGGTTTCGAATTGGGTTTAGAATTCCTGGTAATCGGGTCGATCAGAAATCAATTGATCGCAGCGGAGATGAGCTTCGTTCGTCGTTCGGAGATTGGCTTGGGATTTCAGGCTGTTTCAAATTCATCTCGTTTTTCTCTCGATTCTATTTCTGTCTTCGTAAAAATTTATAATTTTCTATATCGATTCAGGGTTGAATCAAGTTTTAAATTCAACTTTTCAAATTCTTAAATCTCACGATTTATAATTTTCTATATTAATTCAGGATTGAATCAAGTTTTCAAATTCTTAAATCTCACGATTTATAATTTTCTATATCGATTCAGGGTTGAATCAAGTTTTAAATTCAACTTTTCAAATTCTTAAATCTCACGATTTATAATTTTCTATATTAATTCAGGATTGAATCAAGTTTTCAAATTCTTAAATCTCACGATTTATAATTTTCTATATCGATTCAGGGTTGAATCAAGTTTTAAATTCAACTTTTTAAATTCTTAAATCTCACGATTTATAATTTTCTATATCGATTCAAGTTTTAAATTCAACTTTTCAAATTCTTAAATTTCACGATTTATAATTTTCTATATCGATTCAGGGTTGAATCAAATTGTTTTTAAATTTAACTTTTCAAATTCTTAAATCTCACGATTTATAATTTTCTATATCGATTCAGGGTTGAATCAAGTTGAGTTTGTTTTTAAATTCAACTTTTCAAATTCTTAAATCTCACGATTTATAATTTTCTATATCAGGGTTGAATCAAGTTTTAAATTCAACTTTTCAAATTCTTAAATCTCACGATTTATAATTTTCTATATCGATTCAGGGTTGAATCAAATTGTTTTTAAATTCAACTTTTCAAATTCTTAAATCTCACGATTCGTTATAAATAAACGGATGATAGATTGAAGATGTTTGATGATTGAAACAGTAAATGTTATCTTGTGAAGAAAAATATATAGGGATTTCGACCACGCCTCGTGATCAGAAGGTGTGTTCAGAAGAATGTGAATTATCGAATGGGGGATCTGATCACCCCAGAGGAGATCTATAAAAGAACTTATATACTTTTTTTCCTAATTACAATTTCTCCATGGAGAAACTTTAGCTAGGAAAAAATTAAGTGAGCCTGGAAAACTGTTTGACTGGAAAACGATATGATTCGTGGACGAGGATAAAAGATATCGATGAACCTAGAAGGGAAGAGAAATTTATCAAACTCTCTCTCTTCCTACGAAAAATAAGATTCTCCCTCTAATTCTCATCCACTGAAAAGAAAAAGTCTCTCCATCAAAATTTTCGAAAAATAAATTTCATTCTTCCTTTTATTATCAAATTTTAAAATTTGAAATTTTAAATTTTGTTCAAATTTTTTCAAATTATCCCGAAATACCTTAAGATCGCTGATAACATGGCACAAATAAAACCATCCAAATGAATAAAGTAAAAAAAAAAAAAAAAAAAATAATAAAGAATAAAGCACATGCAGAAGAAATGAAGAGAAAGGAAACCGGAAGGATCGTTTAAATAAATGGCGCCCCATTTACGTAGATTCTTTTCCAAGAAACGGTATTGTATAGCGTAATCGGAAGGGCATTGACTTCGTCGAGCTTGCAAATCGCTTCCGAGCCTGTAAATCGACCGTGTGATATCACGTTTCGCAACCCGTGACTCGGCGGACAGCTTCGCCCTCCAAGGGATGAACAGCGGACGCATGGGATCAATTGGTGCAATTTCAATTGCAACCAATTGATTTTACCAATTATCACGTCGACGATGAAAATGAAATTTTTCCAAGTTTAGAATATTTACTTAACATTAACGGTAAAATAAAAGAGAAAAACGTAAGATAAATTTATAATTATCGATAATCAATAAAGCTCTGTTAAATTACATATATATGATATATTGTAATATAAGTGTGAAGTATTAATAAATGCACACACGCTAAAAACGATTAAAGTTTAGTTTTAATCGTATGAAAAATTATACGAGGATATAAAATATCATATAATTGGATAAAAATAATATCCTATGTGCTGTATATATTATATATATATATATATATATATGTGGTATTTCATCGAATCGATAAAGGAATGAAATAAGCGTTTTTCGCTCTACATTTTCGGATTAGGAAAAAGCGATAGGTCATGCGAGCTTAATGGACGCACCGATTTTCTGGCCAAGAAAACCTTAATTCTATCGTGTGCTATAAAAGAGACTCGATACGTCATCTTCGATCGATACCGAGCTCAAGCTTCAATGATTATTATTATCAATGGAGAGAATGGAAATTATTAAAATTATTCATAGAAATTCTTTCGATTAAAACAGTTATAGATACGTTAAAAATTTTTGGAGTAATTTCGAATTAAATTAATATATCATTGACATCGAATGATTAAATCGGTATATCGCGTTTCAGAAAATTAATTTAAATCATATTCGGATAAGATGATTCGTAGATTTCCTTTTTATTAATATATTTCTAATTTTTGGGGAAAATCGATTTCAAAGAGGTGGAAAGAAAACATAAAAATGGATAAAATAATAAGATATCAATTAAGACTTATTTGTTATTTGTTAAAAGGAGTTTACCTTAAACGGAAAACGGAGACAGAGTAATTTCATTTTCTTTTTTTTTCCTCAATTCCAATGAATTTAATTCCATTTCCATTGGTCGCAAAGGCAGTGCCGTGGCATATTTGAATTGCAACAAAGTTACATCAGCGGAGGGTGGCAATAACGCGACTGTTTGTCGAATAAGGGTTGTGTAACGAGCAACGAGCTTTCAGTCGAACGTATATCCGTTCGTTCTCTATCTCCTTCCCTCTCGCCACTTCGTTTCTTCTGTTTGCACACCCTTAATGCACTTAGCGAACGCGAAGACACGTACATTTATAACTCTTCTATGCGGCGCCATTTGAATGGGCACGAGGAAGAAGAAGAAGAAGAAGAAGAAATAGGAACGAAACTCACTTGTTTATTTACGATTAGGGCCACGTTCTTTCACAACACTTTCAACCATCATAGTTTTCCGAGTTGAACGAGATCGATTCGATTAAATACTTTTTTACGAGATAACGTTCGATCATATCGTTTTCTTCCTAGAAATATTTACGAAAGGAAAATAAAAATATCTTAGAATATATCTATGAATAATTGGAAAACGAAAGTAGATTACGCGATCGAAACTAAAATTTATGTATGAATGACAAAATTTTTTAATTACCAAAATCATATCGTTTTTTTTAGAAATATTTAGGAAAGGAAAATAAAAATATTTTAGAATATATCTATGAATAATTGGAAAACGAAAGTTACGCGATCGAAACTAAAATTTATATATGAATAACAAAATTTTTTAATTACCAAAATCATATCGTTTTTTTTAGAAATATTTAGGAAAGGAAAATAAAAATATCTTAGAATATATCTATGAATAATTGGAAAACGAAAGTAGATTACGCGATAGAAACTAAAATTTATATATGAATGACAAAATTTTTTAATTACCAAAATTGTGGAATGATAGAAATTTATTATTATTATTATTATTTTCTTTACGAAAGATTAGAAGATAATATATATGCGATTGAATTGAAATTTTTTTCAATTCGAATAAAAATCAAATTATCGATTTTTCGTATGGATTCAAAAAACTTGCCACTCGAAAATTTCAAATAATAATTATAATTGCAAAGATATAAAGAAAAGATAAGAACAAAAAGCATTCGTCCAACTTTCTATTCTAAATAGATATCGTAAGCACGAAAGGTAAACAAAAAAGAGAAAAGATCACCCTCGTTTTCCACTTCCTAACAACTTAAGTAAGTCACGAAGAAAAAAACTTCAATCCACGAAAAATCCAGAAAATATTGCTCCCATTAATTTCATCCCTCGACGAACAACAATAATCCAAGCCCGCATCGTCGAAGTACACAAACTACTACCCCCTACCCTGTTTCACGTTCCTCGCAATTTCCCTCGCAATTGTTACATACTCTCTCTCTCTTTCTCTCTCTCTCTCTTTTTCTTTCATTCTTTAGCAATTTTCCGTTCCACCACGTATGCAGTAAGGAGGAAAGGAAACTCGTTTTTCAATCGTGGCATGCGATAATCGAAAAGGAGGAAGGGAGAGGGAAGGCACGGTTGGTCGGGTTCCTTGAGAGGGTTGAAACGAGGAGACGAGCAACGAGCGATATTAGCAATGGAGGGGGAGGGGGGAAGAAGCAAAGCGTAAGAAACGTAACGCCTCGCAAAGTCAACGCCCTGCCAGCTCGATGCTCGCTGCGTGTTATGCAACCCTCCGCGTCGAACCGCTCCTCCCCCTCGCCACCATCACCAAGCCAAGACTTTAGCGATCGCGTGGCCAACCCGAGTAATCCTCCAACACCTCGGGAAATTCTTGGAGAGAGAGAAAAAAAAGAAGAGAAAAAAAAAAAAAAAAAAAAAAACGCGTTGATCCGACTTAGGCTAGGCTGTAAATTTCCCTCTTCGTTTTTCCCTTTCCCTTCCTCCTTGGGGAATGATCCAATTTCGAGGCCATTCGAGGATCTGAAGGGGATCTATATAGTTTCTATATAGTTTTTCCCTTGTTTGAGAACGAGAAAGTTTGCTCGAAGAAAGTTTGATCAAACTTTTTTTGTTGTTTGAGATTTTCACGAGGTCGTTGCCGAGTTTTAAGGTTGGTTCCTTCCTTCCTTCCTTCCTTTCTTTCTTTTCTCTTTTTAGAGAATAGTTATGGAGAATTGTTAAGGGAATTTGCGAAAAATTTACTTTTTACAATTACAAGAAATTGGACGAACAGCATTGCACAGCTATAAAATTATACGGAGTTTAGAAGACTCTGCTCGAAATCACAATACAATAATCCTCCCTATTTCCCCGCCATCTTTAAATGCGTCCCCCTTATCCAAACTCCGAGTGAAACTGTAATTTATAACGTTTTAATATCCATCCACCACACGAATAAATCCAAAAATCCACTCACCCTCTGCCCAAACAACGCATGCTTCATCCCCCTGAAATCATCCCCCTCCGCCACTACTCGAAACCAACTCCCCAACTTTTCACCGGCCGACACCGTAAATCTCCATGAAACGTACGCGCTCCCATTTAATTATCCGCCCCCTCTTGCCCCCCCTCCCCCAAAGAAATAATCTTCCACCCCAATTGTCGCGCAACTTATCTCTCGCCACATCTCTCGATCCTAATTAACCAGTAGTGATTCACATTTTGCGCGTTTACGTGTCCGCGTTATTAATTAAACGAATTGGAGAGAGAGAGAGAGAGAGAGAGAGAGAGAGAGAGAGAGAGAGAGAGAGAGAGAGAGAGGGAGGGAGAGGAAATGGTTGGAAAAGAAATGCAAGGGTGCAAAAAAAGGCGATCGTGGTGGTGTTTTTACGTGGGTGTGGGAGAGCGTTTATGGTTTATGGTGGTGGTGTACGACCGGTATATGACAGCTGGTGTCACGGATCGTGGCTCGACCATGTGCTTACCGTACGCCACGAGGTTGTGGAGAAGGGGTGCTGAAATTCTCGAGTGTCGCGGCCACCGATTTTTCGAATTGGATTGATTTTATGGGGGGAGTGATGAGAAGAACGAGGGTGGAGAAGTTGTAGTGTGAATTCTGTTGGGATAACTCAGAGGAGGTTGTGATAATGTTTGGAATTGGTGTTGGTTGGTGATGCACTGTGTTAATTTGTGAATGTTTTTTAACTGGTAATGGAAATTGCAAAGTTTTGGAATAATATGAATTTGTGTGGTATTGGCTTATAGGAAAGTAGGAAAATTCAATCGGTATTATAGAAAGAAAAATATAGAATAATTTGATTTAAGAAGTTTTTCTTTCATAATTAAAGAAAAGTTTTATTTGTCGATTGGGTAAAAGAATATAAAAATATGTTTAATGAGATTAATAAATAAAAAATAGAATTACGTTTGTATCGAATGGAAAAATATAAAATTGTGTTTTGCAGTGAATTTGAGCGTGAACATTTATATATAAAATTTAAATAAAAAGAAAATAGAAAAAGATTCATAAAGAATTAACAAATACAGTTTGTTTCTATGATGAAGCAATTTATGAGGCATACGATGAAAAATATAAATTCGACGTCTCGTCAACGATACAGACTGCGTTTCCATTTCGAGGTCACGTAAACCTATGATTCGAGCTAGTGAATTTGGGTCACTGTCTTTTGTACAGGCGGAAAGGGTTGCCCTTTATTATTTTGAAACCAGTTCAGAGGGAACCTGAGCGGCGCGACAATGGAAGAAGAATCGTATCCCTTTCGAATGGAGTGAAAACCGCGATGACAGGTACGATAATGCCTCTTTGAGAGAAAGTGGTGTACCCTTTCCTTTCCACATGGCAAAAGTTACGAGCTTTCATCCTCTCCGCAGAGATCTCAACGCGCAGGAATTTTCATTTTTTTGGGATGATTTTTGACGAATCGTTTCACGTCGATTCGACTTCTCCATTCGTGATTATATCATTCGAATATTCGTTTTCATTCGAATTGAAAAATATTTAGCATAAAATCAATAAAAATCTAAGATTAATTAATAACATTAGATTTACGGGATTGAATTGAAATTGAAAAAAATAATTTTTTTTTTCTGCAAAATTATAAAACTGCAATAGCATTTCGAAAATTTATTTTTCTTTAAAAAGATGTTACTTAGATATTTTACTTATCAATGAAAGTATATATTATTCTTGTCGAATGTTTCTAAAAGTGCTGATAAATAGCTGAAAGATAAGCTTAAGCGGACCTAATGTAATTTGAAATGACGTCTGCTGACACAGTAATTGAAACGTAGACTACTACTATCTAGATTGACTTGATTATACAACAAAAATTTGTTCATTCGCTGTAACTCGAACACTCGAAATCATCACGTATGCAAATATTAATTCGCATCCGGAATTTTATTCTCTAATCAATTTTCTATATTATCTTTAATCCTTTGAATATATTTCTTAGTTAATTCGTAAAATAAGAAGATTAACAAAAAAAAAAAAAGAAAAAAAGAAAAAGAATTCATAAACGAAATGAACGTTGAACGATTAATCTACAAATTAATAATCTGAGAAATATACTAATTTGCGAGAAAAGAAATGAGAGAAAAAAAAAAAAATATCCTGTTAGAAAGTTGGAAGGAGAAGTGAAATTCTGGCGTGGGAAGTTTCGTTGGTTCAAGGCGTGTGTGTTTCGTTGATACGAGATTGTGTGAGTGGAAGGGTCGAAAGAGAATGAGAAAGCACAGCAACCCCGAAAAACAGTTCAAAACAGTATTTCGCCATCTTGATATCCATAACATAACCGCCATTACTAAGATTTTTATCTTCGAATCTATACAACAATTTTCAACGATCAGAGAAACACTTTATTCTACAAATTTATGCACGAAAATTTCGACTCGAATATATTTCAAATATTTCTTTGAAAACCAATATTTCGAATATTTTCAAATATTTCGAATTAGAAATCGCTTAGACTTAGATTTTTTTAGCAGAAACAAATTACGTCTGAGGTTAAAATGGTGCAAATTTTCAAGAAAGGTATAATTAGTTTATCAAACGTCCTAGAACCGTAATTACACTAGAATTATACAGTAATTACGCCGATTATCGCCGAAGCAATTGAGGACAAATCCATTCGGATAAGCGGTTCTTCGAATAATCGATGGGGGAAGAATCGAATTCGTCGATACGTTACGAAACAACTAAAGAAATTCAATATATATATATATATATATATTTGATAAGAAAAAAATGAATTTACAAAAATAAATAAATTATTTTTAATATTCCAAAATGCAAATATTATCAGATTAAATAATAAATTGAATATTTATTTTTTCGAATCTAAAAATCAAAATTCTCTTTCTATTTCTACCTACAAACATTCGTTATATTTATTGTAAACTTTCTTAACGTCGAAATTAATTTTCCACGCACCGATATGATTAGATTATCTTATTCCTAAAATATACCAAATCGTAAATATATAACATTGTTGTTGGAAGCTTAACAATTTCTATCGATACACTGTATAACGATTCTGCGAGTAGATTCGCAAGTATCCATGTGAAATTAAGGCTTATTCACACTTGGAGCTGATATCTAATCGTGCCTATTATTGCCGGTTGAATTATGCTTGTCCACCGGTTTATTGTGCATGGCAGACGGAAGCGTACAATGATCATACTGTGAATGTACAAACCCATTACAATAAACCGGTCCCATTGGCCTGGTGTCTGGCGCCTAAGCCCACAAAGACCGCCCTTAAGATTGTCGCAAAGAGTTCAAGAACAAGGAACATTTGTCGGTTGTCATAGACACTTAATGACTGGATCATGATCGCGATCCACTTATTTGAATAATATATCGATCGTGATAATCCGAGAAAAACATTGATTTATGTATACCTAACCGTTTTACGATTATGTTCGTGACACTAATGGCGTGTATTTCCTCATCAGGGGCGTGTAATAATTATTTCACTGTTAAACAATCGTTCGTTATTATATGTAATAAATATTAATATGTTAAAAATATTATTTTAGCATTGAGTTAATGTTACTCTTGATTTTTTTTAAGCGGAAAAAATTTTTAAATAAGAAATAACGATTTACGAAATAATTTTAGAAAGTTTCCAGATAGCTCGAAATAATTTTTTTCTTAATTTAGAAAATTTTTAAATGATAATTTAATTTGAGCCTTTTATATTATAGATTTTGGGGGGAAAATAGGATAATAATTGGAGAACAAAATTTTTTGGTTGGAGCGAATTTTAGCCAAGAACGAGGCCACGGTTCTCGTGGATGATGGATGCAAAATAACTTACGATGAAACATTTCGAAAAAGAGAGAGACGGAATCGAGGACGTCGAAACTTTGTACCATTTTATTCGTGATTCTATTAGGATAATTACGTACGTATATACGTAACGCGTTTCAATTGATTTTTGATTTTCTCGATATTATTATTATCGCAACGAAAAATGTTTCGAAATGAAAGTTGAAGGATTACTAATTTTTTCGAGAATGGAGAAAGGAACACTTTCTTGTCTTCGTGCAATTATTTTTATATACAAAATTCAAATTATTCTACCAAACTAATTTATGTATAATCTATATATCCTTTATAGAGAATATCGGGCTGCATCGATTAAAATATAATTCCATTAAAAAAAAGAAAAAAAATTGATCTTGATAGAGCCCTTACACACCCATCCACGAAAGGATAAATAAGAATATGCACCTCTTGACATCATTCAACTTTGATCTGAAACACTCATCGCTACGAGCAATAAATAATATCGAGGAAATGGAAGATATCAAAAGGTGTGAGAAAATTTGTTCAACGATTCAATCCGAACGAGCGATGGATAATTTCAATATTCTATTTCGATAAAATTTATAGATGCAGTTGAGTGGCCTTGACAATCGAGAGAACTTAGCCGAGCCGGTGGTCTAAAAATTAAATCATTGCCAACTATTCGTCACCATTCACAATAAACGTTTCATTCTGGGAAACTTTGATCTATAATAACTTTGGATGATTACGTCTAACCTCGATTTCTCTTATTAATTTATAACGCAATGTTTCTTAGAACTTAATAAAATGGTATTATGTATATAATAATCTAGTTGGCAACGCGTTCATCGTCGAATTGGAAACGAATCTCTTTACAATATAAGGAATTTCGAATTATGTATATAAATTTCATTTTTTCGTTGAAATAAATTTTAAATGTTTTTTTCTTTAATTCAAAGATGATGTAACTAAGAGACGTTGATAGGTAAACTGCAAATGTTTTTATGAAATTTGTGTATAACATTTAAAACAATTTCTATTTATTTTTTTTTTTCACGAAACATAAATATTTCCAGTTTCTTCACAATTTCTTCAACTTTTTTCATTTAAATCCCCTTTCCTATTCGAATCCCATTTAACGAGAAAAAAAAACTTTCAATATGAATGACACGTATCAACACACGAAGGTTAAAAATTACAATTAATTACAGTTAATTATTAAAGATCGTCAAAGGGTATTTAATTTACGATAAAGTAAAGAAAAAAGAATTTTCAATATGAATGACACGAATCAACACACGAAGCTTAAAAATTACAATTAATTACAATTAATTATTAAAGATCGTCGAAGGGTATCTAATTTACGATAAAGTAAAGAAAAAAGAACTTTCAATATGAATGACACGAATCAACACACGAAGTTTAAAAATTACAATTAATTACAGTTAATTATTAAAGATCGTCGAAGGGTATCTAATTTACGATAAAGTAAAATCGGGAAACCGGCTCGTGTCTCGTAAGATAGGGAGGGGGAACGGTGATGGTCTCTGACTCACCCTCGGTGAGAAAGAATTACGAGCGTCGAATGTTCGACCTCTCATAGAAGTCCCCGGTTTTTTCTTAGAAGTCCACATTTACACCGCGTTTGTCTCGTGGGATCTCGCAAGACGGAAGAAGGAAGACCCCCGACTTGTAATCAGGACACTTGGATTGCATAATGCTAATGGGAAACATGACGTATATCAAACGGAGGAAGATCATTTATTTATACTTGAGGCACGATTTTAATCGAAAACACTTTTTCCTCTTTAGACTTTTATTTAAAGTACCAAGAACGAGTAATTTTTCTATTATTTTCTCACATTATTTGTGAAAATGTGTTATAGAAATGAATAAGTTTGACAATAAGTTTATTATATATCTAATAGAATTTGTCGATTTTTTTTTTTTTAATTTTGTGATACGAATAAATCATATATCGAGAAATTCCACGAATTCTATCACTGTAGATTCTATTTCCATAAAAAATAATTACTTCAATTTAGATAGAAATTGTCCTCGTGACACAGTTTGTAGATAACGAATGCAGATAATTTGCAACAATGTTAGTTTAATTTTTAATTTCAATTTAATTTCTTCATTGATCCATCGAAGGTATAAATTATATATACAGATAATTTTCTTGACTAACGTACGTTTTATTTTATCTATTGGAAAAAGAAAAATTGTAAGATAAAAATGACTAATGGAAGGAAATAAAATAAATTAATTTGTCGTTTAGAAAATTTTAAAAATCTAATCGACAAAGATGAAAAGAAAGAGAACACCCTCGTCCAATTAGACGCCCAACCCCCTCCAAAGCGTAGCTTTGCAAACTACTTCGCACGCTACACCGGTGGCTATCGATCAGGGGGCCGTCCAAAAAACGATGCATTACGTAAAACTTGTCTCGACCCGATAAATCCTCTTCGATAAATCTTGCAATTTTCACTCGATAAACCGTGCGCTCTTCTTTTCCATAATCCTCTCCATAATCATTCATTCGAACGCTCGAAGTGAATACTCGTCTCGGAGCCGGTGAAAAAACGAGCAAAAATTTATCGCAGCCAGGTGGGGAACGACGGTTGAAACGACGCAGAAAATCTATTATATCCGTTTCTCGACGATCGTCTACCGCGACGGGAGAAAGAGAGCGATAGATTGCTCCTCTCTACGATATCTAAATTTAAGAAGTGGCACCACCAACGTTTCCTTCGATACGATTCGTTTCTGTGGACCACGCGCCGCCGTTTCCTTCTAAATCGTGGAAAACGGTGATGCGATGTGGGGTGAGGACGGACGCGTACCACGATCAATTAAGGAATCATTCTACGCGTAAAAATAAATCGAGAAAAATAAAGGAAAAGAACAATATATATTTCTCTTTATTTTTCGCTCGAAGTATTTTTAATTTTTCTTTCTTTTTTTAAAAAAAAAAAAAAAAAAAGCGAAAAAATTATCTATTTCTTTTTTTTTTTTTTTCCACGCGTAAAATAATCCATCGTTCGTAAATATACCCTTATAACTTTCGACATTTTCGGGAACGTTCTTATTTTCTCCCATCCAATAGAAATCACACTTTTATCGACTTTAATCGTCGAATAAAAAGGCGACGAAGACGGGCCAATCAGGAGAGGGAAATGAGGAAGGAGCAGGAGGAGGGAGAGGGGGAGGGAAAGTTACACACGGATGTTAGAAATAGACGAATAGGCGAATAGAGGGAAGATGTGGATGAAAACGGGCGAGGAGGAGAGAGAGAGAGAGAGAGAGATATGCCACTGCGAGGAGTAGCAGCGGTATGCGAAAAAATACACTCTTGGCACTTGGCTTCGGCACACTACGCGGATAAATAGCGCGCGTGGGTGCGGCTCGCCGATGTCTACGATGAGCCGCCACACGCCACGTTTCCACGCCGGAACGAGTCAGCGAACGAATACCGAAAAGAATGAGAAGGAACCGAGGAAAACACCCAACTTAGCCTGTAAGCACGTACCGTACCACTTAAACACTTTTCACAGGGGGGAACAATGTACCGCGTTCTTGTTATACATCGCGTGTGTATATATATATATATATATTCTATATTCCCGTTCAGGGTGCAACGATCCTAGGGTGTGATCTATTTGAGAGCAAAACTCTTTAAGAATTGTTACGACAGTATTATTTCCAGAGGACATTGACAATTATTCTTGGACAATCACTCTCGACCAGCCAGAATATCCGAATAGGCTCCCGTCCATACAAATGGCCAAGTAAAGATACATTTCAGAATTGTCGAGGTTTAAAAATCTTCGAAAAACACGCTTTCCAAAGCGATTCTCGAATATATTCGCGCTCCAAATATTACACGAGATATGGATTTTCCAACGACAATTTGGCATTTTTATTGTTATCGCGCGTACAATCGTAAACCTAGAAATGTAAATCCAGCAGGATTGTCATCATCGCGTGCGCTGGACAGTAAATCTATATATCTAAATGTGCTTCTGTTGTTGATTATCGTTGATGGTTCGAGAGGATAAAATTCGTTGATAAGAAGATCTTAGGAATTAGTTTCACTAAAAAAAAGCTACTTGCGCGTATTTTGTTGTGACAATTATATATATCGATTAAATTCAAGCCTCGATTTTTACCTTTGTCATTTAGCATATGACACTTTTCGTACGATCGTGAGAATTTGATGATACACGCTGTGTACGTAAAAATTAAAGACTCCGCGTAAGACATCGCTCGTTCCGGGTGGAAATAAATGGCGAAGTAAGAAGGATTCAGCTCGTTCGATCCACGAATGGGGAAAAACTGGGGAGCCCTAACGAATCTCGGTGCAACAGTTTCCTCGACACTGGATTTTGACGCAATGCGTCACATACTAGTTACTGTCACCACTTGACTATTCTCCGAAGAAAAAGTCGACCTAAAAAGCGCTGAATGCATATCTAGCTTCTGGCCCATCTGCCTTTTCCCTCTTTGTCTCCCTCCTCTCTCTCTCTCTCTCTCTCTCCCTCTCTCTCTCTCTCTCTCTTAATTAATCTCCCTTAATTTCTTCCGATTCTTTACTACTGCATGACGAACGAGACGAGATGAGATGAAAGGAAGCGTGAAAAGGGGAAACAGAAGAAGGAAAAGAGAGAAGGGGGGGGAGGGGAGAGAAAGGAAAGGACGAGGGAGGCGCGTAACGAATCGCGAAACAGAGCAGCAGCATTTTAATAATACACATATCTGCATGCTCTCGCGCGCGAGTGGACACGTTGCAGGCGCCAACATGCCGTGAATATTTCTCTTATTTCCCAGGCAGACGGGCCCGTGCTGTTTACTTTTCGTGTTTCAACCAGGCGGACAGCGTGCCTCGCGCTTTTCGACAAGCAGATTCGACTTTACCGAGTCGGATACTCTTCGATCTTTATCTACCCGATGTAACAAGATATCAATGTAATATGATATCCCGTGAATTCTATTTGACAAAATTTTATCTCGCAATTGGAATCTAACGAGGTTCTCGAGGTTCCATCTTTCGAGCGGTAAAAAGTTTTCGAATAATTCGAATACGATGGAATTTTTCGTTCGAATCGATATACGCTTAACTTGATTTCTCATTGATTTCGTATTGATCTGAAATGTATATTTTGCTATTATTCGAAGAAAATTCTCGGATGGATATCAAATTTAAAAGCGTTCTATTGTGAGTGAATCGAGTGAACGACGTTTGTATCGACGATACAACTTGTTAATTGAAAAATTAATAGTTTTGCTCGCCAAATTGTCCAATTATCCCATTTATTTCTCTGTTCTGTTCTCATCAGTTTTTATTTTTAGGTTTCAAGTTTTTTTAAAATTAATTAATGAATTAATAATAACCATCTTTAATTGTTCTTGCTTCCTTATCCTTATTAATATATCATATTAATATTACATGTCAATAAAAATGAAAATGAATTATTCAAGTGTTTCAAAATGAATAGATACTTAAGATGATAGAAAATTGTGATAAATAAAACGATACTTTTAATCAATCCTAAAAAAGATTCTTCGTTCTAAAGAAAGAAATTTCTTTTGACGTAATACGTTCGTTTTCTTAAAGGAATTTTCATCGTACGTTACATAACGACCTATACGTTTCCATACGAAATCCATTATTATTTTTACTTATTATAAAATTTGTTTAAAAACAAAAGAAACCTTATAAATATATCATTTATCGAAGACGATACAAAATTTCTACCTCTATTTACTTTCACGTTACGCAAAAACGACAAAAACCAAATAAAATTATCCCGCTAAAAAACATTCTTCGAAATTTCACAACATCTACGTACTTAACGCGTAATTTCCATCCGTACACGTGCGGATAAAAAGAAAAAAGAGACCATCTCGAGCGCAAAAAAACGTTGAGACGGAAAAAGTGTTGATACGGTTAGAGTGGAGATGATTCGCGGACCCTTTGGTGGGGCCTTGAGTGGTGATCGATTCTACTCCACACCCTTTAACCCTTCGCGATCCAATCGACCTTCTCCTTATTCCAATTAACCCAATAACAACCCCTTCTTCAAAATCCATATCTTCTCCAAAATCTACATCCCCATAATCCATCCACGTATTATCATATCCCTACACGCGCATACCCAGAGCAAATACATATACGTGTACGATAATCTCTATATAAAGAAACCGGTAAAACTTACCAGGAGAGACGGCGAGTGCGAGGAAGGCAGCGGCAGTGGCGAGCAGCAGTATCCTAATCGCGGTTCCGCCAGCCCGTCTTCTGCCCGGCCTCGGCGCAACGTGACATCCATCCCCGTGGCCGTGTTTCGATTGCACGTCGAGGACCACGTAAGCCGGTTCATCCGTTTGGCAAAGGAGTGGGTCCTCGTTCTCGGCGTCGTCCGCGACGCGGGACGCCGCGGCAACGCGTCTACGCCGTCTCGGCCGTGGTGACTGCTCGACGTCGCTAACACTACAGCTGCTGCCGATTCCGTGCTCGATTACCGGACCGTAATACATGGCCTGGAGGAGCGACCACCGCCGTGCCACCGGGTGCTGCACTCGTCAGCGTGTCCTCGTCGCAACGGCGCCGTACGCGACCGGGATTGCGGCTCCGCGAGCACCAGCGGCGTCCTTACCTACGACACCCAGCGATCTCAAGGATCCGCGGCTAAGAGGCATCACCACGACCTGGCTCGAGCCGAACCGATCACCACCAACACGCCCGGCACCAATCACCAACTCGTGATTCTTTCTCCTCCTCCTCCTCCTTCTTCTTCTTCTTCTTCTTCTTTCTCTTTCCTCTTCCGAGGGAATAATTTATAATAACTTCTTCCGATACTTTCTTAACTTTGCTGCTTCGTTGTTATCTCAAGCGAAGATTAGGTTACTTTCTTCCTTAGATATATATATATATATATATGTATGTGTGTATATATATATGTATATATATATATATATATATACGTTTATACAGGTGGTTTGTACAGGTAAGGTTTATCGGTAGATCTCTGGCGCTTTCATTTCTTCCCTTCTCGTTTCTTTTTTCCTTTTTCAGTCGTCTCGGCGTGTGTACACCCCTGTCCGCTCACTTCGACAACATGGCAAAATGGGAGGTAGAGGAAGGGAGGTATAGGAACTACGCGAAAGGTTCCCGTAGACACGACGGAAGTCACCCCGACGGAACTCGACTCGGTGAAGAGGAGGAACCGCGTGCGATCCGGCACTCGTACGCGTCGGAGGGAAGAAACCCTTTAAACGAAAGCGTACACGCTGTATTACCGGCGACACGTCGCGGCTCTCGCGGTGTACGTGCACGAGTGTGCAGCCCTGCGTGCGTGTAAGGGAGCAACGAAAGGGTTCGTCGCACTCCGAACCCTTTTCTTCCCTCTCTTTCTCTTCCTCTCTTCTCGTCTCCTACCACACGAATCCTATCGGTCTAACACCGGTAAAAAGTACGACGAAAAGAATGTCCCCGCCATTGAACAGCACCGCGTGTCACCAACCACCTTCGTTGTCGCACGATTACTCCTCTACAATATTTCCTTCCTTCCCTTCTTCCCTCGTCGTATCCTTATACTCCTTGTAGTCCTTGCGAGCGGCAACCGGCTGCGGCTCGTCGTATGTCCAGCGCGCCTGGACACCACTACCGTCCGGCAGAAAGTGTCGACTGCCACGAGGTGGACACCTCTGCGAGCCTCTGCCAGCGGCAGCAGCACCAGCGAGACAGCGGCGACGACGGCGGCGGCGGCGGCGGCAGCAGCAGCAGCGGCGGCAGCAGCAGCGGCGGCGGTAGGCAGCACCGGCGGTGCTGGTAGCAGTGGTGGTAGTAGCGGCACTGACAGCTGCAGCTGGTGGTGCACCGGCGCATCCGGCTACACCACGCATTCGTGTACGGAACGCAGTCACGTCCTAGGCTACTTTTACTCCGTCCATATGTATCTGCCCGTTCACGTCTTCTCACCGATACTCCTGATTTATAATATTACGAAAAATTAATAAGAAACGCGAGATACATATACGTATATATTCTCCTCTATATACATATATATATATTACATACACGTATATATAATATATATATATATAATATATATCCGTCGTTTTCTATTTTACGAGCGATTCCGAAAATTGGCCGTTCATATTTCGTATAAACCGGGAGAGAAATAATTGGTAATAATTGGAAGGCGGACAGATCCGTCCTCGTGGACTCGTCGGCGTGTACTGAACCTCGTGGACACGGTCCCGCGTGTGTCGTCCCCCGTGTCTGTGCGGCAACGTCAGTGCCAGCCAGAGTAGTGGAGAGTCTCCTCGCGCTCTAAGCTAGGCACTCGAGGCTGGCAGCACCACGACGCGGTGGTCTCTGGTCGCGCGACTGCTGAGCGGTTGTTCGGCTACGTCCGTGGCGAGCTCGTGCGGCCCGCAACGCTCTCCGCCGCACACGTCCGCCGACTCGCGCGCAGCCGGCTTTCGCGAGCGCGCTCTATACTGGCCGTGCGCCTCCTCCCTCCGCCCCGCCGTGGGGGATAGGAGGGCAGAGCAGGACGGAGCTTCGAGGTAGGAGAGGACGCGGTGGTAGTTGGAAGGCCGGTGGACGGTGAGACGGAGCGTATAGCTTTCGGGTATAACGGCAAGCGGCAGCAGCAGCGCCGCGACGCGCCACCACGTCGGGAACGCGCCCCTCGATACCCCGCCGATGCCATCGGCCTGGCCCGAAATCGATGCCCCGCAACGCGACGTCTCGAAACCACCCCCCGTTGCCCGACCTGTGCCATCAACGGAGCGCTGCTATACTCGCACGCTCTTTCCTCCCCTTCCCCCCTCCTTCGCTCTTCCTACTCCCCCCTCCCTCCTACCACGCGTTTTCCTCTTTACTCCGCGGCGACCAGTGTCTTTCTCCTTCTCATCCTTCTGGTTACGTGTTGAGGCTCTTTCGCTTTTTGGGCGGTGCTGCCTTCTCCCGCTCTATCTGTCTATTTATTCTTTCTTTTGTATGCGATTGCTACCTTCTTTTATTTCATTATATTTCTGAGATTATATTGTTTTTTCAATGGAATTTTTCATTTTTCTTCTCCTGTCTCCTTGCATCCTTTTAAATTTCGATCGTTCGTTCTTTGAATCCTTTCTTATTATCGTTCTCTTCCACAATTGTTTTCCTTTTGTTTCGATTCTTTCAGATTGGTTATACTTTGAAAATGTAACACAAGCGAACTGTTAAAACGATAAATTTTAATCCTTTTGAATTATGAAAATAAGATTCTTTAATGAAGAATATTAAAGAGATTGTAAAAATTATTTAATTATTAATTTGTTCTACCTATTTTTTATTTACTTTGTTGGATAACACCGTCTTTGTTTACCGGGGTTCAAGAGATGCATAGGTGCGATAATTTTGATCGTTTTATCGTACCTATCGGGGGTCGCATCTTTCCTCCGTGGAACGAACGGATACGTATTCTCTTTTTACAGCGGGCTGCATGAATGGTATACCATGAACGGCGGTGTCGTGTGACACGGATCGATCGCGGAAACTAATAGCTTGCATCGATGAGGGAATTGCACTGAAATTGGCGTTTTGTAAAATACGCTTGTTTTGAGAATGATCAGTTGATCAGTCATCGATTATTCAAACAAAATTCTTTTTCAATTTCTTTTCATTCTTAATTCTTCTATGCTCTTTAAATCATTTTTCACTCGATCGTATTTTTCTAAAAAGGATTTCTTACGTTTAAAAAAATATATCAAACAATCGTTGGGATTCGAAACAAGTTTTAACTTCCCTAGAAATCGATTATCGTTAAATACAAATATTATTTCTGCTATATAACGTTACACTTATATACATAATTGTATGTATTCAGGTAATATAATATTATTACTGCGGTGTAACATAATTCGTGGGCCGAAGTAAATGCGATCCATAAAAATTTATCGCAACTTTTTGTCCATTTTTCTTAAAGTTGGCACACGGCTCCCAGAACACGTAAAACGCCCCTTTTGTTGGATTACTCGACCGATATATATCCAAGCCTCTACAAAATGATTCCATCGGAATAAAATGAAGTAATCAACCGAATCGAGAATACATATATATATATAGGCCAGTCTTGAAACGTTGCAAGCATTATCAATCATCTCCTAGATTAAAGACTCTGAAAAAAAAAAAAAAAAAATAACCTATTTCATCCATCATCACGAATTACAAGATTAATACAAATCTTCTATATACAATAGACATAAGAGATAACATCTCCATCTGATGCAATCCGAAACAGTGCATTGCATAATCCAAACCTGAAGACGAACTAGCCCGAAAGGCGTCCGGGCGCACGATTCCCCTTCCAGAACCTATTTGTCCTAAATTAGGATGGTGAAAAAAAATTCAGAAACGCTTCCAGATCACTCCACAATGGTATCAATAAACCATGGAGTCGCCAGTCGCCGCGAGAACCGTCTGCTCTCCCACGAGATTTCCGTGGAAAGCGGGACACGCCGCGCGTTCCATCCTGAGTCGCCTTGGAGATGCTCCTAGCAGCCAGCCAGAGGAGTCAATAGACTCTACGTTGCGGCAGATGTACGTATCGATTTTGGAACGTTGATTCGCGCGTGTTCCAGAACGATACTGTTGCCCCCCATTGGACAGGGAGGCACGGGGAGATGTTGCATGGCGTCTCATGTTGGAGTTGCGCTCCTTTTTCCATGAACGACGACGTCCACGTCGGCAGCAGGCATGCGGGACGAGGCAGGGGGTTTTGGGAGCACCTGGAGGCCACTGGGTGGCCGGCATTGCCCTCGCCAGGTGGTTGCAACTTGTTGTTGCGGCTCCCCGAAACCTTTCTGCCAATGTCTCTATGGTGTCAAGCAACATTCGAGTGCTTGACTTGTTACCATTAAACTGTAGATTTAATTAACGTTTAATTAACAACTCTTGCTGATTTGTGTCGATGATTTATATTAGTATTTTGTATGTACTTTAACTGTTTATTGTTTATTTTTAGTAGTACATTGTATGGTTCAATCGTGTCGTGTCCTTTTATCCTGAGAGAAAATCGAAAAGAGAATTGAAATTTCAATGAAACATTCACAGGAAATTTATTTTCGAAATACTGGACTTTAAATCTAGAAAATTAGTCATATTGATGATATTTTCTTAGTATTAGTTATTTTATATATTCATTAGTAGAGTTGCTATTAATTTTCATAAATTAAAGAATTTAAATCGATTTTAATATTTAAAAGGATTAATTTCGTGATGATAATAAATTAAAAACAGATATTCTCTTATCCAGAAAATTTCATAAAATATACTTACGATCGGGAGAAATCAGAAATTGATTTATTACTCCTTTTCCTTGCTTTATTTACGAGTGCATAGTTCTCTATTATAATCGATTTGAAAAATTTATCCAAACATATCCAATCATGCCAATTATATATTCGATATATTTTATGACACATTATCTTTGTCCATTTCTAACGAATATTTATTGCTTCCTTTAACGGCCTGAAAATAAAATAAATGATGAAAGATTTTATACAGAAAGCCAGACACAAGGATAGTTTTTGATTTACCATAAAGCAATCCATTTTTAAGAAGTATGATGCAAGATTATATAACAAGATTCCTCGAAATTCAAAATTATTTAGAATCACGTGTTTAAGCAAGAAAGTTTGTGAAAATGGGAAAACATATGCAGCTGCTTTCCATGGATCATTTACGATGCCCGTTACCCTTGGCTGAGAGCTGATACGTCCTTCAGGCACGACCCCATTGTCCACGGTGAAAGGTATATACGTGGACGATCTTCCGCAAAATAAAAAGGAGCCTCGGTGTGGTCACCCCTCGTGTGGCACGCGCCACGATCCACCTTTCTTTTTTCTTCATCGTGCGGCCAGCCGTCGCCTTTCAGATCCCTCGGATAAGGAATCCTCCCTACTGCGAGCGGGGGAACTTTTTAGAATGTTACTCGTTCTGCGTACGAATGAAGGAGAGAGAGAGAGAGAGAGAGAGAGAGAGAGAGAGAGAGGGGGAGAGATCTTACGGCGCCTTTGATGTTGTTTTCAACACTGCCCATGGACTGTCGAACGTCGTGGTGCCCATTCAGCTTTGGCAATGGTGTTGCCAAGGAATAATGTCAAGGAAGATTTATATGTAAAATTGGTTTCGACAGATGATGGTTAATTTTGCTTGAGAATTGGCTTTGGGGTGGCATCTATGAAAAATTCTTAATAATTAATCTGATAATTATATATATATAATATGTATAATATGTACAAAATTGATTGATGATTTGATAATTAATGTATTTTTGGATAATGGATGAATGCACTTATATTGTCTAATTGTAAATTAAAAGACTTTCACTATAAAGTTATTTCATTAAAGTTAAGTAAAGTATTGTAAAGCACATAATATATTTACTCAAATAATTGATTTTCTATAAACGATATTTTTAATTTTGAAAGTAAATCTAATAATTAAATTCTATTTCTGCAATATGTTTATTGTATCGGTTGAAAAAAAGAAAAAAAAAAAAAAAAAGAGGAGTAAAATTTCCTGGTAATTAGATAAATAGACGGAACAAACGAGGCAAAGGAAAAAAGAAACAATGCGTATATTATTCTGCAGTATACCCTTCTGGTTAAATATAGCATCATATTTCGATATCACAATTTCACCGGGGGGTGTTTTCCCCGGTGCTGCCCTTGAGAATTTAAAGAAACTGGGATAAACGGCACCCCACGTTGCGCCTATTGCACAGCCCGGATTCAAACCTCGATGATTGAAGGCATAAAGGAAGACAAACAACGAATTCTTGGGGGAGCAGGTGAAATAACTGCTCCTCTTAAGCTCACATTCGATTGTTATAATTGGTAAAAGTTTTAGTAATATTTTTTTCAAACATGTTTTAAAATTAAATTATATTTATATCAAAATAATTAACTAATTAAAATTAGTTTAAATCATTTTCAAAATATTTAAAAATTATAAATTATAAACAATTTTTTAAAAGCTGAAACTTCCATAGAATCAAACTTTTGATAATATCAAAAACTATTCTATTGTTGTTTAAAAACGAAGTTGAAACAATCAAGGAAGACAACGAACGAAATAAATTTGTGAATCTAATGCACTGACCCTTCCATGTATCTTCGAAGAGACCACGTGGAAGAATGACAAGAAAATACGAGTTCTTCTCGCGCAAAGAAGACACAAGAGGGCAGTAAGAAGGGGTTCCGCGCTGGGGGGATGGCCGATACAAGTGGGACATTCAAGAAAGGGGTTAGGTCCCATACGGTGACAACGGCAAAACTCGAAACGACGTCGTCGGACTTGGCTTCCGGCCATTTCCTAGCTATCGATCCACGAAGCGTTACGACGAAGCGCCCTACGTGCAATTATAGGTGTATCGTGTGTATAATACGACCCTGGTACGTGCATAGCCGGGGGATAGATCGTTGGCATACAAGGACGATCTCCGAAATTTGGCCGCGACATCGAAATCGCGAATTCTTCGATAGCCGCTTGAGAAACGCGCCGAGGACAGTTGTACTGTTGCTTAAAATTGTTCCACCTAGGAGAATTTCAAAAACGGGTCAAATTTCATATAGTAAACATTATAGCAGTATATACTTATTACATATGTTACATATATTATATATTGACAATAATAAAATTATATAATTTATATAATAAATTTGTAAAATATTTATATTTTATTTTGGTTAAGTTTAGACACGATTTAACATAAGAAAAAATGAAATTTGAATTTAAATTAATATTATTCGTTAAAATTAAGTTGTTAAGAAAATTTCGAGATTCATATAATTTGAAATATTATTATTTATTTTATTATTTGAATAAACGCATTCGGATCGAACAAATATAAATATTTATATTGAATAATTTTTCATAAAATAAGTTAACAAAATATAAAATTATTATTGTAATAATTATTTCTAAATATATTTTGAGTGAAGTGGCATGTAAGAAAGACACAGTTCACCCACCCTACGAATGCAACACAACGATGCGTTTCCACGTATACGTGGAATCGATAACTGGGAATTAGTCTGACAGGCTGTCTGCCAGAACCAAGTATGTACTTACATACATCTACGCAAAAAAACCTTGCCAATCATGTTAAAATAATTATATCATGCAAGTAATTAAATTAAATATAATTAATGCATACTTATTGATTGAAAATTATTATTAGATTAATATTATTTTTCCTTTTATACTAAGTTTAATAATAAAGTACTCTATTCGAATAACCTAAGTAACAAGAAGTTTTTATTTAAAAAATCGATAATGTCGTTATTTTCAGTTTTGATATTATCGACTGTTTTAAATAAATTTCCGAAAAAATTTTCGAATCAAGATTAAAATCCTTCTGTTAACTTGTAAATTTTATTTTTTAATTTTAATGTACAGACTATTAAAATTGAGATCTTTATCTAAAGTATTGACCTATAAATTAAAAAATGTATATTTTAGATTACAATTATACATTATATTATATTTAAAATAATATGCTAAAATAATAAATATGTTAAATAATATGTTAAATAATAAATAATATGAAAATTAATATTTTTTAACATACTTTAAAAAAAAATTCAAAAATTTAAAGTTTCGATTAAAATTCAACAAACTTCGATCAATAGTTTCATAACAGAAAATGAAGATATAAATCCGGAACAAATAAACGATTTTAAAATTAGGTTATCATAACCAGTTCATTCGTGAAAGTTTATTTTTCTATTTTTCTTCGATTCCACATAAACATCATTATTCGTATCACTCTGAAATATGTAGGAAAAAAATGTCAGCCGACAGAAAGACAAACTACAGAACAAATGAAAATATATTCGCACAAACTGGGCCGTGAAAGCTAACACAAAACCGAGATAAATAGAGGATCGCCGTAGTCGGTACCGAGGATCAATATGTCACAACCACAATACAAATACAGAAGACATACATATACATAATCGATAGATATGTACATTGTTATACTATATCGATTATTTTTCGATTATCGATTATAAAAAAATACTATATTCAGAACGATAAAAATAATTTAAATATTATTTGCAATTTATACATAATTTATAATTTTTATCTTTTTTTAACTTTGAAAGATACATAAAATATATGTATCTTTTTGCTTGAAATAAAATTAATGATATAATAAAATTTGTTAGTTCACATTTATTTATTATTGAAATCATATATCGAAATTTATAAGCAAATAAGTACTTCAAAACATTATATATAAAAAATAATAACAATTTTTGCATTTTATTATCGTTATTAAAAATTAAATATTTATTCATTTCTTCTTTTTGTTATATGCAATTTTGCAATTTTTTTTTAAATTTATCATTACAAGAAAAGCCAACATTTGTCGCTTTCGATATTATCGACCGATTTTACCACGTGAGTGGCGCTGCAGTCAATGTGTTAAATAATATTTTTTCACATGAATATTCTATCTAAATATTGGGAGATTTTTAATGATAGAAAATTGATATTATCATTAAAAAATTGTATTATAATTTTTTAAAGTCATAATTAATTCAATAATTTGATTTAATTCAATTTAATTCAATTCAATATCAAACGATATTAAGAACAAAATCATAAAACGCACTTCACAATACTCTACAAGCAATATCCAATATTCTTATAATAATAAAATATGAAAAGGCACTTGATAACCAAATTGTGTGAATACTTTAACACACTATAAATTAACACTTTTTTTCGATCGAGTTAGTCTTCTCAAATCTTAATATCTTAATTAGATATAAATATTTAATTTGAATTTACTATCCTATAATTATTTCGAAATACGAATTCAAATATACAATATAAAAATTACTAAACACATAAATTTTTGTTTACATTATTCATAGAGAATTATAAAAAATCATTAAACGAATTTTTTAGTCAAAATCTTATTACGAAATTTTTAAATATTAATTCGATAAAAAATGAATAGTTTAAAGTAATAGCACCATATTAAGGAAAAGTTATTATAAAGTGTAATATAAATATAAATCGTTTGGTATATATTATAATAGAGATTTCACGGTATTAAAAATACCTTCTCTTAACTGGCCTACATACATTCGATCGCGAATGTTAAAAAAACGCGTAGAATTATAAATAATATTTTACAAAATTTGATATTTTCCTACACTTCTCTTATTTTTTTTTTTTCTTTAAACTCTTATCCATGATAATGAATCATTATGATATTGCATTTTATGTAAGAATTACCACTTATTAAGATATGATTTAAATAAAATTATCGATTTCAATTGAAGAAATCTTCTACCTCTGCTAGTTCTCTTGCTCGGGCTTGTTGATGTGCCCAACGTTCTTCCGCAAGTTTATCGCTTACTCCCCATTTTTCGTGATAAATACGTTGTCCACAAGTTGGACATTTTTTACCCCCTATAATAAAATATAAAATATTATTTATAATATGAAAATAAAAATGAAAGTTAATTATAACAATAATAGTTACCATGGAATGGAGGAGTCTTCATGAATGTTACAAGACATTGTAAATGAAACAAATGTCCACAATAAAGTCTTTCTACATGCATATTTGCAGTTTCGTTTATTTCTGCATTTTCTGGATTGGCTGGCAAACATATTTGTCTGCATGATTGACAACGTTCTTGTGGTAATGTTTTTATACACCTGGATAATAAAATTCAATCAGAATAATAATGATATTAATATATTATAAATATTAATGAATAAACATACTTTATAAGGAAAGTAGTAACAACTTTTAAGGATGGTGAAGGTGTAAAAGGTATTTGTTGTTTTTTGTTAAGTGGTGGTTCTACACATTGTCTAGCTAATTCTTTTCCTTGACCAATGAAGTGACGTGTAAACAATGGAGGAAAATTTGTATCTGCATCTTCCAATCTAAAATATGGAAAAAATTATTCAAAGAAATTTTATTTTTATTTAATTATTATTTAAATTATTTAATTATTATTAAAATTAATATTTTAAATCATTATCAATGACACACACTTTACACAAGCAATTGGATAATTATCTGGTACTTCAATTTTAGCCTTGAAATAATATAATCCTTGCTGAACCTTCAAACCAATACAAGAATGTTTTTGTTTCAATTTTAATTCATCACTATTTTCTAAAATATTTTTTATGGCTGAGATTTCATCATAGCAACAAATTAAAGGATTTTCATCAATAAAGTTACGAATGAATTTTAATATTGGCAACACCTGAAAGTAAATTCATATAGATTCACATTGTTTCAATTAATAAATTCAATTATTTACCTGAGCTTTTCCTAATAATTTTTTGCATTCCTTTTCACAGACTTCTGTTAAACCATCAAGCAATTTCACAGATAGAGTTTTGCTTTTCAATTCAATTAATAATGGAGTATAGGGATAGTCTTTAGAAAATTGGATGCACGCGACAATTGTTTTGAACTTTGTTTTTCTATGGTTTTAATAAATATTACAAATAAGTTAAAAAATTTATAACATTATCTATAAATTATATTATAGACATAATTTAAAAAAATTAAACATACGTTATTTCCACTCGCACCATCGTGCGTACACAAGAAACGAGGCGACTACCATCAACAACATTTTGACAAAGTTTTGATATTTCTTGTAATTCATCATCGATAAAGCCCATGAGAAAAATGAAACAAATATTGTTTCACACTCTAGTAGCCTCTTATTGGTTATGTTATCAAATATCAAACATCTAAAAGGCCAATATAACAAAACTAAATTATTCTATAAAAAAGGCAATATAGACAATCCGTCACGTTTCAGTTTAATTCTTGAAAATTACAATTATGATATATAATCACTATCAAGGTCAGTCAAGAAACTTGTGGTTGATTTACACATTTGTGTTTTGAAACATGGATCATAGATTAACAACATAGTTATTTTCTCCATGATGTAACATTAAGTAATACAATAATATTATGAAATAAGAAGTATTTATATAATAACAAGAGAACAAAATAATTCAAATTCATTATTAATATTTTTTTTACTCATTGTAATGAAATATATATAAAATAATCGAAACGTATAAAATTACGTGATGATTTATATTCAATATTATATAGTATAAATGTAGTATGGTATAAATAATAATATAAAAATATATTCCTTATAAATTCTAATAATATTTCATATAAATACTATTAAATAATAATTTCAATAATTTCATAATAATCATTTCATATAAATATATATTATATTTATAAACTTAATAACTATATATATTTATTATTATAAATTAATGTAACCCGTAAAATAAAGCATTTTTAAACATGCATAACTTCGATATTATTTATATTCTTAATATTAAAATTGTGATTTTTGAAATCTATTCATCAAATTTTATCAGTTTGGGAAAAAACTTTCAAAGTTATGTATATTATTAAAACTGAAATTCAACTTAATATAATTTTATAATATAATTCAAATGATATTCTTTTAAACAATAAAAGTCAACATTTAAATTTTTTATTTATTAGATTTTCATCTAGTAATATTTAGTTAATGCTGGAATCAATCATTGCATAGAACGAAAAGTGTCTATTTGTTTTTTTTCTGAAAAATTGAAAATATGACTATGCCTAATAGAAATAATAAATCTATCCGATATATTTTCGATCTAATATAAAAAGATAAAAAAATAAATATCTTAAAATAATATAGATATCTTCGTTTGAAAGATATAATATTAATGTGTAAAAATAAATATTTTCCGGTTATAACATAACCTCTTATGCTAAAAGAAAAAAAAGAAAGTTTTTAAAGAATTAATTTCGAAAATAAAAATTTTATGTTTTAAAAAATTTATTTAAAAAAACAATAAATCTTTGAATAACATATAATTTATCATTTAAATTTACATATTTGTTTCAGCATATAGTTTATGTTGTAAATCCATAGGCAATTCTCTCATAATTTAAAAACAAAATCTATTCGTTGATGTTTCTTTTTTTGCTTTACGTAGTTTTGCTGTAGTAAAGAAGTTGCGTAAAGCAAAAAAAGAAACACTACCGAAAATTGTTAAAACTTATTTGTGTAATATGATTATAATATTAAAAATGGATCAATTATTGCCGTTTTCAATGATAAAACATTTAATTAAATTAAATCAAAGTGGTGATTCGAAAAGTTTTCTGTTACTTACAAACTTGTAAAGAAGAATAAATCAAATATTAATTCAAAATTTATTTTACTATAATAACTTATATTTGTAATGTAAATAAAATATATAAAAATTAATAAATCTTTTTTTCTAAATATTTCAAGTACTCTTTAAATACACTTTTAGTATATAGAAGATTATTGTCATAAAATTGTAATATTATCTCGTATATGGAAGATTAAAATTAAATTCTGTTTAAGTAAGAAATTTAAAATTAAATTTCGAAATTTTAAAAAATTTTGTTTTTGATGAAATTTTTACATTATGAATTATTTATTAAAATATTCAAATCATTTCATAAATTAAATATAAATTTTGTGAATTTGAATAAAATTTTTAAAATAATTATAAAATTATTAAAATTTAAAGTTTTGAAGCATTTGATGTAAAATAAATTGATAAATAATAACAAATAATAATTATACATTTTAATAATATTAATTTTAACTAAAATAATAATTTTAATTAAAAATTGTTACATTTAATTTTAAAACATTTTTTTTAAATGTTTTTCATTATAAAATCATTTATTCATAATAAATACACAAAATTTTATCATAATTTTCTATTCTTGTTTTTTAAATTATAATAAAAAGAGAGAATTAACATTACAATAACAACATATAACGAATTGAAGCAACAATCTATTGCTTAATAGAATAATGGAAGCAATTCCAGATGAAATACCAATATGAAATTATGTAATCAATTTCGTTTATAAAATTAGATTTTTGAAAATATTAAAATCTGATTCAATAATAATTGAAAAAAGTAATTGATCAAACATATAATATATGTATGATTATACATATTGTAAAAGGAAATAATTTCTACGTTAAATGATGCAAATAATTTAAAGAATCGTAGAAATTTAACTAATTAGTTTAAAAATGATAATATATGAAGAGAAAATTGATTTAAAAAAATATAAGTTTTTTATTAATTTAATTAAAAATAGAAAATATATAAATATCAATTATTATTAAATTATATTATATAAGCAATTTTTTTATTAATAAAATCATTAAATTTATATAAGTTAAAAAAGATCCAAATTTTTGAACAAGAAACTGAAAAACAGAAAATGGAATTGATTGCATGTGTAATAAATAGTGCATGGAAAAATAAAAAAAATGAAAAAAGTTTTAAATATATATAATTTTGCAGCACATGCTACTTTTGAAATGAATTTGGAAATATTTCACAATTTCTATCTACTGCTTATAAGTAAATATTTTCTTAATCTATTATTTATAATAGTGGAAATAAAATAATAAAATATTTGTAAAGTAATTAATTACATATGACATATTAAAATGCATATATTTTAATTTTAATTTTATAATATTATTATAAAGATATAATTAACTGAAAGTTTCTACATTTGTTTTGTATTTTATTTTTCATTCAATATACAAAATTTTATTTATTAAAAAAGTAAATAAATAACATAAATGTGATATATATATTTCTATTTATTTATTTTTTGAATATATATGAATAATTTCCAATAAAAAAAACATGAAACAAAAATTAGACAAAGTATATAAAGTTAAAAAACTATAAATCTAATATATTTATTGAAAAATTTAAAAAACAAAAACATTTTATTTCAAATTTCAAATTTATAGATTTTTTTATAAAATTATTATTCTATAAAATAAATTAACATTGATATCTCATATATATTCCAATATGTAACATTTTTCAAACGAGTTATCAATCTTTTAATTATAAATTTACAATAATTTAGAAGAAAATTAATATTGATTCCATAATACGGATTAAAAATAACAAGTGAAATAAATATGGCATGATAATGAAAATTATTAAAAATTATTATCCATCTACATTATAAAAACAAAAGAAATCTAGTTCATTATATACAAATAAAATAATATTGCATTTATAATAAAATACTATATGTTACTATATGTTACTAAAGGCTAGAGATGTATAGTATATTTTTACTTAAAAAAAATATAAAATATAAAGTGACATTAAAATATTTTTAAATTAATATGTATAAAGCTAATTTCATAATATAATTTAAATGGGATATTTAAACAATAGAAGTCAATAAATATACATTATAAATTTACGTTAAATTTTTATCTAGTAATATTTAGTTAGTGTCAAAATCGATCACAGTATAGAACGAAGGGCGCTGTTTCTTGTTGTCGTTTCTCTCAAGAACTGAAAACATGGCCGAGGTATGATGTGATAAATATATCTAATAAAATCTTTTTCATCTAGCATAAAAAAATAGAAATAAATATCTTAGAATAAGATATATGTATTTTTTTGTTTGAAAGATATAATATTAATATGTAAAATATTTTATATTTTAAAATAAATATTTTCGTAACATAACCTCTTATATATTCATAATTTTCAGGCAGAAGAAACTCAAAAGAAAAAGAGGACTTTCCGAAAGTTTACCTTTCGGGGAGTTGATCTCGATCAACTCCTTGATATGCCAAAGTAAGATTTTGTATTTCATAAAATATATATATTTTTATTTTTTAATTATTATTTACATATTTACTCCAGTGAACAGCTTATGGTTTTAATGCATGCCCGTGCTCGAAGACGATTTTCTCATGGTTTAAAAAGAAAATCCATGGCTTTGGTAAAAAAGTTACGTAAAGCGAAAAAGGAAACACCACCGAATGAAAAACCAGAAATTGTTAAAACTCATTTACGTAATATGATTATTGTACCAGAAATGGTAGGTTCAATTGTTGGTGTTTATAATGGTAAAACATTTAATCAAGTTGAAATTAAACCCGAAATGATCGGTCATTATTTGGGAGAATTTTCTGTTACTTATAAACCTGTAAAGCATGGTAGACCAGGTATTGGTGCTACTCATTCTTCAAGATTTATTCCATTAAAGTAATTTATATTTGTAATATGAATAAACTGTATAAAAAATAATAAGTCTTTTTTTAAATATTCTAAATATCCTTAAAATATATATATAAAAAATATGTAAGACTTAAAATTGTAATATTGTCATGAAATATATATATGTATATAGTAAATGTGTATATATATATATATATATATGTATATATCTTCAGTTATAAACTTTGTTATTGAATAATTTTTACATTATATCTTTCTCTTGTTAAAATATTTAAATCACTTCATATAAATAATATAAATTAATAAGGATAAATTATGATCAATTGAAAGTTAATTTTTTAATTGTTATACATTATCATATATTACATACATACGTATATATACACATACACACAGATTCTTCATAAAAAATATAATAAAAAATTTTTTTTTTTAATTATTTATTTAGTCCATATTGTTTAATCAATATATTTTATTATTATTTAATTCATATATTTCATAGAATTATTAATATTAATTAATCGTTTTTCTAGTGTAAGAAATATATCGATGATGCTGCTCTAGAAATGTTATACTCTATGGCGTATTATACTTCATATACTCTGTAAATCTAACCTAGTGTAATACACGTGTTTTACGGAAAATTTAAAATTCAATTAAAAAGCAAGAAAAAGAAGATACGTTTATATTTAAAAAATCATGTTAAAATTAAAATAATTCTAATAATTTTTAAATATAATAATATTACAAAAATGTCACGAATTGCTGATACAAGGGAAATTATAGTGACTAGTGACACTAATAATGAACATTGGAATGCTGCCGTGTGGGATCATCGGACAGGTTCTATTTTATCGACTTACAAAAATGCTGGTACTCTTAGTCATCGAACTCTTCAACTTTTAAATGATAGTTATATAGTAGGTGCTGATTTAACAAAACCGCGTATATATGTTTGGCCACTCAACGATCACTCTCCTGTCTCTAACCTCAGATTAACAACACCGGGTAAAGTTACTGCTCTGAAATTTACACCGAATAGTGCCTACATTGTTGCAGCAATTTCTGAAAAATTATTTATTTGGCAATCTTGTAATGGACGATTGTTAAAAAATTTATCACAACATTATCAAACAGTGAGTTGTTTATCGTTTACTAAAGACGGTTCAATTTTTGCCAGTGGCGCTGAAGATGGTTTAGTATTTGTTTGGTCGTTATATCGCGTGTTGAATGACGAACAACCTACGCCATTGCATGCTTTCTCTCATCATTCGTTACCAATAAAAGATCTACAATTCGGCCATGCCGGATCACGAGGAAGACTGTGTTCCGTATCTCTTGATCGAACATGCAACATTTACGATCCTGGTAGTGGATCGCTATTGCTCACCTTTGTGTTCGACGTACCGCTCACTTCCATTTCCATGAACATCCGTGAAAGTGATTTATTTGTGGGTTGTACCGACGGTGACATATATCGATTCAATTTACACGAGCCACCACGTGGAATAGAACATCATGTGCAGATACGGAAAGACGGAAATTCGGAGGGCGTGATAGTTTTCCAGGGACACAAATCGACCGTAGTATCGTTGTCGATATCGATCGACTGTCGATATCTGCTGTCAGGCTCGATAAGCGGTGAGGTTCATGTTTGGGATATAGCCAGTCATCAGATTCTTCGAACAATCAATCACAAGGGACCAATCACTGCAGCATTCTTTGCTAAATATTATGAGAATTTCCGGGTCACTAATCTTAAACCATGCTTGCAATTGTGTAATCTACAGAGAATATCTGATGATACTGGAAAAGAAAGTTCTATCGATGTAATATCAAACAATCAAAATTTGGCGGATATTTTAAATTTCGAATTATATACGGAAAAAAATGTCGATCTGACAAGATTAGAGGATTCAAATTCGCAGAAACTTGTTGAGATGAAGGAAGAAATTGATAGACTAAAGAAAATTAATACTGCTATTTATCAATACAGCGTAAAACATATTCTGAATAAGTCGAATGAAAATATATCTTCAGTTTGAACATATGAAAATTTATTGTAGGTATGAAAATTATTTAAATATCACATATTAATTGTTAGATTATTTAAGAAATTTTTTACCTAAATATCATTTTATAAAACTGATAGTAATAAAAGAATACTTGTTGCATATTATAAATTAAGTTTATTTTTATATCTTACCTTGATTCATTTCTTGACGTATTTTGAAAGTTAAAACGCGAATAAAATATAATATATAGTAAGATATTACTATATTACTTTCATAATTTATAATTGTTTAAATATAATTATATTTATTATTTTTTTCAGAGAAAAAATTATAACAGATAAACTATAATAATTTGATTAGAATAATCTCATAATTATAAAATGTTGCTACATTTAAAATAAAAAATAAAAAGCATAAAAATTATATTAAAATTATATTGTTACAAATAACATTTATTTCAACATTTCTAGAGTAGGAAATTTATTCAAGCGAGAATTGATGCGTAATGTTTCCTTATAAATATTAATATCATAAATATGATTTGATAAATTATGGTAATTCGTAATTAAATATAAATATGTATAATTTGAATGAATTTTAATTAAATAATTATTAATTATAATGCCACTAATAAAATTGAGAACAAAAAGGTATAATTCGTTTCCTTTTAAAAAAAAAAAAAAACTAAAGAATTCAGGAAATACAGAAAAATTGATATGTTTATAGTTTTGGATGTAAGAAGAACAAGATATTTTCCATAAAATAGTCTGCAAAAATATTAAACAAGGCCGGAAAATATGAATAATATTTGGAGAAATAGAGAGAATAAGATAATCGATAGTGAAACTTCTTCAAGCTTGTGTTCGAATGGAACATAGAATATTTGTATATGTCGATGATCCTGTATATTATCATTTTATACGAATATCCACAAATTTCATTTGAATAGATTAATCTCTTTTTCACGAATTTTTGAAGTAGCCATGCATAAAATTCTCGCGTTACGCACGAGGGAATTATATTACATGGGAATAAAAAAAAAAAAAGGAGGAAAAAATCCAAAGATTTTCATACACGAATATGTTCTTTTCTCCTCTTCATTTTTAATTATTTTCCGTTCATTTGGATAAAATATTTGAATTTTCAACAAATTTACGATATTAATTGGTCGCAGGTTGAACGAATTTGAATTTATATGAAAAATTTCTACATGAAGCTTTCATTTTCATTTTCATACCTTCATACCTTTAAAATCAGTCTGTTTTTGGAATTCTTGTTTAAAAGAACGAGAATATATCATTTTTATTGCAAAATAATTTTTTAAATTTAAACATTAAATTTCATATTTTCACTAGAATTTTTATATTCGATAATTTTTTTTTAATAACTTTATTCACGTGTCTTTCTTTTATTTTAAAAATTGAGAGGTCATTTATTTTTACAGTAAATTTTTCACTTAAATACTTAAGATAATCATTACTTTATTTTTTTCCATCGTAAAACATCATGGTATCGTGATTCCGTAGAAAAATGAGATTAATTATTCTCTTGGCATTAGTCATAATTTGCTCGATGCAATATAATTTTCCATCGGACAAATCACGGGATTCCCCGCGGTATTTTTCACTCTGACTACTAGTACCCTCCTACTAAACCGCTTATTTCGTTGTGGCCATTATCTACCGTCTAACATTTTGTTTCAAAAGTATCGAAATTAATCCTTGTTGACATGATAGAATCGAAAAGTTCGAATTATCTTGACAGTAAATTCTAATTATAATTTTACATTAATTACTCATCTTTTACGAAGTAATCTCGTGTTTCAAGAGAGATCTGTCGGTATAATTATTCCAATCTCGGAAAATTAAGATGGGAGATTAGTTCTTGCGAAAATTATTTTCTTCATCGTTTTTGATACATTTTTTTTTTTTTTTTTTTTTTTTTTTTGTAATTTAACTACTTGATACGAAGTAAAAAGTAAATTGTCCTTTACTGATGTAAAATGTTAAAATGATTTCGTTTCTCATAATGTAATCTTTTTTTTTTTCGTAATACTATGTAAAAATAACTTACTATATTATATAATAAATATATTTATTATAGAATTAATTGTTCTTATAATATAATTATTCTTATAATATAATAAGACTGTATTCACTTTTCAGATTATTTAGTATGTTCATTTGTTCGAATGAAAGAATAATTTTCCATTTAATGTAAAATTATTTTACATTTGAATTATTTCGTCATTTCTATTATAATTATTATTTGCTGTTATACTTAATTTTATTATTATTATTTTTTTTTATTATCAATAATGGAAAGACATTTTTATTGATATTCTCGTAAAAAACAAAACTAAATGAAAAAGTAGTTTTATAATTAATTATTAATTAATAGTTATTATATTGCACACGTACAACATTGATCATAAAATCAAGTAATCTGTTTATATAATTATTGTATTAATTTCTAATCTAGAGAATGAAAAAATTGCAATCGATTCCATATAATGCACATCCTGTTCTTTTTTCTCGTTTTTAAAGTAGTACTCATAAATACATAAACATTCACAGAACATAGTTACAAGCAAAGAACGATCCAGTTTTGAAAATTTATTGGTACATGTTTCAAGTTACTTTATCATTACGACCTATATATATATATTCAAAGATATTTTGATATTTATATTTATTAAATTATAACGTTTCATCTTTTTGAAAAAAATATTAAATATTTAATATTTCTTTAATATTTCATTTCCTAATAATTCGTGTATAATTTATTCTCAAGTACACTTAACGAATATTCGATATCGATTTACTTTGAACATTTTTCACGAGAAAATGTCGCTTTATAATTTTCTAAAATTTTCAACGTAAGTTTTTTTTCTTGAGTTCTGTTACGGAAACGATCTTCTATATATTCGAAGACTTTTACTCAGCGTGCTATGCTGAAATAAATAAAATCGAATCCGTATTTCTCGTTCAAAGAGCAAATAACGCGAATAATAATGAATTTACGCGATTCATATCTGTGCACAGAAAATTGCTGGGATAAATCAATTGGAATATATATCAGCAAAATGAATCCATAATTATACATTAGACTTACTATGCTCCAAGATTAAAATTCTGTTCGTATCGATTGAACAGCATTTTCTTCTTATCAATCAATTTCAAACAACCCTTTATTTTATTATTGTATTTTTTTTTAAAACCATTTTCTCTTATATTAAAATATTATAATTATTATTGTACGGGATATAATATATTTCGCTTTAACGATCTGAATAATTTTTTTATTATTTTAATGCGGATAAATAAAATTTATTTGAGTTGTGCACGCCATAAATGTATCATTCGAATACATTTCGTCGACAATACTTTTTTTTTTACGCTCTCAAAAATTCTAGAAACAATTCAAAGTTATTTATTAATATCTCTACTTTACTAGTACAGTGATTCCCAATGATTGGATTCTCTATATTCGAACCTGTTGTATTTTAATACAAAAAAAAAAAAAAAAAATCGAGATATTAATCTAATGATTTTTTTTTTTAATCTTTTAAAGTTATAATAAATGAAATTTTTCCTCTTTCTCTCCGTAAAAATTTGTTTCGATGTGATTTCGTTTGATTTCATTGGAAATCAATCAAAGATTTCGATTAACATAGATATTACAACGCATTAAATATAATATAATATAATTATAGAAATAACATTTTTGTTGAGAGAGAAGAGAAAAAAATATTTGGAACAATAAGAAAGAATAGATTATTGATATAAAGATGAATTAATAGAGTCTTATAGCATGCTGTAATTAGGACAATGTCTAAGTAATGGGTTATAATATCCAAAGAAATTGACGATGCACGCGAATAAACGGAATTTCCTTACCGTTTCGAAATTAAGGAGAGCAGTGAATTTACTATTCCTCGTAAATTTGTTTCGTTGCACAAGTTTGTAAGCTTGTAATATTACGAGATCCTTTGCCAACGATAATAGATCTTCTCATTGTGCCTAATACAATGATCGACCTGTTTTTCGTCGAAGAAAAAAATAGAGAATGAGAAAGGAAGATGGAAAAAAATTGACCAATTCGAAACGGATCACAGAGAAGAATATCACATTTTCGATCGTTTTCCAAGGGTTGAAGCGTAATATTTTCCAATGAAATGGAAAATAGTATTATTGATGTGTTAAATAACGATCTTTTTTAAAGATTTTTATTAATTTTTTTCAAAGATTTTTATTTTTATTGAAGACTTTTATTGAAGAAGAACTTAAAAGGATTGTTGTTCACAAGTATAATTTATGACGAAAAAGGAAAATATTTTTTTGATTCTTACACATTTGTATTAAAATGACAAATTGTCCTTGGCCAACTTATTAAATATTTAAAAGATTATTTATGTATCAATTAATTTTTTTTTATGTACTCTATAAAATATTAATATATTCGTAAAATATTTTTTGAAGGATTAATTCTAAAGGCCAGAATGAAAACGAAAATGGGTAAACAGAAACGTTAGTTAAAACTTATTTATTAAGTAATAAACAAATAAAGTTAAATGAAGCAAGGCGAGAACAAAGTACAACAACAAGTAGTGTAACGAAGTCAGAGAGATCTCGCTCTCTTTCTCACTTTATCTAATTTCAATTACTTATAACTTTAATAATAAACAATTGACATTTTTGTATATTGACTTTTGTGTTTGTTTCAGTCCCTGAAATTGATCCTTTCGCCTATAATTGGAATATTAATACCCAATATAAAATCCAACGTGTAAATATATATATAACATCCCACTATTTAATCAATTTTGTTGCGATTTCATTATTTTCCTTTCATTCCAAATCCTTCAAATTTTATTAAAAAAAAAGAAAAATAGATAAATGAATAAACGTTAAAAATTTGAAATATATAATTCCAATACAACCAGAGTTTTTTATCACGAAATATATCTCTCTAACTTCAATATCCCAGTTAGTTTAATTAAAACGTAAAACATGTTAGATCTTGGACGCGTTGAACACGTCGCCATTATCAACGCAGTTTGTATTCAAATGAGTCGCGAATGAATGCAAACGAGGGGGTTGTTTAACGAAACGCGTGCCCGATGCGTGAGAGAATAAATTAGGACTAAGATGGCCGGTCTAATAAGGATAAGGAGCGTTTCTTTCGTCATAGAAAACAATTTCCATGATGAACATAACTATAAGGAAGAATCGAGAATAATCTTGGTAAATTTCTATATTTCACTTTTGTATATTCTTCTCTATTCTTTAAGAAGCATCTTTTCTTCTTAAGAAGAAAAATTAACTTTAACTTTTTTTAATTATTTATTTTTTTTTATAATTATAATTAAAATTAATTACTTTATTTATTTTTATAATTAAAATTAACTTTTTAACTTTTCAGTTTCAGATCAAAAAAAGATAAAGAACTTATCGTTCAATCGACATTGAGATTCAAATCCTCTCTAAAAATCCTAATATTTACAATTAATAGTGTAATTGTAGTAATAATATTTATATAATAAAATAATAAAATTATTAAAATTATTAAAATTATAAAATAATATAATAAAATTTATGTAATTTTGCAATTTTACTCAAAATGTGATATAATATAATTTCATCGTTCTTACACTTTTCCCTCCCTTTTTTTCTCTTTCCTGTTCCCATTGTTCCTTCTTATTCGGTATGCTGCAAACATCGGCACGTTACATATCGATCGGCACGGTTTTTGATACTTTTTACTATGCTCAGTTCTCGAGGAAACCACGGATATCAGGATGATGGCGAATCGGTGAAGTATTATTTTGTATGGAATAGATTGAAACGCGGCGTTATCCAAGCTGAATTGATGCCACTCCGCTAGAGTATCGACGTGTATCTGTTGCATCCGAAATGAGTGTTTTATATATATATATATATATATATATATAAAACAGGTATGCTCGAGTAGATATTGTTCGTGTGTAATGTTTCGAGTAATGTCAAGAGATCGTTTATTGAGAGGCGATGAATTTGTTGACGCATAAAATCTTTTTGAATGCGCCCATGAAGAAAAAATATGAGAGAGAAAAATCTGAAAGTTTAGAGAGACAATAGCGACCAATGAGTATTCAAGTGAAAAATGATTCCATATCATCAAAGTTGTTCGATTATAAATTTAATCTTTTTTACCTTTAATCTTTTAATTTTTTAAAAAAATTCTACAATTTTTCGAATAATTCTTTATGATTTAATTTTATTATTTATATAATAATATATTGTTGCTTAAGTAAGTTTATTTTTTAAATCGATAATGATCCTAAGATTTGCATAAATTTTTTTCTAATCATTAATTCGTATTTTCAACTTCTCTCGCGAGTTTAAGCTCATAAGAAAGTTGCACGATTATCTTGAAGATTCATGGTGTGAAACAACCAAGTTCTAACAATATTGTAGCATTTCATAGCGTCTTTTGGAACGTCCCCTTAAGAAAGAATAACGTATCACGTTAATAAGTAAAAAGAAAATTAAATTAGAATTATTTCAAAATTCATTTCTTTTTTTTTAAGAAATAACTTTTCAAAAGTCTTTCACGTTTATTACGAATGCTTTAGATTATTATGAGAAATTGAGAAGCAAAATACGTAATGATTTTGATGATGTATAGCCAAGTTCTAACAATATTGTAGCATTTCATAGCGTCTTTTGGAACGTTCCCTTAAGAAAGAATAACGTATCACGTTAATAAGTAAAAAGAAAATTAAATTAGAATTATTTCAAAATTCATTTCTTTTTTTTTAAGAAATAACTTTTCAAAAGTCTTTCACGTTTATTACGAATGCTTTAGATTATTATGAGAAATTAAAAGCAAAATACGTAATGATTTTGATGATGTATAGCGCTATTGATTGAAAAAAAAGAATAATTTAAAAGAAAGAGAAAAATATATGCACGCGAGCAAATGTGAATGCAAAGGAGTTTTTGGTAAGTAAACTAAGATTGAATTCGACGAATGAATCCAATAGATCAGCGAGTATGACATTTTTATTACAAAATCCGAATCTCCTCGAAAGATCTATTTCTTTTCTCTATTTTCCAATTTTTCTTTCATACACACAGGAAACTTAATTAAAACAAATAAATCATACGTTACATATTTTTTATTATATAACAATCCTATAATAAAAACGCGTTTCAAAATGAATTCGTTCATAAATTAAATAATAAAGTAAATTAAAAAAGATTATTATAATGATATATATTATTAATAAGAAATATTTATAGATATATTTATAATACAAAATCGTAAGATGTTCAAGATATTATACCAATGAATTCATCGAAAATTAAAAATTTACAATATGGTACTTAGTTGTAGATTTTATCGATGAAAAATCGAAGAGATTAAAACATCTTGATACGTTGCATGCCGTAGGAACTCGGATATGCAACATCGATTAACTAATACAGTATAATCTGCGTTATTATGCGCATATCACGCGTTTATAAATCTTGTACGATCCCATGATCGGACAACACGCGTCATTGTGTACTTGGATTATCCTGGATAATCATTACATTCATTTGTCTTATAAATAGAATACGAGAATGATCCTTATTATTCGATAATTATTATTAATTTTTTATTTGCTGGTCGAGAACACCAATTGGATAATTCTATTATTATTCGATCTGTTTTTGTTCTCAGAAATATTTAGTCACAAATACCTTTTGAAATTTAATTTCTCATAAGTTGCAAATTATTATTAATTTTTTATTTGTTGGTCGAAAACATCAGTTGGATAATTTTATTATTATTCTATTTTTGTTATCAGGAATATTCAGTCACAAATACCTTTTGAAATTTAATTTCTCTTAAGTTGCAATTATTCGATAATTATTATTCAATTTTTTATTTTCTGATCGAGAACACCAATTGGATAATTTTATTATTATTCGATCTATTTTTGTTCTCAGAAATATTCAGTCACTTTTGGAATTTAATTTCTCTTAAGTTGCAAATTTTTTTTATTATTGCGTTCGAATTATTATGTTATCATTTAGAGTAGTAAATAAGAGATTTGATAAGGAAGGTGTACGCGTATAACGTTTTTATTTGGGAAATCTGCATTGTAATAGTCGCATTCAAAGTGGTTTCTTTCGGTAAATATACACGATTCCAAATGCTTTTCCATTTATGGAAGCTCTCTTTATAAGCACTTTCAGGAATCGATTTTAGATCAGTCTCTCTATTTTCTTTTATTTCTTCAATCGTTTGAAACCAATGTCTTTTCAACGAGAAGTTGCAGAAAACTGAAAGAATTAAGTGACCAGTAGTGAATGGAAGATGGTTTTACTTTTTAACAAGGGATTATTGAATCCTTCTTGCACGATCTTTTATTAAATCAGCGTATTACTGAATTAACAAACATTTGATATAAATACAATTTTATTATTTTAGGTGGAATATAAAATATTCTGTTAACTTTTAGCAAACTCAATTGAAGTAATTCTTTTTGTTTTACTAAAAAAAACTTGTTATCAATTTTTAAGAATGCATTATAAATTTTATTAATATTATTTGCGAGGAAATCTAGAAGAATTATAAATTAAAAATAAAATTAATATTATTCACATGATTTTTTAACAAAATTAATATTAAATTTTATTAAAATAAATTATATCTATTATCTACTCCTCTATTTTTATCTACACAGAGCACAAAGTTAAAAGGAATATAATTAATATTATCTCACTTATCCTCTTCTCCTCTTGCATTTATTAAATATTAACATTTTTTTGAAACTTTTCTTACATTAAATCTCTTATTAAAAATACGTATCAAATTATTTCTCTTTTTTTCTACTAATATGTATTCATATAACGCACATTCATATAATATAATTTCAAAATATATATATATATAAATATCTAATGATGAGAACAAGCCTCTTCTTAAGAACATCGGCCATTATCCTTTAATGAACAACATGTCCGTCTTACGTCGACTTAACCTATATTAAAATCCTTAATTTAAATAAATTCACGACGAGGATTAAAATGTTTTTAAGGGGCAGGAAACGAATGATTATTGCCGAAAAGACCGTTGATCACCACGAAAATCCTCACGTAACACGTTAAGATTTTTCTCGAGTAATTAACCAGCGCAATTCGACTCGTAAACGCTTCCTTTACTGCCCCAAGAATAAACTTTTTGTTTACGGCTACGATATAATTGCATCGGCGAAACTTCGAACAGTTTTGGCCGACGAAACGTGCCGCCAACGATAAAATATCGTTTCCACGAGACTTTTACTGTCACCAGTTTTCGAGTTGTTATAAATTATAAAATCGCGTTATTCACGCTCTCTCGAACGTGATACTTGATGCCTTCTTTTTCTTCTTTTGGAAGGCTTTTGACGAAAAGGATATTAATTAAATGTAATCTGTTTAATTGAATATAAAGAAAATCTTTATGTACTTTTTTTAATTTTTGACAAAAAAGAAAATGTGGAAAAGTTATTTCTATTTGTTTCTTCATATTGTGAAGATGTTTTTTTTTATGTTCATTATTGTAACGCTTGTAACGCATTGTAACGCTTCAAAAATTTAATATAAATTTTTGTACACTTAATTTAGAAGATTAAAGATATATCATTTTTATTATTAAAAAATAATTTATGATTTTTATATTTTTCTTTTACCCTTATCCTTATATTTATCTTTTATCTTAATGATATGTGTATAATTATCGATAAATTTTCATGTACTCTGTAAAAAAAAAAGCTGTTTTTATTGAAATAAATTATAAAAAAGAAAAGATATCGTGAAATTGAAATATATTGCAATAAAATTTAATGAGAAAATTCAAAAATTTTTTAAAAAATAAATATAGAATAAAAAATTTTAACGACGTTAACTAACATAACTAAAAATTAATTAATAATTAGAAATATTTGCAATTTTTTTTAAAAATAATATACATTTTTATTTAAACTTATCCTTTTTTTATTAATTTGAGAAATATTTTTCTGCAATATTTGCAACAATCTTTATTTTTCATTCAACATTTATTACATTATCAACATTATACAACCGACATTAAGCTAAAAATGTTTCTTTTCTTCATTTCTTTTCATAATTTCCACCATATCCATTTGTTTCCAAGACTGAAAGCTGTCGTTTTCTTTATCAAAAGGATAGGACTCTACAAATGTTTCTTTCTAGAAGAAAAGAAGTCATGGAAGGAAATAGATTCAGGAAGTAAAGAACTATCTTATTTCTTGTTTGACTTTCTTTCTTTATGAATCTTCTTCTCCGTTTTTCTCTCACATTTTTTTCTCTTTTTCAGTATATTAAAACGACACAAATATTTCATTCTTGTCAAATTTCACTTGCTTATAATTGCATTATAATGTAATTCATTTTTGGCATAATTATAAAAATTAATATCACTCCTTAACTATTTGATTTTTACATTTTATATCCTTTTATATTAATATTAATATAAATATATTTTGAATGATAAAATCGAATGATAAAATTTTAGAAAAATTCGTGAAGGATTATACAAATTTGCATAAAACTTAATAAAACTTAATAAATAAAAAGGATATGAATTTGTTCGAAAATTTATCGAATTTTAAAAATTTGTTTCTAATTCGTATAAAAAAAGATTCGTTGGTTGAATCGTTTGATTCGCGAGAGAAAAAAAAAATGTGAAAAGAAATGATCAACATCAAATGGATGAATTTTAAACAGCGGGAAAATTGAAAACGAGTGAATTTGATCCGATATCGAAATAATTCGTAAAATTGTTTGCCCGTTACCTAACGCGTAATGGGAAACACCATTGTGCACGAGAATGACTGCGGTTTAATTGCTCCAAAAAATAAAAACAACACTGTACACGTCACGAACGGACAGATATAGCTAATTCAACTCGTCGCGTTATGGAAATCGCGGCCACAAATTTTAAATATGTAATAGCCGGTTGCCTCAATTAAAGCGGTTTTAACTTTAATTCGATTCCCACTCTCGTTGTCGTCCTATATAATCTGTTGTACGTTTTTCCTTTCCCTTTTAGTTCTCTGACTGATTATTTTCACTACATCACGAATGATAAAGATAAGAATCTTTGTTATTTGCGTTAATTTTAATTTTATTAATAATTTTATTAATAATTAATTTTTCTTATTGCGTTAATATTTCTTGTAAAATGTTTGTATATTTATATCGTTACGATGAAAATTTGGGATCCATAGGGAAGGAAAGGAAAGATTTTCTTTTTGCTTAACCAGAGATCTATCAAATTGAATGAAGACAAGAATCCAAGAATTTAAGAAAAAAATTTTGCTTAAAATTTTATTGTCTTAGAGATGTATTCAGATTAATTTTGAATTCAAATATTCGTCAAATTTAAAATCATTATGTATTTCACAAAATTCAAGAATTTATGAGAATGATCACTTTTAATCTTTAATCAAAGATCTATCTAAATTGAAAGGGATCTTCATCGATACATGCAACATTAATTTTATATAAATTATAGAAATAAAATCAATAAAAATTAAAATTACAAATTACAAATAAAAAAATTTAAATAAAATTGTAACAAAAATTACAAATAAAAATTATTTGAGAATACTGAAAATTCATAGTAGATTCATGTTTGCATTTTTTTTTTTTTTAATTTTTTAATAGTAAGAAAATTGATTTTTAATTCAACTACGAAGATTAGATTTCCAGATTGCAATTTAAATCGTTTGAATTGACGTCCAGGGACTTGGTTTCTTACTATCAGAATGGTGCATATGAAATGTTGTTACAAAGTTTGAAATTAGCATAAGTATCTTTAAATTTCCAAATTCGATCATCAAAAGCTATATATTAAGGGAAAAGAAATTTATCGAACTCAAACGAGCGTTAAATATGCAACAATCTTCATGATACTCGCACAATTTTTTTATGACTTTGAATTTGAAAGATATGAAAGGATAATCGAAACGAAATGAATTTAATATTTGAAAAAGTTTGTGTAAATTAGGACGGAATTTCATGTTGATTTTTCTAGAATTTGTGATGATAATATTTTAATACAGATTATTAAAATTTATGACAACGAGAGAAACAATGTTTTATATGAAATTAATTCAGTTTAGTCATAATTCGACACAATTATGTAAAATAATGAAAATGGAAAATGGATTTCGTGTAAATTAAGAAAAAAGAATCTACAATAAAGATATTCTAACTGTTCTATTATCATAATGAAATAAACAAGGATTAGAATATGAAATTTTATCATGAAAATTTTGTCTTCTTTAACAATATTTAATAATTTGTAAAATTAAAAATTCTTTTTAAAATATATAAATGAATTTATAGTATAAATAATATCATTCGTGGAAATGTTTTAATTATAACAATTGGTAACGTTTATAAGATTTACTTTAAGAGGAAAAAATTTTGTTAGGGATATATAAAATATATTTTGGTTAGGAGATCATACAATTCAGCAGAATTTTCATGATTCAATGATTTAAAATATCGTTCCAATGTATGAAAAATTTTTCTTATATCTCTCAATATTTACATTTGTATTCCGTGGAATATGATTCCGATCAAGTGATAGCAAAAAGTAAACGTTCTTCCTTCCATCAACTGAAAATTTATCTCGAATTTTCTATCTTCAAATGCGGTTCAATTTATTCTGTTTATTATGAATTATATCTTCTCATAATAAATTTAGATAAATAAAAATTAAATATAAATATATATATATATATATATATATAAATGTGTATAACGAGAAATCTTATATTTTCCTTACCCTTTTCAAACTTTTAGTCATCAAAATTCTATTATAAATCTCATTTTTTCTTCGTCGATATTCCACACCCAACCCTAAAATGTCAGAAAATCCTTCGAAAAAATTAATTTAATTTAAATCAAATACCTTGATTCTGAATATTAAGCCACTATAGGCTAATTAAAGCGACATTTCATTTTTTCCAATCATTTTATATTATAGAATTTTATTTACTAATAATATAGTAACTATATATATATATTTTATTTCTTCTTTCACCTAGATTCTATAATATTATAAAGAAACTATAATATTTGTATAAGCTACTTATATCTATTTAATACCTCCATGCTCAAATATGAAATACCTTCGTTCCGTGTTACCAGCATGATTAAATACAAAAATTAAAAAAGAGAAGAAAATTTGATTTTCCAATTAAATATTCCTTCCATCCCATTTTTTTCTATTGTCAAATTCCAACTCGCAAATCGAAACACATAATTTTTACCTTTAACTCTCTTTTAATCACCTTTATTATTTCAATATATCCATTATTTAATTTTCCAAAACACCTGTCACACCTCTCTCTCTCTCGCCAATATTGAAACAGAAATCGAACTATTTTTTCTTGCTTATCCTTCGATCTATTATCAACTATCATTATTAAACGAATGAAAAAGATGATCAATTATCAACTTAGCCTGATCGATCCTCTCTCGCAGAAATCGTTCGAAAGCACATTTTATCGTCGTCCTCCTCTCTTCTCTTTCAAACTCGTCGAATCCTAAATAAAAAACGGCCCACCCTCGGCCGCGATTAACGAAGATAAACCAAGATCACCTCCCATGCACAGCATGGGAAAATAGCAGCAGGATGAAGAAAACGGGGGATCGAATCACCATACCCGATCGGGGCGTGCTGGGCGTACGGAGAATGCGAAAAGAGAGGGTTGAGAAGCCGACCGGGGGGTTGGATTGCACAGCCCCCGTGGCAACTGGCCGAGGCGCAAGGTATAAAATCAGACGTCGGGTACCTGGGGTTATTCAGTGTTGGACCGGATCCCGTGCTCGGCTCAACATCACCTCATCGGATCTCGATCTCTGAACGCCATCCAGAACAGCGATGAGAAATCATTTATTCGTATTCCTCGTCGTCCTAATATTTTCCGCCTCTCTCAATCGTAAGTGCAACGTCCAGTTTCCGTTTTCCAGCCCGTTCGAGAACGGAAACTATATTTCTTTCTTTCTTTCTTTTTTTTTTTTTTCTTTCTTCTTGGTCTCGTGGATCCTGGTTTTCGCGCCATCCAAAGGGATGACATCTTGTTTTTTATTATTATTTTTTTATCGTGTGTTTTTTCTTCTTCTTTTTTTTTATTTTGGTTTTGAGAGATGAAATTCTATTTCTCTTCGTAACGTGTTTAATTTTTTTTTTTTTTTTTTTTTTCTTGCTTTGAACTGAAGGGGAATTGTTCGAAGAGGGATGATGTTTAATTTATTAAGGAGAGGCAGGTAATCCGTGATTCTTTTTCTTTCTTGTTTCTTTTCTTTTCTTTTTTTTTTTTTTTTTTTTTTAGTATTGTAACGTTTGCACACTGGTTTGATGTATTTATTATTCTTTGTTTTAGTCTCCATGGTGAAATTACTCTTCTTCTTCTTCTTCTTCTTGATGTTTCGTTTTCTTTGGGAAATTCTTCTTAAATGATTCTTAGTTTATTATAGAAACGGGCCGGTATTATATCTTATTGCTTCTTTTCTTCTTTGTTTTTTAGTTTTTTCAGTAACTTTTGCAGTAACTTTTCGTTTATTCCTATTTTAATAATTAAGATAATATTCCTCTTCTTAAGCTCTTAATATCTATTCTTTATTGAGATTCTTTATTGCAATAATTTTTATTTTGTTAATTTTTTTCATTCTTTGTATCCTTTTTGTTTCTTTTGTATCTAATCTTTTTAAACTTTTTATTCGGTTAACGAAAATTAAATTTGAATCGATATATTATTAACCGGTTTTCTATGAACTAATTTTCACGTTTCCTTTTCATTTAATTATTGGATGCTAATTCTTTGCTACTTTCTTTTTTATTCTAATTATCGAAAGCAGCTTATAAATTCGTACAACTCGAGCGAGAAATAATAATTTTTTTAAGAATTCATTCCATCTTTTTCTAGTATCCCAATGTGAGCAAGATCGGAAGTTGGAATCTACAAGAGGCACGAATACCACTTTTTTCGAATTTTGTTTTATATTTCTTGTATTTGGAAATATTATTTCATATAATTTCTCTTCTTTTTAATTACTATTCTGCACAATTTAATTAATATATTATTGCATTTGAATCGAGTAGTTTATTGATAAAATTTGTTGACATTTAATATGTAGAAAATAATTTTACTAATTGAATATTTGTTTCTCGACGTTATTTTTTAAATTTACTAATAGACAATTTTAGGAAATAGGCTTCTTGATTGAAAAGTTTCAAAAATTCGATTTCCTCGACTTTACTAACTTTACTATTATTTATTTTTAAGATTATCTAATGAAAACTTTTTTCTTTTTTTTTATAATACCAATTTATTATCTTCTTGATTAAATTTAATATGAAAATAAATTTTTTTATATTTTTCGTAACAACGTTAATTTTACTTTAATAATACTTACTATTTTTAATATAAAACTGGATAATACCGGGTAATTCATAACCTCTAATTTCGTTTCATCGATAGTGTGATCATGGATACGTGTAAAATATTTCATTTTATTATTTTATATTAAAGTTTATTAAATCGACTGGTCAAAATGTTTTCAATTCCAAAAATTCGGCAACTTTGAACATTTTACAACATCTACTCCCTTTACGACCTTTACTTTTCCGCCTTTTTTCATTTCTAATTAAACCAAAACAGGAAAAAAGGGAAAAGAAAAAAAAAAAGATCATGTTTCTCAAAAAAAAGAAAAAACGAAATTCTCTGACGTTTTTGTTAGAAAAGGAAAACACGTTCGTGGAGAAAAAGTTACCGTGGAATGAAGTAGAAATATTCGAATATACTGTGGTTAATTGGATCTGCATTCATTAAGTTATAAACAGAAGAAAGAAAAAAAAAAAAAAAATGATCTTCTTTGAACATGCGAGTTTAATTATATTCATCAAAATTATATACTTTTATTTCCTGCAACATACGAATTGCATTATATTTTCAACAAAAAAAGTGACTTTTCCTCAATATTAATTTTAATAATAATCCCAAAATCAAAATTATTTACAATATTCGTTCGTGAACGAATACAAGCACTTCATCACCCTTCTTTATCCATGATTCAAACAAAGATGTATACCACATTTTCGAATATTAATAATAATAATAATAATAATAATAATAATAATTCTTTTGCATTAATTTATTACCATTAAACCACGAATATTTATACAATTTGATATCTTTGTGAACGCACCTTAATATAAGTATTCGTATTTTAGATCTATTTTATCTTTAAATATCCCATCAATCAATTTAATAATTTTGATTTCAATGAAATTCCTGCGGATGATAGTAGTAATTCAAAAACGGCATTACGTATATACATTATACACTTATGAATACGTACCCATATCAAAATTTAATGCATTATCATTGATAAAATCGTTCACTTTCACGATAATTCCACGTTTCATCGTTGAAGTATTCTCTCATCGATGAAAAGATCCGACATGGACAAAAATTTATTCAAACGTTACGTTGCAGGGGGAGAGAAGTTGAAGCCCAATATCAGGCGGGCGTCCGGTTTGTTGTCCTATCCAAGGGTCGGTCGATCGAATGCGCCCATTTCGAATCTGAATTTCAACCGGCGTGGCATGGAGCCGGACACAGATTTTCAATTTTACAGCGCCGAGTTGGACCCGGACAAAGATTACGAAGGTGAAGTATCGCCAATAACATCGAAACGTGAGCTCCCATACCCTACACCGCAATCCCATTTTACGTGTACTTTGTCTTGTTTAGTGACAGATGGCCAATACCACGCGCCATTTTGCGTACAGAGTGTCCCACTTAAATGGCAACCAGAGCATTTCCTTCCATTTTTGACATCCCGTGTTAGATAATAATCCGTTTATATCCGTTGCAATCACGTCAATCTTGTTACGTGCTTTTGAGGAATCGTTTTTTGACGGTCGTTGAGAAGATTGAAAATTGAAGAATTGGACTATAATTGGAATATATTGTCAGAGGGTAGGAGGATGATAATTTCTGTAATTATAAGTAAATAGGTATAATTTTTGTTGTACGCAGGAGAGTTGGATGGTGGGAGGAGAAATGGTGGATGATTGGTCATACGATAATATGGAATTAGGATGATAAAATTATCATTCGATATTATTTTAAAAGTGGCGAACCTTCCTGAGATTTTTATTATAATTGTAACGTAGAGCATATTTCAATTGAATTGAACGAACAATCATTCGAAATAACGACATTACATTTCCAAATAAAATTTCTTCTGAAGGCAGTATTAGTACAAGTATAAGTATTAGTATTAGTGTAAGTATAGTATTACACACGAAAATTTATATTTCTGACGTGGTTGACGATACTGACAGAATTATTTGAAAAGATATTCGTTCGAATAAAAAGTAAAGTGAAAAATAATTTGAAGAAGAATCATTCCTCGAATAATTATTTCGCCTTTGAGCCACGAAGCTAGAAAATTAATGTCAATTATGGAAAGGAGAATTTACATAAATAATTCGATCACACGTGTATTTATTATTAAAAGAAAAATTGGCACTAGAAAGAACAATACAATAACATCACTTTTTGAAAATAGAATTATATATTTTCGATTGAAATTGCTGTATTTCCATTGTGAAAATAGGAAGAATGAATATCATAGCCTAGATCTTAGAGAGATGATAGATCATTGATCGAAATTCATTCACAAACTTATAAAGCAAATAACATCTCGTTGAAAATGAAAGATCCAACCAAGATGGAACTAGGATGAATTTCAAAGTATTATATCCGATGATAACTTGTCCTATTATCCTGTTCCCCTATTGTATCAATAATTCGTCAAGGATTCGAAATCGAAGGGAAACTGAGAAAGGGAACTTCATCGAAACTTCGATATCAAATTTCTATACGTGTGATATAACGCGATAGTTTCTCAATTTTACGATCAATTTCATTTCCAAAGATCATTGAAATCGTGTTTATTCGAATTTCGAAAATTTCAATTCTCGAAATTGGATTTTAATAGATACGCACTTGGCATAAATTACCATAATTATCTCCAGATTCTCCAGCTCCAAAATCTCTCGGGAGATCGATGTACACCAAACACGCAGACAGAATTCCTAAGGAAGCGTCCTGGCTAATCTCAGATCGTCCTCGTCCGTCCAAAGATGGATCTTGGAAGATCGACGAAGGAAGATCCATATATCCGGCCGCGTTCCTATTGAATTCAGGTATGAAGCATCGAACAAGTTTGTTTAAATATTTTTCTTCTGGAGATTCATTCGAATCCTGTACTTTGCATATTTCGTTTATTAAAATTTCGAACACTGATTTTAATTTCAGAAAACATTTTTTGTTCTTATTTTCTTTTTATTTCATGATTTTTTCATTGATTTAACTCGTTACTCAATAGTATTCAGGTATGAAATCCAAGTATCGAATGAGTTTGTTTAGATATTTTTCTGGAGATTCATTCGAATTCTATACTTTGCATATTTCGTTTATTAAAATGTTGACACTTTTAATTTCAGAAAATATTTTTGATTCTTATTTTTCTTTTATTTCACGTGATTTTTTCATTGATTTAACTCGTTATTCGATAGTATTCACATATGAAAGTATCAAACGAGTTTGTTTAGATATTTTTCTGGAGATTCATTCGAATCCTGTACTTTGCACATTTCGTTTATTAAAATTTCGAACACTGATACTTTTAATTTCAGAAAACATTTTTCGTTCTTATTTTCTTTTTATTTCATGATTTTTTCATTGATTTAACTCGTTACTCGATAAAATTCTATACTTTGCATATTTCTTTATTAAAATTTCGAACACTGACACTCTTAATTTCAGAAAACATTTTTCGTTCTTATTTTCTTTTTATTTCATGATTTTTTCATTGATTTAACTCGTTACTCAATAGTATTCAGGTATGAAATCCAAGTATCGAATGAGTTTGTTTAGATATTTTTCTGGAGATTCATTCGAATTCTATACTTTGCATATTTCGTTTATTAAAATGTTGACACTTTTAGTTTCTGAAAATATTTTTCGTTCTTATTTTCCTTTTATTTCACGTGATTTTTTCATTGATTTAACTCGATAGTATTCAGGTATGAAATCCAAGTATCGAACAAGTTTGTTTAAATATTTTTCTGGAGATTCATTCGAATCCTGTACTTTGCATATTTCGTTTATTAAAATGTCGAACACTTTTAATTTCAGAAAATATTTTTGATTCTTATTTTCCTTTTATTTCACGTTATTTTTTCATTGATTTAACTCGTTACTCGATAGTTGAATGATAGTTTTTCGTTTCAAATTTCAAATAAAAGAATCGTGCATTTTTATTATTCCAACGTTTCGCCATTTAGATATACACGTAGTGAAAGTTGAACGCCATGGTTACGTGATCGAGGAACAAAAGCGCGAAATATTGGATCGCGAATATTCGCGTTGACACGTGGCCTAAATGCCAATTTAATTTTTCCCCTCGTAGAGATATTATTTCAACTCTGTCATCATCGGAATGATAAAAGCGCAAAAGCGGATTCGTGAATAAAACATGGTTAATGCGTTATTATATAAAATTGAAACTCAATAATGAAATGTTCGTCTCACAATTATGACAGGTTTTTGATCGTTGGGATGGGATAATTTTAATTTTTGTTCTAGCTTTAGAGAACAGAGGGAGGAAATATCGGTCATTTCTTCAAAATTGTTTCAATTATACATTTTAAGTTGGATATATAAAATTTTGATGAGGGAAAAATTTCATTTTGATCGTTGCTTTTCGCTACGTTTATTATCTTTGTACTCGTTCAGTTTCGTTATACAAGCTTTGATCGTGATAGTTTTAATACATCGATTTTTTGGATAAAGATGTTTCGTTTCTATTTTTCTTGATTAAAATAATGATTTGATTACGAAGTTTTGTTTTGTATCGAAAATTGCATTTTAAAATTGAGTGGAATAGATTAAATAGATGTCACAATAGAATTGTAGTAGAATTTTTTCGAAATATCCGAAAAAATGTTTTTACAAACCCATTTAATTTTATTTTATTTTCATTCGATATTTTATTTTGCACAGCACGCCAATTAACGTTTCAGATTTCCAGTACGAATTTTAGTTACGGATGCTATTTGGCTTGCTAATAAATAAAGTGATAAAAAGTGATTTATCAAAAGATAAATCTGTGAATTTGAAAAACTTTTGAAAAATACTTTTAATTATACAAATTATATATAAAAAAGATTTTACCTTTTGAATTATTCTATAAAAATTCTAAAGTGTTCATCTTATTATTTTTTTTTAGTATGATAATTAAAGTGAAGTTTGAAGACAAACTCTGCAAGATAAATTAATTCTTCCTTTCTCCAGTTCCATTCAAATTACAAATTACTTTTTATATCCATTGCAGTAATGCACTTCCAAGTATCCTTTTTTTCATTGGAAAAGAATTTAGAAAATCTTGTAAACATCTAGAATCCTTTTATCCATATAAAACTTTAATTATTTATTATATATTTTTTTATATATTATTTATTTATTATATATTTTTATTAATTATTATTCTTCTTTTATATTCATCTCAAATATACTCGATTCTAGATCATTCACAATTCAATTACTACAATTAACAATATTCTAATTTTCCATATAATAATAAAAATAAAATTCCATATAATAATTTTTCTATATATACAGAAAGAAAATATGTTTTATATTCATTATTATATTATATTATATTTATTATTATATTATTATTATATTATATTTATTATTATATATATTTTTCTATATATATACAGTGTGAAAATATGTATGTAAATATTGACTTACCTATCTTTGAAAAAAAATAATGATATCAATAACATTACATATTACGATATAAATGGAAAATATTTTAAATCAAATCCCTCGTAAGATCACTGACAACAATTTTGAGAGATCGTGTTCCATCTAATTTCATTTTAGTAGTTTCAATTCGAACAATTTCAACTAAATTCTGATCGAATCTCCCCTGTTCCTCCACGATGGGAATCACGTATAATGGTATCTTCTGTATCCTCGTTAATTTCAGATTCTCGAAACAGTCAGGTGAACGGTTACACGCCTAGACTCGGCCGGGGGAACGATGCTGATCGAATTCTCTGCAAATGATCATCACCGAGGATCTTCAGGTTTCGCTTCAATGGAAATTCATGCGACTTGGCCTAATCTATCTCTTTACCCAATAACCAATTATTCGCTACTACAATGGAGGAGGAAACTTTGTTTAAACGAGCATATAATAAAAGGATGGATCGATCTTTTCGTGAAATTCAGCAAGCATCGTTTGTAGAAAATTTATCGAAGTTTCCACAGTGTACACGGTAGAATTTTCACTGACATGAGTAATAAAGCTGGTGAAATGGCTATGTTTCTTTTCGAACACGAACTTTTCCCCCTTGGATAAAATCCATCCTGTTCCTGCGAATTTCTCCTTTTCCTTCTCCCCGCGTTGATTTCGACTTTTCTTTTATGTTTCTCTTCGTATTTCCTTTGAAATAAAAAATATATTGTTATTGATGACATTAGTGGTTGTAAGAGATTGTGATAAATTGTAAAGTTGCTTTTCTTGTTAAGCTTAATTAATTTTTTCTTATTTTATTGAAATCTGATTTCCTTTGTTGGAAATGTAAAAAAATTGGTTGATAATTTGAAGTTGTTAAAAATGATATTTACATATCGTTTTATTTATTTTCTGAATATTGATTATGAATTAGAATTCTTTTGATTGAGAAATATTATATTTAAAAAAAAATAACCAACAACAAGTGTTTCTCAATGAAATAAATTTAAAGTTAACACGAAATCAGTCATATAAAATATTCTTTCTATAAGAATAAATTATTTTCATTATATCGTTACTTGATCTAATATTTTTTCAAAAATTTTGAAATTAAGATCCTCTCACTGTTCCTTAATTTGTGTGAATTAAAATTCAACTAAAATCTTAGAAATCTTTTTCTTTCGAAAGATTTAAAATTAAAATCATTCCCTTTATATGTAAAGAAAAATTTAAGTATTATAAAATATTTTTGAAACACAATTTTTCCCAGAAATGATTATAATAAATGCAAGTTAGAGGAATTCATTCTTTTACTGATGGTCAAGATTCACGTTCCAAGATTAATCGTAAAATACGAGAATTTCCCTTCTCTTTTCCCCTTTCTTTTTATAACAGAAGAATTTTTCTCCTCAAAAGAAGAAATTTTTCTCTTTCTTCAAACAGTCACAAACTCATATCCTCCCTTTCGTAGTTTATTGAATTATTCATTTGAAAATGGAATACACGAACATTCCTCTTTTGATCATCGCAATAAACGAATCGTGTATTTCGTATTATCAAATAAAATTAAGGAAAAAGAGGATATTTCGTATCGGCGTTAATCGACCGATTAAATTATAGAAAGATAGCCAAGTTGGCCAAGTTTCAAACGGAAAAGCTTCTCCCCTCTGATTGTAATGAAGTTCGTTTAATTTTTGTGATCAACTTGCGAATATCTTATCAAATCAAATCCGTGTACTTTTATCCTTTTTCTTTGTCCTTTTTTTTTTAACGCTGTTTAAATACAATCGATGCATATAACAGAAATATTAAAAAATTTGAACAATACGAGATGCGTGTTCAACGAGTTCTCAGTGACTTTTGTCACAAATTATTTATTTATTTTCAAGGTAAGAATTCATATAATACAACGAAATTCACGATGAAAAATTCCTTTAACTTTTTATGTATTCATAATGGTTCTAAAATTGTCCAATATTTTAAAAAAAATTTTATATATAATCATAAAATTGTGTTTCATAAAATTTACGTCTATTGACGAGTCGTAGTTAAGGTGTTAAAGCAAATTTTTCGTGTTTTTTCCAATTTACAAAGATAATTTTTATAAATTTATTTAAAAATTGCCTTCAGCACAATCGTATGGTTGTTAATTCAAATTCAAAAATTCATTGTCTATAATATCGTTTCTATTCGCCTGATCGATCATTGACTTCTTTCACTTCTCACGTGAAACATATAAACGTTTCGAGATACAAAAGAAAATAATTGCGAAATCTTTCGAAATTGACAAAAGTTTCTGAATTTTTGGAATATATTCAAGATTTCCTTCAGCACAATCATATAATTGTTAATTCAAATTCAAAAATTCACTGTCTATAATATCGTTTCTATTCGTCTGATCGATCATTGACTTCTTTCACTTCTCACGTGAAACATATAAACGTTTCGAGATACAAAAGAAAGTAATTGCGAAATCTTTCGAAATTGACAAAAGTCTCTGAATTTTTGGAATACATCCTTTGTATATTCAAGATTGCCTTCAGCACAATTATAGTTGTTAATTCAAATTCAAAAATTCATTGTCTATAATATTCTTTCTATTCGCCTGATCGATCATTGACTTCTTTCACTTCTCACGTGAAACATATATTCGAGATACAAAAGAAATTGCGAAATCTTTCGAAATTGACAAAAGTTTCTGAATTTTTGGAATATATTCAAGATTTCCTTCAGCACAATCATACAATTGTTAATTCAAATTCAAAAATTCACTGTCTATAATATCGTTTCTATTCGCCTGATCGATCATTGACTTCTTTCACTTCTCACGTGAAACATATAAACGTTTCGAGATACAAAAGAAAATAATTGCGAAATCTTTCGAAATTGACAAAAGTCTCTGAATTTTTGGAATACATCCTTTGTATATTCAAGATTGCCTTCAGCACAATCATGCAGTTGTTAATTCAAATTCAAAAATTCACTGTCTATAATATCGTTTCTATTCGCCTGATTGATCATTGATTTCTTTCACTTCTCACGTGAAACATATATTCGAGATACAAAAGAAATTGCGAAATCTTTCGAAATTGACAAAAGTCTCTGAATTTTTGGAATATATCCTTTGTATATTCAAGATTACTTTCAGTGCAATCATAAATTTGTTAATTCAAATTCAAAAATTCACTGTCTATAATATCGTTTCTATTCGCCTGATCGATCATTGACTTCTTTCACTTCTCACGTGAAACATATAAACGTTTCGAGATACAAAAGAAAGTAATTGCGAAATCTTTCGAAATTGACAAAAGTCTCTGAATTTTTGGAATACATCCTTTGTATATTCAAGAATTAGAATAAATACGATTCATCCTCTGCAATATTATTCCTTGAGCAAGTATTTGTAAATGTTTATCTCCATCTTTATTCGAATCGAATTGTATTCACTGATACAATTCAAGATATTACGTATAATTAACAGAATGGATCGATTTAATAAACAATGTACATGTTATTTACATTCAAAGTTCAAAGTTCTAATTTGTATGGATACAGGTGAATGATTATAATCAGCCTTGTCGATTCGCCAATTTGCATTTAATCTCCTGAATATTCTTATGATACGATTGGACTTTGCGTTAATAGGTATTTTCATTATTCAAGATGTTTCTAGATGTACTTTAAAAGAGTAAAAAAAGAACATTTTAAAAATGAATTTAGAATTCTGAATAAATATTGTTTGATAATTTGTACGAATTTCTAAGAGATAATTAAAATCTAAATGAATATTCTATTTACATAAATTAATAGAATTTTGAATAAATGTTCTTTAAAATAAATCACACAATTTAGTGAACAAGCTAATTATACATCTTTAAAAGAAATACATTTATATCTTAAATTTAGCATTTTTAATAAATATTTTAATTCCAATGTATAAAATGTAAAATTTTAAATATAGAAAAAAAAAATACTTACTTTTAATTCCGACAATTTGAAATAAAAAATATTTCAAATATTCCTATTTTGATCTATTGTCATTTGAATACTACTTGAAATTATATCTCCACAATAACGTGATAAAATTTTTACCTTGAAAAAATATTTTTTCTCAATCCCATAAATTTTTATATTTAATACAAAATAACAAAATAAAAATTACTTTATTTTGAAACATTTCCAAAGTTTAATGGCACAAGGTTAAAAAAAAAGAAAGTTCAAAATTTCTTAACAATTTAAAAAGGAATTCACAACTTCTCAAGAATCAATTAGTCATCGTCAATTACCAGACTAAGTTTTCAAATTTTATTTCTCCTCGCGAATTTACACACCATTTGAACATTGATCCTCGCCCTGTCCCTTTGCTTATATAATCTTCTTCATCCCCTCCCCTCCTCCCCAGCATCCCCTATAAGATCTTTCGGATCTCGAATCGATCGGATTTTCGATCGTTCGCTGGAATAAAAGTCAGAACAATAATTCGATGATGTGTAAAATTCAATCGTTTTATTTAATTGACAAAGTGTTCATAATGGGCGGCGACGCGGCACGCGTCGGCCACGCTATTAAATACGTGTACTGCGATAACAAATATGTACAGTTGGCGGAATCGAAATGGTGAAATCGCAAATAAAAACATTACATGATGATGATATTTAATGATGTATGATCATATATCCAGGGCTGTACGGATATCTAAAAAAGTATGATAAATTTAAAAATTTGAAAATTTGAAAATTTATCATTTGATAATTTAATTAATACCTAATAAAATCGTGATTCGATAATTCAAGGATTCGAGTTAAATTACTTGATTTTAAAATATTTTTAATAGGATAAATATACATTTGCCAATAAAATTGTTTATTTGAAACTTAAATTAGTTTGAATTGCAATTAAAAAAGTAATATCTTATCGTGTTATATATTTTATACTTTTTAACGATTAAACATATTCTAACATAAATTATTAAAACCACTTACGATCCAATTATTGTATATGATGTCTTTAAATGAAATAAATAGTATATCTTTCAAATTATGTATCATATCAAATTTTATAAATGAAAATTATACGTATATATAACAATAAAATTTTTTTTCTAAAAAAAAAAAAGAAACATAAATAAAATGTCGCACAGCCCTGAGAGATTCCAACTTTTAATCTTCCCTTGTATATTTCGAAATTGCTCGAAAGACGTGAGATTTAACGGTTGACCGATTTCTCACGATCTCGCCATATCGGTACCACCAACCATGCACACGTAGAGTACGTAACAAACTAGTGATACACCTCGAGAATGATTAGGGGAGATAACATTACTTCTGCATCCGCCATGAGGATATCCCTCCTCGTTCTTCCTTATCTTCTTCTATTTTCGTCCCTTTCTTTTCGTGTTTTTTTTTTCCGTCCATTTTTATCATTTCGATTTGTGATTTTTATTAATCATTATTTACAAACCACCAGAATCCGTGGATATTGGCAACTAGGAGAGACTTATGTCCTAAAACGATCACACACGCACTCGTCATTGTACGAGCAGCCATTGTACGCCGACCAAGCATGCAAGCCAGTTAGACAAGCGAACATACAGACACGAGGGGGGGCTCGTCTTAGAAACTGCACGTGTCCACTTGTTTGCATCATCATGGTCACGAGGAACGTTGACGATGATTTTATGAAATTTGAAAATTGAGAAGATGACTTTTGTTAGACAATTTTGAAGATTGGAATTAAAAAGTATTTAAAAAGAAGTTTGAATAAAATTTAGAAATTAGGTAAGAAAACTGTGTGATTCACACATTGTAAAGTTTAAAGTAAAGATTAGATTCGTAGATAGGATCTCTATTTAAAACAATGATTCAGTGGATATGAAAATTGGATGAGGAATTGGGTTTGAATTTTGAGATAAAATTTTGGAAATTATAAATTAAGAGTGTTGAAAAATCTAAAGAATAACTAAATGGTGAATAATATATTATGCGAAGGTTTGTTTAGAAACTGAAAGAAGATTGCGTTTCATGAGCAAATAATAGAAATTAAAATTAAGAAAAACAGAAAGATAAAAAGTAAAATTAGAAGAAGATTGAAAAAGTAGGGAATATATTAAGAGAATTTTATCATTTCTTCAATGAAGTATTTTTTTATAGCAAATATTTCATAACTTTAAAATTATAACGAGAAAATCTTATTTTTATATTTAAAATAAAGGCAAAAAATATTTAAAATATTGGAATAATAAGGGAAGACGTTAGTTAAATGTGACATATATTAACGCCATACACAAAGAAAACTAATTTACGTATAAATTAAACATTTTCAGAATAGGAAATCAATTAACGAAGATTAATTAAAGAACTAAATGAAAAGTAAATAACCGCAATACTCTATTGGAACTAGGCTATAATTGCTGCTCATTCAACTGAAACCATTAATATATGAATATACTGCTGAATGACATTCTTAAAATTATTGCACAGCGAGCTTCTAAAACGACATCAACATCAAAAAATATTGGATCGACTGTACATGTGTTACGTTTGTTATAAAAAGTCACAAATCTTATGAATTCTAACGTCAGAAATTGCTTCAACTTTCTGACACTTTTCGTTTCTGATATTTGAGCAAACGAATTAATCTGTTCTGAGCTATCTACAAAATTGTTTCGATTCATGAAAAAGATTCGTTTCGTCGATAATTCCAAATAGCGGACGTCGATCTTTGGCGCTAGTGTCGGCAACTTCTCTTAAAAGAAAGAAAGAAAGAAAGAAAGAAAAAAAAAGAAACGTGCAGTTTCGAGACTCGACGTCTTATGTAATCGAATAAGTTGTTGGACAGACATAACTGTATACTATTTTCGATAACCTCCGGACGTCTTTTTAAATATATCAATGAGATACAAACTTTCTAGGTCCCTGTATGTATACAACCTTAATCAATGTACGCTCGAGGATTTGATTTCGGATGATTTAAAAACGTGAGCCATTCGCTTACCAAGTGACGATTAACAATTGTTAAGTACATATAGTATATATTACAGCACTCTCACGGTATATAAGTACAAGATATACAAAAGTGTTCCTCCTATTTTTTACCTTAACTTACATTTGGCAACGGGATTATTGGTCTTCCATGTTTATTCTATCATAAACATTCTTCTTGAATCGAGAAATTACCTCGAAAAGAAAAAAAAAATGAATAGAAGAAGAAGAAGAAGAAGAAGAAGAAAAAGGAATGTAAAATAACATGATGAATATCACAGGCGATAAAAATCAAACTACGAGCTCTATGAACAAGCCAACCAGTAAAAAATTGCAAACACCTTTTTTACCTTTCCGGATTATACAATTCCTGTATATCGTGAAACAACATCACTCGCCAGTGTTTCTTTTCACCTGGTAGGCACACGGCTCACTGTATAAAATGCGAATACAGTGCGAAGTACTATCAACGACGAACACAACGAACGAGATCGAGGGAGGGGGGAGGAGAGAAGAGGACACACGCGACCGAGTACGACGGTTGTTGTGTACGTTTAAGGAGGTGGGGAGGGGGGGAAGAAGCGACGGACGAGCTTTTGAACAAGTATACCGACTATTTCCATTCCGGCCAGAAATCCCTTACAGGGACACGAACTCGTGAGGCGGTTGAATGATTCGCGGTGGCGGGGGCGGTGATAATCTCAGGTCGACGTCCGTGAGCGAGAACGCGGAGCTGCCGTTGGCCGTGACGCGGGGCCCCATATTGTCGTAAGGCGAGCAGAGGTCGCTGGAGCGCAGCGCTCGTCGCGGCAGCGTGGCGAAACTGGAAACGCTGGTTGCCGGGGGGAGGGCCGTTTTGTTCACCACGCCGCCAGTGGCGTGAACTGGAATGTCCAAAAGGTCAGGATAGCAACGATCAGAGGCATCTTGCGGCACCGCCACGGAGATGAATATGTTCCCGAATATACCGGGCGGTAGAACGCCGCTGGTGAACTCTGGCGGCGGTGGCGGGAACACGCACGGCACGGTTCTCATGGCGTTCACGGGGCCGCCGCTCATCTCTGGATGCAGTCTCTCCACGGTGACGGTGGCGGCGCTCATAGGGTCGCAAATGGATCCCCTTTCGGCCAGTTCGAGATCACCCGTGCTGCACGCTTCCACTATACTCCCGTGCCCACTACCCCGATCGTTGCTGTTCCCAGGGGTGGTGGTGGTGGTGACGGACAGGTCGAGAAGCTTCTTCTCCTGGTCACCGAAACTGGTGCTGCTCTGGAGCTTCACCTTTTCACGAGCACTCTGCCGTCGGGTACCGCCGCACACGCACAGGGCTAGGAGAACCGCGGAAATGGAAGCGCACAACGCGGCCGCGCCACCGCCTGCCAGGCTCACCCAGAGCAACCAGTTGTCGCTCTGGGAGAGGGTGGGCGCCGTGTACACGCGCGGGATCGCCACGCTGACCGTATCCCTGGCCAGGCCGGCGATGTTTTTCGCGAAACAAGAGTACTCCCCGGCATCGCCGTCACTCGCGTTGTAGACGGTCAGGTTGTTCCACCTGTCGACGAGTCTACCCGACGACGGTGACGATCGTTCGTTGTACGAAGCCGCCGCATCCACGTCCGACGTCGCGTAAGCCACGTAGGTTCCCGAGTAAATTTGCTCGGTCAACTTGGAGGCGTTCACCGGTCCTCCGTTCAATTGCCACCAAACCTCGGGCTCTGGATCACCGGTGGCCAAACAGGCCAGGCTCAGGTTCCCGTTCGTCTCCTCCTGAATGCTGCTCGCCAGAACGAACACCTCTGGCTCGCAGGCGAACTCGACAGGTTTCACGTCCTCCCACTTACGACCTTCTAGTCTCATCGGCGACGAACACGCTTGAGGCACGGAATACAACTTGCTGGGTCCGTTGGGGATCAGCCAAGTTCGAAAGTCTCTGAGCCTGCAGTCGCAGCTCCACCGGTTCCCGTCTAACGTCAGAGTTTTCAATCGTGGCAGATTCGATATCACCGACACATCCAGGTACTCGAGAACGTTCTGGTCTAACCTCAACGACTCCAAACCGGTCAGATATACGAACGCTTCCCCGTGGATCTCGGACAGGGAACACCTCTGCAACTCCAAATTTCTTAAGTGTTGGAGTAGGGGGAACTGGTGGCTTCTCAACCGCGTCAATGGGTTCCCGCTCAAAATTAAGATCCTCAGTCTTTCGTTGCCCAGAAATGTGTCTGGCTCGAGCATCTCCACGTGATTGTCGGACAGGTCGATCTCCACCAATATCCTCATGTCCCTGAACGAGTCAGGGTGGATCTTATAAATGCCTGCGTTCCTCAAGAAGACCCTCTGCAGATTCAGCAGGCCGGAACGCTTGAAGATTTCCGACTGTAACCCGGGAATCTTGTTCCCGGACAGGTCAAGCACCTGCATGTCAGGGTCCAGCGAGGCCGGGAGCGAGGTTAGGCCGGCGTCAGGGCATAAGGCGGATTTCTTCCCGGACGTCCACTTGCAACGGCACACAGCTGGACAATCGGTCCAGTCTGGGAATGCAGCCGCTTTCGAGAGCAAGGCAAGCGTGCCGAGTAGAAAAAAGAGGGCCAGCAGGATGCGCCCTCGCAGAGGGTGGTGCCTTGTCCCTATCATGCCACTATCCGTTTCTCTTTCCGCTACTGCTAGTCGTCCCTCTGGATCCCTCCCTCCGTCGATTAGAAACCTGAAACGCGTAAAATAATATGTAACATCGGTTCAAATAATGCGTGTTCCACGTGTTTCTAGAATTTATTATCGGAGTCTCTAAGGATGGGGTACTTACTTTTTCGAATTGTTACAATATCTCTAAATTATAATGATGCTTTTGTACAATTATTCTAATAGTTGTCGAATATTTTTAATTCGTTGTTGGTTAACCATAATGTATTTTTTATTGCAATGTTATCGTAAGATCAATATTTATTGCTGTGAGAGTCATACGTCAGCTGACGGTATCAGGAATCGAAAGTAACACACCGCGAATTTCGTTATCTTTCACGATTCGAACTTTTCTTCGGGTATGTACCGGGTGACCTATTTTTAATTGTCATCCACTGCGATACTCTTCGAAAATTTCTCAATTGGCGATCGATTTACCGATGTAATCCGCATGATACATTGTTGTGTAATAATATCGCCGCGTATTTGAGCGATAGGATCGAATTTATTATTTCTCTCGCTGCCTCCACTTCGACATATGTTCAGGTGATTTTCTAAAGGTCACCGTATAAGCGGCAGTCTTCGAATATATTACAGATTCTATCGAAGTCGTCGAAGAAGTGGATACATGGGGGTTAAAGGTCTAGGGGAGCGTCAGAATATTAACGAGGAAGTTGGAAATATGTATACGTATATATGTGCGAGCGAAGCTTCCCTCAAAATACATAATTCCCCTATCGTATTCCTAACAAGAGCAAAATCATAAACTTTTCTGTTATCTACACGTCACTGTCGTCCTTAAACTAATGGGGGAAAAGATTGAGGAAAAAATTCAAGTTAAATGGCGATGATATTAAGGCGAGTATCGATTATTTAAATGATTTTACTTCATTTATTGTATAACAACAATGTGATAATTAATTCTCTGGCATAATAATTTACTGATAATGTTAACAAATGAACAAAATTACGAAATTTTAATTGTATAAATATTTATATTTTATATAATCTTATTAATTGTTATTAAACGTTTGCAAGCTTCTTTTTTTTTAAAAAAGGAAATAAATTTTTATTGATCGCGTCGATTTGAAAGATTTACTTGTAATACTTTGTTCGTCATCACTGTGTGTTTTAGAAATTACTAATTCAATTAATAAAATTAGTAATATTCAATTGTACGATTCAAATGATCGAAAGTCATAAATTATATAGGAAGCAGGTAAACAAACGAGATTTCGAGAACTTCCTCTTTAACCATAGTCGATCTTTCGCAAGTAAGTTCACTTTTGCCGAAAACACCAAGTTCTCGCATAAATTGAAATAGGTCAACCCTTGGAGCGTATATGTGAAAGATACGAAAACAAGACTGGGATCTTGCTTCCTGTTACAGTATGTTCCTATTATTCTGCATTATTCTCCCGAAACATTTTCTCCGCCACACTTAAAAAACAACTTCGAACCTGTTGACTCTAACGCGAAACAGACCGAACGGAACTTTTCAGGAAACCGGGAGGAAAGAAGAGAAAAGAAGAAAAAAGAGAGGAGAGAGAGAGAGAGGAAAAAAAGAAACGCCCCGATATTTCTATTCATCCCCTGTTTTTCTCACGTTCACATGAGAATAAGAAGGCTAATTAACGAATACAATTCGTCTCTTTTCCCCGTGTAAACTAAACGGGAGGGGAAAAAAGGAAAGATAAAAGGAAGGAAACATGGTTAAAAAGAAAATTGAAAAGAAAAGAAAAAAAGAGAAAAAAGAAGAATCTATCGATTGCGAGGGAAGAAAAAGAGATTGAGATCGAACGCCACGTGATACGATTTGAAAAGCGCGCGTAAACAGGGTGACCTCTCAAAAGAAACTAGGATAATTTTACTAGCGTGTCCGATGTATCTTTTTCTTTTTTTTTATTTTAAACGAAAAGGAATATTTATTGCCTAAGAAAATAGAAAGATTCTACACATAGATTTTTATATTTTATATATTTCTACGTTCAAATATTTGTATATTGCATTTGAAAAATTTTATCTCTTATGTCGTTATTTATATTCGTAGATATATTAAAAGAATACGCAATATAGATGAGTCAAACATTTTATGTAACGTGCATCCTTCAGTATTCCTCTATAAAATATTCCAAAAACCGTAGATACGATTTACATACGAATCTTTCATCTTATATACTCGATGTATATAATAAAATTTAGAATTTTAAAATAAAAACATACATTCGTTTATGTTATTAAATAAAACAATATTATTTATTCTTAAAGTAGATTCTTTCTTTCTAATATCATTTTTCTGCGTTTCAAAGTGGTAATAAACTGGTACAATATCACGTGTGTAACGAGTATATAAAATTACGCGTAATAATTTCCGGATTAACACACTCTCCGCCATAGTTTACGCTCGTTAAGAGGCCATTTCTTAATGCATTATTCTACTACTATTGTTCGAACAATACTCACATTTTGTCCTGTCTTTATCAAAATTTTTTTTTTTATCAAAATTTGCATAATTAAATTTTTCAAAATATGATCAAAATTAAAATATCTGATGAATAAAATATATCCGATTGAAATTACTTTAAACTTATTTTAAATTGTTTTAAAGAATGGTCAAACCTTGATCGAAGTCTTCCATTATTGTTTCGTAATCAATCAATTTTATAATTTTATCCCATTTAAATTTGTGAGAATATATCATTGAGAGGATCAATTTGACCAATTAATGAGAAAGGTTCTATACTATAAATTCTGTCCCTAAAAAAAAAAAAAAAAAAAATAAAAAAACAAAAGAAACGAGATATTCAACGAAAATATTCAATGTTATTTAACAAACCAAAAAAGTAAACAAGTAAAGTAAAACAATATTATAATAATATTTTAAAAACTTATATTACACCCACGGCATAATCTTTCCTAAAAAAAAAAAAACTCCACACTTCACGATAGATTAACGCAAGATATTAACACAGGTTGATAACACTTAATTTTCGAGGTGGTTGAAAGCGAGATAATCAACGGCCAGGGAGCACATACACCGTGAAATGTACCACACCTAATAAATACTTAATCGTTTACATCGGCAACACAACCGATATAATTTATTTACACGATTATGAATATTAATGCGGTCGCAATTGAAATGGAAATTTCCCCGTAAGTGTTCACAGCAGGTATTTTAAACGTTTCTGCTTTCGTTCGATGCCCCCCTTCCCCCCTCCCTCTGGAGCCAAGTTGCCGAGCGCGAAAACGAATCATATTAAAGGGGGGCGACCTGTACGAACGATATCGATGAATCATCTCGCGGAATCCCCACAACACTTTTGTCTTTTATTACACGTGTTATTGCGCGTGTGTTGCTCGTGTCGGAATGGACTCGAGCATAAAATCGAAATGCATCGTGTCGCATCGAATTTGTCCCCAACAAATCCCCAACTTCCCGTTACGTCGGGGAATATAGGAGCAATATTGTTCTCGAAACAAACCGCGGGGAGAAGTCCTACTGCGTAGGACACTCGTCACGGGCAAGAATAATATTTCTGGACTTAGTGGAAATGTCGATACCAGGAGCGTGTTCTTAACGCTGAATTGATATCGCGTCACGTTGGGTCATTAGTTAGATAACAATGGGAATTTTAATTGAAGATTGTTTCGAGATACTTGATCTTACGATGTTATCTAAATGGTTTTTCTCGTTCATCGGAAGGTAATAATAATGTTTTTTGGTCAACAAAGCGATTATCTATGATTTATTTATTTATAATTTATATTTGTTTAAATTCAAATGATTCAATCGTGTGTATCTCGCAAATGTTATTTTAGGTATTATTTTAAAAATTCCTCGAAAATTATTTAAAGAAAGTCTGTCCTTCATTTTTTTGCATTATCTTTTTTGCTAATATCGTAGTAGTTTCCCAGGCTTTCTCGAGTTACAACTCCCATTTAAAACAAACTAGACAAATGACTTCAATTCTCATAAAAATGAGTCATTTCCTTTCGTTAAATATTATCACATATATTTAGAATATACACCATACCATAATATTATTCTTAATTAATTTCACTTATTAAAAGTCTATCTATTGAAATTTTCACACGAATTTGTACAAATAACCCTTAAAAAAAAAAACCCTAGAAAAAAATTCACAAATACTACACTTTATTAAATATTCTGTACGCCACTGTTTTTGCAGATCTATTTTTCTATAGCTTATGCATAAAGTTGAAAGAGAGAGAGAGAGAGAGAGAGAGAGAGAGAGAGAGAGAGAGACGCATAAATAATGCGAAAAATAAAAGGATAAAGAAACAGAAGGGAAACGTGGATGATCCAACAAAAATAATACAGGCAGACAGCGAGGCGCATGGTATATCATGATATTCGATCCAAGGGAAAGCGGAAGTCTCTCTTTCACTCTCTCTCTTTCTCTCTTTCTCTAACGATGCTCGGCTTATTCTTACTTGAGCGTCTCCTTTGGCCGCCACTAAGCATGCCGTCTGCGAATCTGAATGGGGCCGTCATGCCTGCGTGGACGCTTCCATTGTTTCTCAGGGGCTTTCATTTCGCCGACGGTCCTCCTTCGGGCATCACAAAGCCATTGTTGCTCGGGACTTCTTAGATTTCATTCTGATTAAGCCGCGGCGACCGTTCCACGCTGGCCCACTTTTCCAATTACAACTCTGTGTGCACAGCGGCCCCAGGATTAATATGCGACGAAAACAAATCCTGCAACGATTATGCGCATCTTCTTATTGTCTCTACACGTTTCTTCTCTGCAATGGAATATTTCGATTTGGAAAATAATAATGATAAAAAAAAGAAGAAGCGTGTCGATATCAAACATTTTCTCGTCCCTCTAATCGCAATATCGAAATTTCAATTTCTTTTTTCCCGCGTAGAAAGAGAAATTTATTATACAGATATTATAAACACGAGAATTTTTCGCGAGGTGGGCAAGGAATTTTGAAGCAGTTTGTGAAAAACAGAAATTCCACGGACGTGTACTCCAAGCCACACACACTGCTAAGAGAGACATATTAATTGCTGACGTGCGCTAATGGCATGCACGCGTAATGCGCCGCAAAATTTATATCGATCATAAATTAGTCGGAAAGTCGCTCAGGAGTCGGCCAATAACTCTCAATATCAATGGAAATTTCGATGAGACGAGACGAAAGTTTTCGAATCGAAAAATACGATTAACAACAAAAAACGTTGAATTGCATTTGACAATTAATCATCGACGATAAAAAATCATCAATTGAATTTATATAGAATTTATATCTTACTCGATACTTTAAAACAGAATAATAATCTTATATGTGTAATAGAGAAAAAAATTTATGAAACGAAAAATATCGTACTGGGTTAAAAGAGTCGTGGTTAGGTTGATAGAGGTTCGTTAGGAAGCAGGGGTGGCCACAGGCTGTGTGGTTCGACGCTCGATTCGACGCTCGATTACTCGAATCGACTGTGCCACGGGTCCTCACGGTGTCATGTACGTGTCACTCGACTCCCCCGAGCGAGCTTTCGAGTGCATCGACCGCGGCAAATTCGCTTATACCACGTACTTGCATGAGAATCTGCGGACGCGACGAAAAATCCGTACGTTCCTCGCGACCTGGCCTGACCAATCGTGGCGCCGTTCACTGGCTCGTTGAAAAATTAAACGCGAGAGAGCACACTGTACACCGTTGTATCCCTACTTCATTCCGTCTTCCCACTTTCCCCCTTTCCGTATCTCTCTTCCTTCCTCTTTGCTCCTCCTCCTTCCACACTCCTCCAGGAAATCTCGTCCTTTTGTTTATACTTCCACGAAAGAACAATCGTTTCGAACAGGTTTCTTTCACCGATGGATGGAAATCGAGGAAAAACATAAGCACGGTTGGAAACACTGTTATAAAATAGATCACGTATACGGATCACATTTGCAGGATTGACGCGTGTGTTGGGTTTTCGAATAGGCGAAGCCCGCAGAAAAGCGAGAAACGGAGCGACAGACGACACGGTGCACTTGTCAGCTTCCTCTCCACGCGTAGTCTCGAGGCGCGTGAACGTGTATTCGCCCGTTCTCACGGGAGGACACCCCCCACCTGGTACGCGGGGTCGTCGACTGGCATCGACGAGCTCTTTTCTATTATCCTCTCGGCCGATCAATCAATCCGGTCGTGTAAGACCTTTTGCGGATAAGAACGAGCCACCATCCCAACAGTCCACTATCGTTATTCCTTCTTGGCTAGCCTCGAATCTCGAAACGGGTGATGAGAGAGAAGAGCTAGCGACCACGCCGCTCCATTGAGGATCTTCATTCCCCAAGTTCTCGCTACGGCACACGAGAGACGAGGTGGCAAGTATGATCCCACATATACACACATACACGTACACAGGGGCACACGAACAAGGGAAAGATGCACGAATACGCGTTCCGATTTTCGCCACGAAAAAGATTCAGAGGGAGAACACTTCTTTTCCTTCCGACCATACGCGAAATAACCGCGATAAGGTGTCACGCACACGCCACACGAAACCTGCAGATTTGCCGCAGAGGCAAGAGACACGGTGCCTCCGTATCCCCGGTATCTGTTCCTCTTGCTTCCCCTTCTCTTTCATACCCCTCTATGATCAGAACCCCCTCCTTTTCCTCGCCCATCATGGTGGACGCTCGTTTCACCGCCCTCTTGCTTCCTCGTTACCCGTAACTGTCCTCTTTTGCTCCTCTTACGCCGCATAACCGTGCGTGGGCAGCACTGTCGAATTCTGGTTCGACGAAAATTTCTCCTTTTCCTCACGCTAGCGCCCTCTTCAGGCCTACCGGATCTCTCCTGTACAATTTCTCAACCCCCTCCTCTCTTTTTCATTTTAGAAGCTCGCTCCAATTTCTTGTAAATATTGACTAAACCTAAAGTTTGATCGGCGTCGCGATTTTCGTCGATCGTGCATTGCAAGGGAAACGCGGCGATGAATATCGGTCGGTGGATAAATTTTGTATCACGCTTTTGAAAGACATAACCTAAAAGGTGGAATACGCGGTCATATTCGGTCACGATTTTGAGTATAGTAGGAGCATCTTATCATCGTTGGTTCCTCTTTTACGCTCGATTTCTAACTTATCGACACAACACAGTTGAAGTACCAACTTAAATAATGCAAATGGAGCCACGGTGGCGCTGCGTGCGAGACTCGGAGGGGAATCACCGAAGTCGATGAAGCGCGTGAAAATAAAGGGATGTGGAATAGATCGATGGGATTACTTACATGGACGAATGTATACACGGAAGATAGGGTTTCGATGTCGCCATTTCCGTCTACGTTTTTCAGCATTTTATTACAAGAATATAGTATAAACTTTCGTTCGATATGTGTGTGTATATGTATAGTATGTATGCATGTATGTCGTATGTATTCATGTATATGCAAGTGGTGGAACGAGTGGGCGTGTACGCATGATCATCCATCACGCACAAATCTTTAGTTTCTTCTTCTCCTTCTTCTTCTTCTTCTTCTTTTTTTTTTTTTTTTATATCTTTTATACATAAAGAATCTCGTGTTTTTCATTTCTATCCCCATCCCTATAGTTCTATTCATCATCGTCATCAACGACCTCAACACAGGCCACGATAGTCATAGCTTTTTCGATAGTTGATCGATATACGTATAATAATATATCTTGTGTTAATCTTACGTTTTTTTTTTTTTTTGTTTTAACCTTATCTCCGCTAAATTGTAATCTATATATAGGTATATCTTCTGTATGTGTCTCTCTGTGTATTTGTCTGTGTATCTGCGTGTTCTTTGCGTGTTTTTTTTTTTTTTTTTTCTCGTTACTGGAAACATACTTGGCAGTTCACGTCTAATAGTACAACGAAGCATTTTTCTTCTTTTTAATCTCTTTCTCTCTTTTTCTCGACATTCTGACCTCTCTTCTTTTCTCACTCGCTCGTTCTCTCTTTCTTTCGTTCGCTCTCTCACTCTTCCTCTCAACCATACGCGCCACGATGGCCTCTGCTCGATCTGATCGATACGATGACCACTGGTCGCGCTCATTAATTGATATGTCAGTGGGTTTCTATCCTCTTAACTGCGTGGCTCCAGTTTAACCCAGGGAAAGCGTAGTTCACCTCCAGCCACCCCCATAACTTGCCAAGGGGGTTATTTCCAGCTGTTGGCTGCAACAAATACAGAAATAATGATGGAATATTTTGTGGTAAAATAGATCAAGTTCATTAGAATACGAAAGCCAGAATTGATTAAGATTGATTAAAAAGAATGGTTTGATTTTGAATAGAAATGAATAGAAAATAAAATAAATATAAGAATTGTAAAATTATTCTCATAGGCCCTATCTTTTTAAAATTCTGATGATAAATAGTAGATTAATTAATTTTATGATTCAAAGATCACCATATCAGTCCAGAACTATATTGATAGATATTTTTTTAAATCTCCTATAAACTAGTGAGATCCAACAACAAAAATTATCCTCACGATATAAAAATTAAAAGATCAATCTTTTCATTGATTTTTCAAAATCAAACACAATCGTTACCTGTATTATAATTATTCAAAACTCAATAAGAAAGCTAATCCATTAAAAATCAATTGATATATAAATTTTTCTAATATTATCCTATGTGATGTACAATACTTATTACTTATCAAAAACTTTCTACTATTCCTTCCTCTCCCCATTGAAACTTTGATTTGATACTCGTATCAACATGTTCTATTTGTAGCTCACTAAAAAGTTATCCATATCCTGTGCTAATATTCTACCATCACTGTTACCATTCCCATCAACATCTGTTATCACCTGAATCGAGACAAAACGTCCAACTCTGTGATCACTTTTGCCCGTTGCAAAAGTATAGAAAATTAGTCGGCAAAACGGGGGTAGTAACAGTCATTCGAGCTTTGTATCCGAACGAACTTTTCCCATTTCACGTGGCGAAGCAAGGTGGGATACAGCTTTTCATACCTTTGTAGTATATGTCCCTATTCATCGTCGGACAGTTCTTCGGTCCCTGAAGAGGAAAAAGTTTCCAGACAATTATACGGGGTTATCGTGAGGTTGAAAAAGGCTCGTGTATACACAACAGTATAGGGGGAAAGGTTACCTGAACGTTGAAGTCGATGTTTGTTCGAACGGGACGATGATGAAGCGGCTGCGGCGGTCTGAAATTATTCCCTAGTGGCGCGTTCGGATGATCCTTGTCTCCTTGCATCAATTGTCGCAACGCGAGAAGCTGCAAAGGATGAAATGAATATCGCAAAACCTTTCTTGTCTCGTGCATCTTTATATCTTTACATTTTTCTTTACTCTTATTCTTTCTGATGATGAAACCACCTTAATACCATTGAGAGAATATTGAGATTACAAGGAGGAATATGGAAATTGATTTCTTTGCTACACTGGCAATGGATTTTAGATTATTGAAATGAGATTGGAGAAATACAAAGCTGTTTCTTAGAATTTTGTTTTAGATTGTAGTTACAAAGATGAAAATTCGATGATTACAACTTTGGATGAATACAATGTCTTTTTTGTCTACTATTTTTCTGCTTCTTATAATCTGAAAATTAAAAATTAAAGAAATAAAAAATCTATAAAAATTTAATTTTAAAACAATTTTTGAGAAATATTAAAATAATCAATGATTGGAAATTAGTATCATTTTATTTTATTAAATTCTTTTTTTTTTAATATAAAAAAAAACTAAGAAATCAAATTTAGAAACAGAAATCTTTATTCTACAACATTTATAAAAGTTTCATTGAAATAACGAACAGAATAATTTTAATATACTTTTTTAATTAATGTAAGAAGCAAATGTAAGATAAAAGTTTTTAAAATAAGGATTTTAGATGATAACTATAAATATTAAGTGCAATATTAATTTGATTAAATTTAATATAAATTAATATAAATTAAAAATAATTTTCTCCTACATCTTTGCATTCTATAATGGTATGAACTAACAACTGCAATAAAATGTTCATTATAGATATTGATTTATCGATTCCTCAATTTTGAGAAACTCTAACACCGACGATTAAAGTCCTTATTCTCACTGCCTTTGCATTCTGCTCTTTCGAAATGGCCTTTCCTCGTAACAGCTTAATTGCTTGAAAGTTAAGTTACTCGCTTTAAATTTTCATCGGAATATTTGACGACGTACCCTTTTCGTATTTTAAATTTTCACTTTAATCTCGTTTGATTAAATAATCAGGTGTAAAATTGGTTGCAATTAAGTTGATAAAAAATTAAATAAAATTCACTTATAGTTTTAAGTATAGAAAATTTTTAAATGCATTTTTATTTATTAATATTAAATATGATTTATAGACAACAATTTTTCTAGATTGTGGATTTTCATTGTAAATTCATATTCCCAGGACCACAGATGAAGAAATGGATTCATTTTATTTAAATTTTTCATAAATGTATTAAAACTTTAAAATGTATTAAATAAAATAGATATTACAGATTTGTACATCGTGAAAGCTATATGAATGATTAATATCGTATTTTTAATTTCAATTTGCAGTTTAATTTTTAATTTCTAGAGAAATAAGAAGATTGAACAAGTTCAAAGATTAAATTAAGAGAATAAAAAACATTTGAATTAACGAGAAAACTCGAAAAGTTTGAGGAAATTAAAAAGGAAAAAAAAAAGTTAGAGATAGAAATCTGAAATAATTAACCCTTAATTTTCTTATCATTGCGTCATAATTTTATTCTATACTTTATATTTCGCACGATCAAAATTATCACCTTTGAAATATATATTAGAATGCAAATTAAAATTAAATATCCTACATACATGAAATCATGTAATCTAAATTGTTTAACGACATCAAAACAATATATTATTAAACTTAATAAAAGTTTTATTTTTCAATAAAAAAAAATATGATACAATTATTTTTGTACTATTTTCAAAAATAATACAATTTTCCCTTCACTTGCAATTCATTTTTCACGTCAATTTAATCATATTTGTTTAAAAATAAACTTATTAACAATACAAGTAATACAAAAGATAAAACCCTGGGAATAATAAAGATTCAAAAAATCCTAAAAAAATAATGATCCAACGTTAATTCGCCCCTATCTCCTACCCTCTCTACTTATCCATTCCATTGACCCAAAAATCCGAAAATTTATGAAAAATGAACAAGAGTAATCGTTTCACACGATTGCATCTAAATTAGAAAAATCAGGTTTGGAAACGTTAACAATGGCTAATAATCGGCTCGTTGACATCCCGAGACGCTCTTTTCGCTCTAATGGAGGCCCACGAGGATGGGGCAAGCTTTTTAAAATATTCGATACACTGTGTGCACACCGGTGGTTTCCTCGGTTGGCCCTTTCTCTCTCTCTCTTTCCTTTTTTTTTTTCAGGCTAACGAACAATACGTTGCATGCGTGTACGTGTCTCATCCGTATGCGCGTGAACCGTTCGTGTGCCGGTTATTTTGCATCCCTTTGATGTCATCCGCCGGCCAACTTGGCCCGAAAAATACTAGCCGCGGAATCTCGACGCCCCGCTTTAGCAAGTATAATTCCTCGCACGCCACTGCCGCTGTCCCCGATAAATTTATTAAAATGCATCGCCGCCATCCTGTATACGTAAATCATCTTGCGAAAAGTGGCTGTTAAATCATCGATCAACCACCCCTCGTGGACCCCCGATATCGTTGCGGGGTAAATTAGTTTCGCCACGGAACTTTCCGCGTGAAATTTTCGATCATCGAACTTTGAAGGTTTTTCTTCTTCTTCTTCTTCTTCTTTTTTTCTCATTTTTTTTTTTTTTTTTAGGGTTCTAATATTTTATTTCCGCTTTCGTTTTATATTTTTAAATAACTTTTAATAAAGAACTATGATTTTTTTTTATTATGCAAGTTATTTTAAATGGAAAATTTATTTTATGGATTATGGAATTATGGAAGATTAAATTATTATGGAAAATTTAATTTAAATTTAGATATGAAAATCGTTATGGAATTGATTATTGATTATTTATTATGAATTTATTATTATTTTATTATCGAGGGAAAGAGAAAAAGCGAAGAAGGAATTTAATATTAGAATTAATAATTAATATTTAGAACAATAGGTCGTGTTGAATAATTGATAAATTATATTTTAACGTGTTTCACGATTGATCGAATTTCTATTTTCTTATATTTTATATGAAAAAAATATTTTCGTTCTCTCAATCAGGATTAAGAAATTACACATTCAGTCACTTTCATCGATTGTTAATCAATATGAAATTCTAATCGAAAAAGGAGAACAAGTGAAATTAATTAATAGATATAATTACAATTAATTATGGATTTATTTAGTACAATTAATTAAAAATATTACAAATTTATATAGATGAATTTACTTTAAAATTTATCGTTTCTGATGACATGCATTATCATTATTTTTCCTATATTTTTTTTATAATATTCTATATAACTGTAATATCTACTTATTTATTCCTAAAATTCAAATTATTATTATGATATGTCGAAAGTTTATCAATTTCAAAGTTTATCATTATTTCATGATATCTCCTGTCTGCTGTTCATTAAAATCAGAATTATTCGGCTTCGAATCGTCGTGTTTCATAGCAAAAGTAAATAATATTTAAAATTTAACACTTCGTTAAAAAATATAAAATTAAATCGTATTTCTGAAAATATTGTGAAAATATTATTTAACATAACGTTATTCAAAATTTTTTAATTTCTTAGAGTAAACATTTGATCGAATGTAATATTTATTTTATTACACGTTAATTTGAAATTTAATCAGTTATATTTTTTTTTTTATCATTTTTATCAAAATGAAAACTTTTACAATAATCATATTGTCGTTTTACTATAATCAAAGCAACCTGTTGAATCATATTTTTAATTAATACATATTACTTTCGATAAATCTGTTAAAAACTGAAAATTTCGTTAGAAAAATTGCATTTCATCTGGCTCGATATTATCTCCATTGCGATCATGCATACAACTCTTTTATCTAAAATTTCCATACATTTTCAAACGATAATAAATATATTGTAATCATCGAATTATCATACCCCAAACGATAGCACATTTTTGTCCATCCACCCCTTCCATCCCATCCCTCTATGAAAAGACAAATTCACTACTAAAATTTTTCAATTTTACCCTTCAATAAAGCGCCATTTTATATCATTGAACGTATCGAGCGCTCTATCTATCGGGCGCAAACGGAATTAAAGTCATATCTCGTACACCGAGGCATCGAGATTAATCCCCGCTCTAAAGAGAGCAATTCGAAATCGTTCGACCGGCAAAACGACCTTTCCGCCAGGAAGTCAATAGATCCCTGTTCATTATTCCCCGAGACGCTGTTTCTGAACGCGTTTGTTTTTCCTTTCCTCTCCTCTCCTTTCTTCCCTTTTCCTTTCCCTTCTCTCTCTCTCTCTCTCTCTCTCTCTCTCTCTCTCTCTCTCTTTTTGCTTTCAAAAAAAACCACGTTTAGTTTTCCTCCCGTATCGATATCGAAACCGAGTTTCTCGATGATGATACGCATCGATTCCCCGGCCGGTAATATTAAAACACGAGGTGATATAAAACAAGGGAGACGCGAAAAGAGATGAACGGCGTTCCGTTTCCGTTTTTCCCGTTTCCGATTTTCGAGAGATGTACAAACACGCGTAGCGAAAGCGTGGCTGGCGTAAACGATCCATTTGGCTGATTGATCCGCCGCCATATAGATCCATTATGCCGCGAATGAAGATACCGCGTTGTTGGCACGTTTTGAAAAATTATTTATGACCAAGAGAATGTGAGAAACGAGAAGATCGGTAGCCACGAAAGCAAATGGCAAATGGATTTGGTTAACCTCTATTTTGATGATGTTTTGGAGTTTGATTTGACTTGGTTAATAGTAATTTTCAAGATAAATTATTTTTAAATGTAAAAGTTAAATTGTTTCAAAGTAATCTAATTTAATAATGTAATCTATAAATCGATAGAATTTAATTTATAATAAATAAATCATGAATGTATAAATTTATTTTATTTTGCATATTATTTGTATATTGTATATATTTCTTCTAAACGATTTAATTGTTTATCAATTGCATAAAATAAAGATTATTTTATAATCAATTCTTCATTTTAAATATATATATTTGAAATATTACTTTTTATAATATTATTATTATTAAATTATTAAAAGAATTAACTATTCGAAATAGTTTCACGATTATACTTACAAATTTTTAAATATTAACAATTGACTACTCTTCCTCTTTCGTAACTTTTTTTCGTAAGATTTTAATCGACAAACACGAGAAGCAGAGATTAATTCGTTAAATTAATACAATTTGCCAATTCTTGTTCATCTCATAATTAAACCTAAAAAAAAAGAAGAAAAAGAAAAATCAAAAGACAAGGTAAGAATGAAAACGAAAAAAGAAAAAAAAAAAACGTATTAAGACATCAAAGCATTATGCTTCGAGACGATAAGAAACCCAACCCGTAAACCAATTTCCTCGATCCGTGGGTATTACGTGCTCACAAAATTTCGCTCACCCTTGGCCACGCGAAATCGTTAAAAGAACATCAGAAACTGGTTTCGTGCGTGAGTTACTGCGATTCTTCAAACCGTGCCAACGTCGGATACGAATCCCAACTGTGACAGCCACGAAAACGAAATAGCGTTCTAGATTGCAGAAAACGATTAAACGAGTCTTTCAATTGTTGTTAAATTAAAAGAAACATGGATAAAAAAAAAATGATAATAATTGTGAGCATCGAGTTAATCGAGTACCATAATGAAAAAATAACAATTTGATAAAATCGCCGTGAAACGAAGCATTCCTCCTTGTTTTAATTGATTCTAATTCTTCGATCTTGCCACAACAACCAATCAAGAGTTATCGTAACATCTTTGAGCATCTATTCGTTTCGAATGCTCCGACAATCATATTACAGAATCTTCTTCGGCCAACTTCGAGTTAGTCATCGAACAATTGTAAACTAACCCTTATTCTCAGTCATAGAAAACGGAGATCAGCAGAAATTGCATACCTATATAGAAAGTTCAAAGTTGACAGTAAACAACGTAAGTTCTCGCGAAGTTCTGGTAAACTTATAGTCGATATTCAACGACTAGCATTTCATGATAATACATTTACTATTATTGACGTATAATTATATCTTTTTAAATTATTATTGATATAAAATTACGTCTTCTTTTATTTGACAAAAATATACCATTTTGAAAAATCGATTCTATATGCCAAAATAATAATATAAAAATTGATATATAAAAATATCTTAGAAGCTTATTCGTGAAGTTATAACTTTTCTTTTACTTCTACAATCCTTCAAAATTGTCCCACGAATAAATAATTAAAATATAATATTAAAATATATTATTAAAATATATAATATTAAAATATAATATTAAAATATATAGTTATAACTTTTCTTTTACTTCTACAATCCTTCAAAATTGTCCCACGAATAAATAATTAAAATATAATATTAAAATATATTATTAAAATATAATATTAAAATATATTATTAAAATATATATATTAAAATATATTAACATCTTGTATAAATATCTTGAAATATCTAGGAAAAAAGGAAAGAATGAAATTTTGAGACAAAATTATAAAAAATATTCTTTCTATAACATAAATAATCTTCTTAATAACGTGTTAAACGTGTATGACGTGTTAAATTCTATTTTGAGCCCAATTAAATTAGACCGAAAAAGGGCGGGAAAATTAAAAAGAAATAATAATCCGCGCACGCGCAAACGCGCATACGTATATAACCTACACGTATTTCAAGATAGTTTCTCCCTCACCTGCTGCTTTGTGATGTATATCGGCTTGTTCAGGATGATCCACGTGGTGGTCTCGTGGCAGGCTGGCATCGTGATGGAGCCGTCGTACGTCATGTAATATTTCGTGTCTGGTAGCAGTTCCCGCACCACGAAACGTTTAATCTCCATCGCTTGGCCTGCGTGCAATCAGTTCGATCGATAACGTGATGATCCGACAATAACCGTGACGCGCATACGTAGCCCAATTAACATCGATATTTCTCACGCACGCATCACTTATTATTCTTACTTTTATATTTCATGCGATTGAAACGCCGAGAATAAAAGCGTCTCAATCGATTCACCGAGGTAGATAAAGATATAGAAGACACGTTGAGCGTCTCCTTCGATCATTGGGGAATTAAACCATCGAGCAAACTTTATGCCTCGCACACATTTCTAATTGTATAAAAGATATAGGAATATCGAAAAATGAAATCGAAAGTAATTTAATTTTAATATTCTATTGATTTAATTTTTATCTTCATTTCTCTGCTGAGATTAAATTTGATTTAATATATTGCATTGAATTTTTTGATGAACATTGTTTAAGAAGATGATTAGTCGATGTTACGTTCGACTGTTTCATAATGGATAAATATTAATATTCCTTGTGTGCTGAATAATCTGACGCGAATCACTTTCCGTAGACGACACGCAATTCATAATGTCTATCACGGTTATAATATGCTGCTTTGCATGCTGCTTTAAAACATCAATTAATTATCTTACATGTTTATCAAGTAAAGATTATCAAATCTTTTTTAATTAAAACGTATTTCTAAATTAACTAGGTAAATCAAAAACGAAATTTTGTTATGTATGCATGTAACGTATTATGAAATTCACCGAACCGATCTTGGCATCCTTAGCGTAATAAAGGATTGATTAGTTAGAATTTCTGATGTTCCATCCCGCATGTACTGTGATAAAATATTCATTTCTGTTTTGATGGCTAATTTAAAATATTAATTAATTATTGCATGTTTAAACTATTGTTTTGACCTCATGTTATATAAAATACATAAAACGTGTTTTCATTTGGTACATGCGCATTCTAAACAAAGGATTAATTATTAAAAAAATTTTACGTGTTTATTCTGTGATACGTGATCATTTAAAAATTGAAAATAAAATTTAAATAGTATCACTTAAAGCAAATATATACGTGAAATGTATGTATAAAGCACACAAAGAATCAATTGATCATAATTTTATGCAATTATTTTTTCTCGAAATCGAGAATAGAATATCAATTATAACAGTTGTAGCATATAATTGAAATTATCCTTTATAAATGTTTAATTAACAATGAATGAAACGTGCATAAAACGTACGTTTATTGAAATTCGTTTATAGAAATGGTTGATTATTTAAAATTTCAAAATATTTTATACAAATTTACGTTTCCTTCCTGATTTAATTTTTTTCCATTAAAAGCCAATTATAAGAGCTAAAAAATATAAATAAGATGGGCCAAAAAACGTTTCATATAACAAATTTATTTATCCAAATCGATGAAAATCCCCATACGAATTCGATAATCATTTCTCAAATTTCATGTCGAATCAGACAATATCTTTAATTAATTGATACAAAGGAAAATTCTGTATTATTCTTTTTTTTTTTTTTTTTGTTTGATCTGTGTATCTCCGAAAAATACATCTCCTTTCTCTCGGCAATTAAAATTAATTAGTTTGCAATTAAATCCTTCATCGTGGAAAAGGCAACTTATAGCGATTATAGCGAAGAACGATTTCAATTGAAAATTGCGATTACAAAATGGGATTTAATATCTGAAATTGTTTGCCTTAATTACAATTCTTAAGAATTCTTATTTTCTCTTCCTCTTTTTTTTTTTTTTTTTTTTTTTTTTTTTTTTTTTTTTTATTTTTAATCCTTGCACGTTTTGACTTTTTCTCTTTCAATTCAATTATTCTTGTATTACTCTTTCTAAAAAATATAGAATAATTATATTAGGAGATATCAATTATAAAAGAAATTCGTCATGATAGTTATTAATTTTGATAATAGACGTTCCATTGTTCTAATTATGATAAAATATTTTTGTATTCGCACGTTATCCGAATATTTCATATTAATATTTATATTTCAACTGAACTAATCATCACAATTTAGTATAAAGCTAACTAAATTGTAAGGTGTCACAATGGCAACTAAATAGAAATATTTAATTTCCATAATAAAAATACGAAATAAAAATACGAAATAATTAAAGAGTATGAAAATGCAATAAAATTATAAGAAAATAAATGACATTGGCTTACCTAGAATCATAGACACTAATAAACAAAAATATGATATTGAGAGTGGCAGAAAAAGAATAAAGTCAATTTTGTTAATTTCCAGAATAAATAAAATTCGAGATTGTTTTATTATTCAGATATTTCTTTCCTCTGTTATCAAGGATACGAAAGATTCTATTGCAATAAATTATTTTACGAGAGAAATCTATACTTATACGTAGAATTTAATGAAATAATTTATGAGAATCGAAATAGATTTAATTTATTTTATGCACAAGAGAACATTTTCTCTTCCGGAGAAAATTAATAAGAAGAAAAAATAATAAGAAGAGGATTGGATCCGAGTTTCTATTTTTATTAATTTTCAGTTATTGTAGTAATAATAATTTTTAATAAATAAAAATAATTAATGAAATGTAAGAGATTAAAAAATGATTCTCTTGAAGCATGTTTATCTAATTTTGTAAAAGACATTTTAAATCCACTTTTTTTTTATTTTATTAATATATTCCAAGCTGATGTAAAATTACAGAAAGATATAAGAAAATGAAACTATAAATGAATTTAAAAATCTTGTTTCAGAGTTTCTTTTTTTCCTTTATGAAATATAATATTTTATATATGGTTCTTCTTATTATAATTTCTTTTTATTACGTATTCTTTATTTTAAGTGATTAAAATTTATTAATTGTTACACGAGTACGATAGTATTTAAAAAAATTTTAAAAGAACCTTGTGACAATCAAGTTTTATTTTTTGAATAAATTACTTTCTACGAAACTATTAATTTTAAGATAATTAAATAACTCGTATTTGAATTTAATCAAAGAATTAATTAAATCGATCGATTTTACCGGTTATTCCTCAAATGATTTAATCAAATTTCTTTTCACTTTCTTTCGCGAATTATCTCAATAAAGAAAAAAAAAAATAATTGGAGAATTAAATTGAAATATTATTTTACAATATTTATCAATCATTCTTACCAATTAAAAGAAAACGATCGAAATTAAAATCTCGATTCACATTATCCCGAACATAATTTAAAAAAAACTAATTAAATTTATCATATTAATAATTTTAATAAAAATAAGAATATTTATATCAAAATATCGTCGTATTACCACTTAAATACTTGAATTAAAAAAAGAGAAAACCGATTGAAATCTAATTTGATTTACAACCTGATCGAACAACCTTATTTTTACGTTCGAGTTTCCTCCCTTTCAATACTTTATACTCAATGACTGAAGTCCCTTTTATAAAACCTCCACCGTACTCGACGATCAATTTTAAAGGTATTTTAAAAGGAACTTCTCATCTAAATCCCTTTTTAACCATCCAATTAACAGACTATCCGTTAATCAAAACATTATATTAGAAACTATATACACACATATATCTTAAATGTATTCAATCAAGGATACATTTGAGACACACCCAGTATATCGGGAGGAAATTCGATTTCGTGGAGAAATTCGAGTCCGGCTGAATGTATTAAATTACTGTTGATCTCACCTCCATATTTGATTTTATCCAGCTGCTCGGTGAATATTCGAAGCTCTGGATTCGAGAGGTCTCCAACCTGAAAGGTAACCAGCATCGGTTATATCTATCGAGTATCGCTTACTTCGATCGTGTTACGTTCCTCGATCTTTCGCAAAACGAAAGGCGTGGAGAAGCATGAACCATTTTATTAGCCAGATTAATAATACCTGGAGAAGAAGAGACAACGCCACGATCCCCTGTGCCCGTTGTAACGCATCCGAGAAGTTGTTGTAGAGTTGCGAGTTGAAGCCGAATATTTGCAACTGTTTCGAAACAAAAATTAAACGAACGAATTAGTTGTGGTGAATAATAGGAATAAATAAGAAAATATTGATGATGTATTTAATTAACAATTTCAATTGTGAATCGTTGAAATGAATAACTTGAATAACTTTGGAAATGTTTTTCTATTTTTTTTTTTTATGCTACGTCGATTTAGAGTCCTTTAAAGTGTAATTCAAAAAATGAATAGTATAAAAAGTAAATAAAATGGTAAAGTGAGACTTGAGTAAAGTTTTCAAGTAGTTTATGGTATAAATAGTCAGACATAGTAGTAGAAAAGTAAGTAATGGATATTTGAAAGATGAATATTTAAAATATTTTAAAACATCAAAAAGTGAATGGTTTAAGGAACTTTTTAACCAATTTTTAAATACGAATGATCTGATATTTGAGATATAATGAAATTTTAGTGAGTTTAGCTTGAAAAATGGGAAAGATATTGGGAAAAATGATGAAGTTTTTTTTTTTTTTCATCTGTAAATAACACGATAGAATTATTCTATAATTCCATTCGAAAATAACAAAGTAATACATTTAATATGACGAAACTTTCAAGTTAGTTTGAGGCGTGAATAATTTAATCGAGCTTTTGTGTCATTTATAATACAAATTGAATAACAGATTATTACGAGCCACGGGTATCGATTCCTAACTTTCATTAAATCATTTCATTAAAATAATAAAATAAAATGATAAAGTGCTCAAATATTTAAATCCTCAAAGGAATATTCAGCTTAATAGATGATGCGTATAACTCTGTCAGATTAAATAGTAAAAGCTGTCTTTAAGAGGATCCATTCTACTTAAATCTGAAATCGTTAACTGCTGATGAATTTCTAACGAGAAAATGATCGTATTAATAAAAGTCAGTGAAAAGTTTTCAAACACCAAGTTTTCATCAACACGTCCATCAATAATTTTTAAATAAATCTACCAAGATTTCGCTTTTATCTTCTCGAATAGAATTATATATATATATGTTACACGTTTTATATTACGTTAATTAATTAATAAAAAAAAAAACTACTTCTTTTAAAATTAATAAGAAAACTAAGAAAATTCAAAAAACGATTCTGACATTTTTCAAATATCTCCATTTCCATGCATCGAAATTCAAAACCATTCATTGTTGCGTTTTATAAAATTTTATTTCGTATCTAATCGCTCTAAAAAAAAAGTACAAATAATACCTCGATTCACGGTTATCACGAATTTTCCCCCCCAATAAATATTATACTCTTTCCGGGATTATCGATCCCGACTTTTTGAAACGTTCGATACATTTTTTATTCGTTCCTTGCTACAAGGGACATTCTTCATAACAAAAACAAATTTTATCGTTTCGACAATTGATCTCGCCCGGTTGCCTCGAGCAACGTTTCGAAACGTTTTTTCCGCCCGCGAAATAACAATAAAACTTTTCGAAAAATTCTCTCGATGTACGATTTTTCAACAAATTTCCAAATATATAATAAAAAAAAGAAATAATAATAATAATAATAATTCCCGCGACCCGATAACAAGGCCAAATTTTCGCGCGCAAAAATAAAAATAACAACAATAATAATAATAATAACAAAAAGAAAGAAAGAAATTCGGAAAAGGAGCACGCGAGGCATCACGCGAATAAAACCCGTATATATTGGGAAAGTTTCATAATTTTTTCAAATTCCGTGTCGGCCAACTTTTCCCCGTCGATGTAGCGGACTGGCAAACTGTTAAAAGCTATACGTTTTCGCGGGTTGCACGTATATCGCGATTGTATACTGGTAACCCAGTTCCCTAGTTCTGACCCAGTTCGAAGATTAATACTTCGAACGAGGAACGGGAGTGAAAAAAAAAAAGAGAGAAGAGAGAGAGAGAGAGAGAGAGACGAAAAGAAAGAAAGAGAAGGAGGAGAGGGGGAAAAAAAAAAAGAAAAAAATAGAAGACGTGCTTTCACGTTAATCAGTTTCAGTTACGTGATCAAGTGAATAAAAGTCGTTCGTAATCGACGAGTATAAGAATCTGGATAGACGGTTCGGATACGTATCGCGGATGATCGATAATCGGATGTCTGGTGGGGCTAGGCCTTCGATAGAAACTGATAGCCTCGGCCACTCGATCCATGGATTACCGAAGTTAAGTTGGATAGAGCGAAGTAGTTAACGTCGGTTCGAATTTTTCAAGGCAACATTCGTTCCCTTCTTTTATTCCCGTGTTGTTTTCTATCTCTTCGAAATTGAATCGCTCTACTGTTTATATACTAATAAAATTGTTGTGCGCTAAAATATATACGCGTGTGTGTGTGTGTGTGTGTGTGTGTAAAAAATTTTTTATCGCTAAAAAATTGGAGAAAGTATATTTTTGAAAAATATAGAGATAAATACGGATTTAACTACTTGGGATCTTTGTTATGTGGGAGATTTTTCACGGGAGCTTTTGTTATTATACGATTTCATGAATAATGTGTGATAATATGTATTTTAATATTTGGATTTTTTCTTATTAATTTTTATCCATTTTATTTTATTAGCTCTTTTAAAAATTAGTTATTTTTCCATTTGTATTATTTCTATTTCTGAATCTTTTACGTTTTTTTTTTTTTTTTTTTTTTTTTACTACAAGATTCGTTAATGAAACGAAATTAAAAAAAGAAAAAAAAAATAAATATCGAAATATTTTATACCTCGTAAAATCATAGAAATCGTAGAAATTTTGCATTAGTAATTACAACGTAGTATTGGCGTTTATCGCTTGCATTATTAAATTATTGACGTAACTCATCCACTATTAATGATAATAATAATAATAATAATAATAATAATAATAATAATAATGAATTGATGGTCTCATTAACCGTAACAAAATTCATAAATTATATCTCTGTACAGGATTAGTGAACTTCATTATATGGCATACCATGAAGAGATTCGAATTAGAATTTGAATTTAAATTTAAAATATAATGCAAATTCTATTTAAAACTCGAAAACACGAATAATTAGTAATGTGCCGGCACTATCGCTACATCATCAATATATATCATTATCCCATTCAGTCTATGTCCTGTTCATGCTATTTGCCATGTTACGTCTAATCCAATTAGATGTGACAGTTCTAATCAATAACGAAAATTCACGTACATTATCGATTATGTCAGAGGGGGAAAACTTGGCGTATTAATTATGATAGCCCAATTTCTTACCTATCAATTATTTTTAATTAACAATTTATTAAATTATCCGTTGTACAATAACAAATATTCATTGCATAATTCCAAAAAAAGTTATATTAACTCCTTAAGATTCAAAGAAGAGGAATCTTAGTAGCGCAAAAAGTAGTACAACCAAATCATGTCTCAGGCGTCTTCTATCGTTAAAGAAAGAATTTCTAAGATTTTAACGAGATACGAAAAAAATTTTATTTTATTCTGGAAAAAGAAAAAGATTGTAAAAGAAACATGATAAGATATTCGAAATCGAATCGATTGGATGTACGATCGTAAAAATCGGTCATGAAAATTGAAAAATATTTTTTCAAAAAGAATTTAAAACAACAATTAGACAATTCGACAAATTGTTCCCCTTTCGTGATACATTTAAAACGAAAATTTAGCACACAGAGGACAAATTTAAAAAAAAAAAATAAATATTTCTACTAATTTTTCTTCGCGCAACTCAAATCGAAACACGATCAACAAACACACGTACGATACAAACGTCGTTGTATGATCGCTAATCGCATCGCAACCGTTGCTATGACAACTTTATCTTATCTTATCTCACTACAATATTTCATACATTGATATTAAATAAAATTTTACGCACTCACCTCCGCGGGAAACGCGTGTCCGTCCACGGTGTGCTCGCTACCGGTCCGATCATCCAACCCAAAATGCAAATGTATTTCGTGGAACTGATACCGATAACTCAACGGGCCACCAGATATGTTGACCGGATGGCGCGTGTCATTGTCCACGGCGAAAACTACGCTGTGGCCAGTGTTCGCCAGCACACCACCTACCCTGTGCTTGTCCACGTGAAGGGGTTGCAGGTTCGGGTCGAAGAGGAGCCTGGACGGTTCCAGGTTCACCGGCGATTGACGTCTGCCCTTGTGGCACAGCCACCAATCCGGATTGATGAGACCCCAGAACCCGGGACCTTCGAATCGATTAAACGACACGTCGAACGCGATTTTCGAGCATCGATTACGCGACTTTAATCGGGAAGAATTCCGAAAATACTTAATTTAATAGCTACAGATAAAGGTCGAGGAAGAGTGAAATTATTTGTTGAGGAGAGTTTTCTTTGGAGAGGGTGGTGTGGAATCGGTGAAAAATTGGATGTGTTTGGAAACATTGGAGGGAAGATAATTCGTATATATGGAACGAGTTGGTCAATATTTATGAGAAGAAATATGTGATTCGTCATGTTTTGGGCAAGTATCTAGATATCTTCATAGTGTCTTTTGTTCGAAAATATTGAAAGATACGTAACTCTCTCTATAAAATAAGTGGATGGGGAAAAAAATAGGAGAGAAAAATAATACAGAATCTTGCGGATAGATAATTATATTAATTACTGTATTCGACAAAAGAATTCCTGTATTTGGAAACTAGAACTTTTAATTTCCAAACTTGTACGAAAAATATTCTTTTGTTCAACAGATCGAAACGAAAAATAATCTAAATGAAACGATCATTTACAAATTTTGAAATAAGAAAGAAACACGTTAAATATTTATTATTTAAAAATGAAATAACTTTACGAACTGTGAATGAACATGAATGGGTGGAGAAAGAATGTTTAAAAAGTGATAAATGATTCACGAAAAGAGGACGATTGATAGAACAAGGAAACAGGAAACTAATCTTTCGATTAATTGACACGAGTATGGAATCCCTTACCGGAAATACCGTCATAGGTCCACCATTCCTCCCAGCTGACGGGCCTAGATTCTGCAAATAGTTCATTATCAAGAATCCGCACGATGTCACTTATGCGACAGCAGTCCTTAACCTAGAACTAGTTGCAGCGAGTCGAGTGGCAAGGATATTCGGCCACACTCCACCGAATAACGAGCCACTCGTCTCAATTATACACTTTCTTGCTATAGTCTGTCTCGAGTCAATTGTCCGCTTCAAGGTCACTTCAACAACGGCTCTCTTTAACTATTTCTTCTTTTTTTTCTCTCTCTCTCTCTTTAAGCTTGCTATCACAGTTCTCAGACATGTTTTCCATACGAAGTATACGTCTAGGAACTTCGTCCCGATGGAAATCAGCTAAAAATACAAGGAGACGGATCAAGGATAGAATTAACAAAGGAAAGAAGGAATTTTTGAAATTTTCCATTTCCCTTATTTCCTGTTTTTCCAACAACGATTATTTTTGTGCAAATCAAACGACCAAGATCGCCATAGATTTTTTTCAATTATCTTCGACCTTGAGACGTCAATTAACGCCAACTATAGCATTCGTTATATAATTGAATCGACACGTGTTCGTATCGATTTAAACGGGAGACCAAAGCACGATAAAATTCCGTGTCGTACGTATTAATTATTAAAATTATTCACCGATGGATTCGTTCTCGATCTCGAAGAAAGAAAGATCGAGGTTAAGAACTACTTTGGACGCAAGAGTGAAAAAAAAAAAAATACACACGATGACCCTTGGTGTACCTTGTATAAGGACGATCACGAACACTCCCCAGACGCCCAGGAAGACGGAACTGAATGGGGCCATTCCTAGGACTGCGCGGTCTTCGTCAATTGGGCATCATTCGGCTCGATTCTGCGGGGCAAAAGAGAGAGGGGACACGATACCGGTCGATCGTCAACAAATTATGTACAATTATCGCACGAATCGTTCCTCCCACGTGATCTCAACCTCTGTTTCTATCATATCTCTTGACCCTCGAGAATCGTGGAAGATCGATCGAAAGCGAGACGAGACGACTCCACTCGAAACGAAAGCAACGAACTTTCCGTTGGGGGAGGAGAAGGTATCCTGTCCCTCGACTAGGAACGATAAGAACGAGACCACGATTCGATCGATCCGACCGAAACGGGGATGTCTTTGGACTTTTAATTAGCCATCGTCACGCGACCGATTCGAGAAAGCCGGCCTAACGACGAGGGGAGGGGGCGCGTGTCGTGGGCGATAAGAGGTCGCGAGGTTCCACGAGACGAGAAAGAAAAGACAAATCTGCAGTCATCGTCGTTGTCGCGTGGCAGGGGGGAAGAGGATGCTCGAAAGGGGATCGTGAGATTCTCTCACTCGAATATCTTCCCTCCCCCCACTCCGGTGGCCCATTCTGTGTTAGAGCCCACTCCACCCCGTTCCAACGCCACTCTACACCAGGCCTGTGTTCTTAGGTCAGGAAAACTCGAGTAGAAAGCTCCCTTCGAAAGTCGTCGATCGATCGATTCGATCTCACTCTCCTCCCCGATCCACGACGAGTGTCTCTAACCTACAACCAGAACTTCCACCAGCCGGAAAGATAAGAGGCACTCGGCAAGTGCGATGACTCGGCTCTCATTGGGATATGCCTCTCGTTTTTCTTTCCCCTTTACCGGGGAACATCCGGCCAAACCGTCGTTTCCTTCCACGATTATGATCGATGCTCGTCAAAATGTTTCGTTTTCTACATTATCGATCGATACGTTTCACAGGTGAAACACCTTTTGCCATGGGTTATAATCTCTGGTATATTCCTCTCTCCGTCTCGCTGGAATTAATTTTTTCTTCTCTCTCTCTCTCTCTCTCTCTCTCTCTCTCTCTCTCTCTCTCTCTCTCTCTCTCTCTCTCTCTCTCTCTCTCCCGTTTGAATATTCCTACTATCTCGAGCGATACTTGTAAATAATGCTCCTATTTCCACCTCTGCTCGTGGGGTAGTATAGTTTGAACGGGCAATCGATGCGTTCGTCGAGCATCGCTGTACCTCATCTGCACTTGTTATTCCATCGTTTGTTGGAATTTTTATAACCTCTACGAGATTCGGTATCTACTGGGAGTCGCATTAGCGAGGGCGTACGCGACCAAACGTTACTTGCTGCAACTCTTTGCCGGAGGGCCATGTAAAGTAATGGATATCCGTGCACCAAGCGTCTTTGACGTTATGTTTCGTGGATAGAATCAAAGCGTGCACATTTTTTATGCGACTCTTCGTAGAACGTAAGTGTCCAGATGTGCTCATAAATATTATTTTGTATTGTGTTCAAGAGGATAATTTTATCGATGTCTCTTCCCTTATTTTTAATATATTAAAATAATCCGAGTAGAATAATGCTTGTTCAGTATCCGCTAAATTAGTACGATTTATCGATCTATCGATTTTCAAATCAAAGAGAACGTTTATGTTTTATCTTGTTCATTGAATTAGAATTATATTTAAATATTTCTCGAATAAGGTATTCATGAATATTTAAAACTGTAGTTTGATTTAATTTCTCGATTCTAAATTTTCCTAATTCGAGCAACGTTAAAATTTAATAATAAAATAACAATTTAATTATTCTCGATTCTTTGAAACGTTAAAATTTATTCTTCAATAAATCATTCGTGCATTTTTTCTAATTACTTGTTCTTATACACGTGTTTTTCTTCTTTTAAAAAATCTCAAAATTATATTCATATCATCTTATAATTGAGTGAAGCTTAGGATATATCTATAATGTATTCGTTTTAAATGCTAAATATTTTTTCTTTTCTTTCAGGTATCCATACTCGAGATGAAATACAATATTTTTTTCAAAACCGACTGGAATTTTGCATTAACGGATCGTCGAAAAACGTTCTCACTAAACTCGTAAAATGAGTCTTTGATGTTAGGTATCCAAGTGGGTAAACAACATGTCAGGTTTCTGTAATAATGGAGAAGGTATAGAAGACACTGTGTTTTATGGATTAGTGTTAACTTTCATTTTAGATTTATATCGCCACCACATTCTCATTTTATCCGTTTATCTCTCCTTATTTTGTTTTCTCTCAAAATATCTTTCTTTAAATGTACATATTTTTTGAAGACACTTTCTTTTTATTAACTTTTTTCAAATACACTTTTTTCAAAATATATGAAAAATATTATATTTAGGATTTTCTTCTGGACCTCTTTCATTGAGAATTGGTCAAATATAATCGTGATAAAGATCACTAATATAGAAGATATTGAATTATATAAATTGAAGATAGTTAACAAGGCATTACTGCATCGAGTATTTCCTGAAGTTTGTAGACTCATAAAATTATCACAGTATATATATATATCCTCTGAGAGTATCATACCAGCTACTGAAGATAGTACTCCAAACTTTAAATTTTATTATATATAATATAATCATTAAAAGTATCGAATGAAAAGTTGAAAGTATATATTCCATTTAATACTAAAAGAGAAAATCTTTTAAGGAAGAAAAAATAATTATTCTTTAAAATTTTTCTCCTTTCTCAATTTTCGTTTTTATCATATCATGGAAAGAAATGAAATGAATATCATGTGACCTCGAAGAAATAGCGAATATAATAAATAATCATTTAATGAGATATTATATGAATTAGTATGATAATAGTCAAAATTCTAAAAATTATTAAAAGCTATATACATATTCAAACAGAATATTTGTAATGTCATAATATTACATATATCTTATAGAATATTTATAGAATATTTAGTTACCAGTTTGAAGATGAGCGAAATAGAACATCTGTTTCGACCAACGACCATTAGTCGTTTATGAATAAAGTAGGATTACGAATACTACATTCCTTCAGGATAAACGACACAGATAAACGATACAGCAAAGTCATCATATCAATTAGTTTAAATAATCACGTTTCGTTGATGATGAAACACGAACAAACAAAAATTTATAACTTTGATTAAATTTTTAAATAAATATATTTAATTGAAACGAAATTTAATATTCGTACTCTAACTTTCCTTTTTTCGTTTTTAATTTTTTTTTTTTTTTTTTAAATTACAATTGCTATTCACTATATTTTATTTTATTTCATTCCATCACGTTTATCTATCGTTGACCAATTTTTAAAATTCGATCAAGTACGAAAGAAAATCTTTATTATCCCGTTCTTCAATATTTCTTTAATTTCGTATGAAAGTTTTTTCTTAACATCTTTTCTACTTAAAACATAATTAATTATAAATTATTAATCATTTATTTCATCGATTCTAAAACAAAACACGAATAACCCAAAAAATAAGACAATAATACCTCTATATAATAATTATTCAATACCGTTAATTTACAATCTCGCTACAATCAATATTACGCGTTAACATATCGAATATCAAATTTTGTTTAAATAAATTAATCGTAACTCGACTACACGTTCCTATACCTTTTGACAAATCTCGTATCGGAAATGAATCAAGCGGAACGAAACAGGGATTGGGATTCGAGCGTCTCTTGCTTCATCTTTAATTAGACCCTATCGGATCACGACTGATCCCGTTGGATTTATTACAAAGACCCTATGATAGTCGACGGAGTTTAATCGAGCGAGCCTCTCCTCTCGTTCGATTGCGCCTCTCCAACACAATTATCAACTCTATGGATTTTTGTGGTGCCTCGTTGGGAGCTCGATTCACGCTCGAAATGCTACCACCACCGGCTTTAATTCGTTGGGGATACCCGTTATCCGAAGAGCGCAGAGAAAGAGAGAGAGAGAAAGAGAGAAAAAAAACACTGAAGACCCTTTTTAACCCGTGTGTCTGAAGAGTAGCGGCTGAAACGGGTCCCGCTTGAGACAACGAAAGGGAACAATTAGCCAAGTCTTACCCCAAGCTTGAGTGCAACGACTCGACGACTCACGAGTTTAGGCTCCTCCGATCCTTACGTCCTCTCGTCCTCATAGATATACCGCGTCCAGATCAATCCTTTGTCCTTCCTCTAACTCTTGGAAAATGGCCAACAGAGAAGGAATAAGCACGTATGAGAAGGATGAATCGAGTATATCACTGTATATCGTGACCGTGCATCGTACACATTATCCGTGCACACACTCGCGAAAATGTACATATATATATATACATATATATATACATATATATATACATACGTATGTACATGTACAGGTAGTTCGAGTATCCTGTCCGGTCGAACGATCGATCGTGGGGTCGTGGTTTAGATCGAGACGATCCCTGGTTCAGGGCACGGGTCGCGGCCGATTGACGCGGCTGACGTCACGGGTACCGATTCACGACTCTCGAGGGTAACGGAGAAAGATCACGAGCAAACGAAGAAACGATGGAAAAGCGTGGACGAGGAGGCCCGTAGGGAAGACAGAGGCGAGCGTATAGGGTGGCGAGCAAGCGAGCGAGCGAGCGAGCGAGCGAGCGAGACTTGGTGGGAGGACGAGCGTGCGAATCGATCGGCAAAACGCGCGATGGTGCGGCCAAAAATTTCGCGTGACGAGTAAACGCAGAGGCTACGAGCACCTCCTGGCTGAAATCAATAAACGCCGATCAGGACCACCGTGTCGGAAAGATCTCCTTCCGAAGCACACGCGACGCGGAGAGGATACCTCCTTCCTCGCGATGGATCCCTCTCCCAAAACACTCTCCTCCAGGATTAACTTTGCTCGGAGAACTTGGTTCCCCTCCGATTGTATACAGATAACGTAAAAAATCGTATGGGAAAAGGAAAGTTCCAACTTGCTCCTTCGGGCCGATACTGACCCCGTGCACGACGACGAAAAGGACGAGCCTCGTCTCGTAGCTTCCTCCGCCTTTCTTCCGCCTGCTCCTCTCGTCTAGCCACCGGCACCACCACTTTGCACTGCTGGTACGAGGGAGCAGCGACACCGTGATATACGCGACCGATAATATACTGCAACGAGCGAAAGACACCGGTTTTACGTATACCGTTGAACGATATGATACGGTATAATATGGTCGTAGGGGACAGTTTCGCGATCTTTTCTTCCTTCTTTTATATCTCCTTGTCGCGCAAAATAATTTTATTAAAAGCGGTCTGCGCCTTTGCGAAGGAACGACGAAGGAGGAACGACTGCCCTACGAGACCAGTGTATACGTTCCTCCTTCTCCCTCCTCTCTCCACCCCTTCTCGCGCTCCCACCCGATCCGTACTCCATCTAGATCTCTCGTCGGCCGTTCCGGAGGCTGGTGGCGCGCATGCGCGGCCGCGTTATCCTTTTCTCTCGCTCTCACCCACCCGCATCGCGCGCGGCCGTACAGGGAATGAGGCTAGTTTCCACCATCGCTCCATCCCACTCTGGCAGGCTCTCCTCGTGCGACGTTCAGGCCACATCGATGCTTCCGGACACGGGGGAACGAGCGTTTCGCGCCTCCACTGTTCTTCCACTCGGCCATCCTCGTCGGCGTGCGAGGACGTCTGCGCACTTTATCGGGCTAGGACGAGGCGAGGATGGAAGCCTCCTTCGGGATCTGGCGCACCTGTGTGCCCTTTGCCCGCGACCTACTCGCGATTTTTCTACCCTTCCCTAATCCGAATTTGTTAAATTGGTTAAATCGGTCGATTATCACTAGAATTAATATTCAAAGTGAAAGAAAATATTTAAATTAAAGTTAGAATGTTTTTTCTTCTTTTTATTTTAATTTTTTTTTTTTTTTTTTTTTTTTTACGTGGAAATAAGTTATTAAATTGACCAATTGATAATTAATATATTGTAGATTGTAGGTTAAATTATATTACAATTTTACGGGATATTATACAGGACAATTAGATAATTACTAATTTGATTTGATCGAATTTGATAAAAGTTTCAATTACCAAGCTTGATTAGTATGGAAAAAAAAATATATTATATGTTGTAATTGACAATTTTTTGTCAAAATACTTTTATTACATTTTACTTTTATTATAGAAAAACTTTTTTTATAATTTCTATTATTATTTCTAATATTGAAATAATATGATAACATTGATAATTATTTATTTTTCGATAAATTAATAGTAATAAATTTTCTTGCACAACATTTTCTAGCAACAAAATTTTATAACGAAACAAATAAAATTCTACGAATGAATTTTACCAATTACAAATTGGTAAAATTGATTGTCCCATTCAAGCTAGGATTTTAAAATTGTAAAAACTATTGGCGCAACAAAAGTCTAAAATTCGTGTTTTGACAATTTATCAGTATTATTGATTGATGTACTATCGTACAAAGAGATTCTGGGTTTTAAATATTATTGGCGTTTTTATAGGATTTGATTAAGTATTTTTATTTGAAATCGATGAGTTTTTTCTTTCTAGATATTACTCTCATCTTTGTTTCAAATTGAATCGTTATAAATTTAATTACTGTAATCATTTGATCCATTTTCCTTTTTATATTATTAGGATTTTTATCATGTTCAATTAGTGATCTTTTATATTTTTATTCGAAATGGATGAACTATTTTAAATTTTACGTTGAACTAATTCAATAAATCAGATTAAAATTATTTAATGTTATCATCTTTCAAGATATATCTAAATATAGTAGTAAAATGATATTTTTATCTATTCTATTATTATAATCAATAATTTTTTAAAAGCAATAAATTATAATAATAGAATCTTATTACTCTAAATTTCATTTTGCTTTAATTTAAACAAATCTAATTGAATCTAAAATTTAATTACAGATTTTTATTAATTATATCGAATTTGCTTAGCGAATTTTCACATGTTTAATCAGAATTTGGAAATTTTTCAGGAATTTTTCAATTTTTCGTTTTAAATCTTTTTTTTTTTTTTTTTTTTTTTTTTAATTCATTGAGTTTAACATATTTCAATTGTAATCACAAATTATCATAATCCAAAGTTTTTAATCTCGTATAAATTATCAAAAATGATCATCTTCTTTTAATTCAAATTACATAATTCTATAATCGAATTTTTTCATACTTACATCAAACATCCAAGTTGGTTTGATAAAGATTTTATTACGATCCTCTCGCCCAGGATTTTAACTAGTAATGAAACTTTTTTATGAAATTCACTTAACCAAGATTTTTTCTTTTCTTTTCTTTTCTTTTTTTTTTTTTCTTAAGCATCTTGTTGGAAATATCTAAAATTCTTAAAATTGACTGTGAAAATAGCAGGATTAGATTGAGTGACACACCGTTGACCCATTTTTAGGTTTCCTTTCCAGAGGCTTTTCCCTCTCACCGAGTCGATAAATTCGGAATGGTTAGTACCGAGGCTGTCGAATTTAACCAGGCAAATACTAGTACTGATTGCTTTCACTTTGAAATTGAATAAGTTAGGTCGATGCAGTTGTTTCGTTCGCATTCGAGTTGTCCATGTTCCATTTATCGCGACTTGGCAGTTGCTTTTTAGCGATGTTCGAGTACCCAGGCTGATTAATTCGATCAATCATCCCGCGTCATCTGCTGGATGCAATTACTTACAGCCCCTTTAATCGGACGTTTTAATCGGATCTATCTCTACAACACGCTGTGTAATCGAGTCATAGAAGAGGATATGCTTGATAGAAACTGTCACACTTAGATCAGCCACGATGTCCACGAGTGGTGTCAATTTCACCGATATCCAACAAATCAAAATTTTCAATCAACAAGAATCATAAATCGGATTAATTCTACCGATTCAAACGGTCCAGATGCGTTTTGTAATCCTTAAAAACGGAATGACAATTCTCGAATTAGAAATTGTGATCTAGTTCTAGATTTTATTTTCAAAAATAACGATATATATTTATTAATAATAATTTAATCGTAGTTGAAACTTAACGTCATTTCGATCGTTTAATCAAATATAACACGATATAAAAATATATCCAAATTATTTTCTTTAAACACAAATATCTAATTTTATCCTTCATTTCAAAATCTTATTTTATATTACTTATTTTATGTAAGAATTCCATTATACATAAATTCTTTTCTTTTACAAAATATAAAAATCTAACTTTAATCTTCGTAAGAAATATACATCGATCAATGACTCTTCAACTTTATCGAGAATAATAATCATTCGTGAAAAATTAAATATTAATTATACAATTCAAGATGAAAATTTTCTAAAAATCCGTCGCACGCTTTAAAATTACGAATCATCGATTTGGGAAAAGCGAAATTCCCCTTTTTATTCTTAAATGATTCATAGATGTTTATCCTAAATTTCGAGTCGTCCTATAAAACGTAGCAGCAATCAATATATACGTGTACGAACGTTACAGTGAGAAAAACAGAGCAAAATAGGTGACCTAATCTCCGTAAGCTTAACTCGACCCTGGACGATCAATTCGTGTCCGTGATCTTTTCGAGATGGCCGTGTGTCGATAGGGACATTGTGTGCAATTTTAAGCTGATGGCTGGTATTTCCGTGGACGTAAGCAGCGCCACGTGACCAGGGCAGGCAGGATCTCCAGCGCGGATACACCGAAAAGCTCCTGACTGGTCGACTACGCGGAGCCGTTTATCGATTTTCAAAGCGGCATTGCCCGAAACGCCGCTTTCCAGGCCTCGTCGTTTCCCTCCCTATTCCATATCCAACGTGTGGAACCAAAGGTATGGAGAATTCTAAGTTGATCGTGGCCTTGAAACACGGTATGACACAGCAATATACATTAACGATATTTGTCGTATTTTTGACCCAGGTTTAACAACGTAGCATATTAATTAAAATTTTGTTTGTAATTACAGGAGAGGAAAAAATTTTTATTCTGTTGTATTGGGTTCGACAAATAATTGTTGAGTATCTATTTTTCTTTTTTAATGCTATTATAATTTTTTTATCAAGAGATCTGTAACACGTTAAAAGTTATTATTATTTTCTTAGAATATGCGTAATATTTCTATTAAAAATAATAAAGAAAGATTAATAGGAATAGCAATCGATGGAAGATTTAAATTTTAAGAAAATTTTGAGATTGTACTATAATTTTTATTCTAAAAAAAAAAGCGAATCGTTATATCTTATTATTAATTTTAAGATACTTCACAATGACGACAAATGCAATCAATAATTTGAAGACCATTTTTTCAACAATTTTTAAATTTTTGCATCGTTTCAGAATTAAGAAATATGCAAAGAAATTATTTTGTTCGTTCGACAAAAAAAAATTTAATTTGGAAAGGGTTAAGATGCAAGACGAGCGCGTTTAATTATACCGAACAATAAATATCGATTTCTAATAAAGCCAGAAGACACAAGTCGAGCGGTTTAGTTCCCATCTTTTCCATCCGGATCGGATATTAGTAATTGGAATTACGAGTTTCCATCGTAAACCTTCGCTACCTCCAAACAATCAACTTCCGTGTGTAGTAACGTAAACTGCATACAGATGCAAGATACTAAACTTAGAATTCTACCAAAGTTCAACCGGGCAGAGTGAATTTGATCAAACACAAAAATAATCAACAAATCAGTCTGCTCGTTTATTACAATTGAAACGTAAATATTATTTCTAATAATCTTATATTTTTATGACAATGAACGTAATAAATAATTATACGATAATTAAAAATTATTTATGAAGTAAGAATTATTAACTTCTCATCGTTTCCATCGTTAATTAATTTATTTTTATTAAATTATTTTCTGTCGTAGCATATATTTCTTCATATTATATATCTATTTTTTTTTTTTTACTAGTAATTCAGCATTCTTAAATTCATTTTATCTATCTCAAAGTCTTTAAATATTTTCTGAATTTTTAAGAATCCTAAAAAAAATCCCAAGTTATTTTAATCATCTTTACTTTATTATCCAATAAATTCTTAAAGTAATTATTAAAAAACTTCTTCTTCGATAACAAAAAATAATGTAGCAGTTAAAATATTTAAAACTTTATATTCGAATGAACCTAAAATTTACTATTCGAATATAAAAAAATATTGTTTCTCTATTTTTTCTAATTATCATAAAATTTTTCTTTGCATAATTAATACAATATGTTGTATAAATAATATTTTCTATTAATTTATACGACATTTCAAAATATAGATGTTGATAATTCTTATAATATAAAAAAGTATAAAAATTAATAGAATCGTTAAAACCAGAATCCTTTAAACAATCGCCTACATTCTTCAGATTGAGATAACCGATTGACTGAACTCATTGAAAAACTGAAATTTCCCAATTGAAAGCGAATTAATTGAAAATCTGAACCGAGTAAGATTTCAAGATTTAACACTGTAGATCATTCTTATGATCTCTAATAAATCGTTTGACTCACTAATTTCTTCCTTGGCTTCTTCCAAAGGGCAAAACTTTTGATCGAGAATCCTTTAAGGATTGCCGATTGAACAATCCTTCCAAAATAATGGGGCCAATCATCGCGAATGTCACGACTCTCTCTTACGAAATCCGTTCTTTTCGAATCGGGAATGAAGTGTTCTAAGAAATTTAGAGCGATCCTTCATATCCTTCAGATCTTTGAAAAATCCCTTTCGAATCTCGATCCTCGAGATTCAACGATTCCATGTCGTGATATTTGATTCATCGGCTATGCACTCTGAATAAAAAGAAACTTCATTAAATCATAATATATGTATATAGTTACACCTTTATTACAATTATTATTAACGATAAGAGCTAACAAAAATACTCACGTACTCAAAGAATAAAAATCAAGATATATAATTTCATCAGAAGTCATTTTTCAATTGTTATCTTTACTTCGATCGTTGTAAAAACAATCTTAAAAATCTATTGAACAATGAAATAAATAAATAATTCTAAAATTCTTCTCCTTCTAAAAATGGATAAGTTCATTTAAAAGTTTGGAAGGTGTTTGAAAAAAATTTGCCGCCATTTTTCAATGCAAACACGTCATAAAATCGGTCATAAATTTCGGCCGACTCGAGCCTCAACTAGGACTCAACCGATCGCCGCCATGCATTCGAACGTCTATGCACGCGGGTGCAACTGATTGCTCCGCTCGTCCCATCGCGGTTCCATCCCCACCGCGGCGTGTTATAGGGACGTTGGATATTGAATTCGCTGCGAAACTTATGTTTGTTTTATTCATGCCCAGAAGGAGCGGGCTGACGGGACACCAATGATTATGGGTTATCGATGCTGTTCGACGGTCGCGATCGTTTATGGGTATGCAAAAAACCCTGCGATATTGGCCCAGAGGAAAAATCCGGTGTTTGACGAGACGAGTGGTGCGGAGGGGAGGAGGGGGAGGGGAGAGAGGGGACACAGACGAATTCGTTTTCGTGTCACGCCTATCTCCCTCTGTACTCTTCAACCTCCCTCTTTTTCTACCTCTCGAACCACCCTTTCAACCGTGGCCGATGTATTTAGTTGGTTGAATCGAATGGAGTAATTTTTCGTTTTGCTTCGTCCCATTCTTTTTTTTTTTTTTCCTCCTCCTCCTCCCCCCTTTTTTCTTTTTTCTTTTTTATTTTCTCGTTACTTTTTCTCCCCCGTTATTTCCGTACTTTTTGATTGACATTGTGTACGCTAGTTGCCTAATATGTATTTACAGGACGCTTCAAAAGTTGAGGTTGTGAAGATTGTGAGGTGTTTCGATATGAGAATTGTTAAATATTGATTTCTATATATATGTATATGTGTGTGTGTGTGTAGTTGATATATAGAGATATTTGCATGTTATATTCGTAACTGAAACGAATAGAAATTGCAAATATTTTAAAAATTTCACGTTTATTGAGTGTACGTGAGAATCATGTGTAAATTTCATTAAACTTTTGTTTCTAATGAAATTTTGTATGTGACATTAAAAATATTTACAAAAATTGAGATGCGAATAAACATTGTAAACGAAATGGAATAATATTTGAAATATAATTTATTTCTTTTTTTTTTTTTTTTAATCTAATTGATCGTCCATTCTTTCAGAAAAATGATTCTGAAAAATAATTCTGGTAATTTTATTTTGCAGCTTTCGAATCACTATATTTTAAAAATTAATTTTCAAAGAAAAAGTTTTAAAATATCTGGAATAAATTATAGCTAAATATAGTACACATTATTGTTATAATTTTATAATAATAATTTTATTTGAAAAACATATATATTTAAATTATTATATTTAAAAAAATTTTTAAATTATAAAATTCGTGTTTTTGCAGTTGCCTTGTTTAAAGCTCCTAAAGTACGTTTCTATGAATTTTTTATCTTGACTCAACATTCATATTAGAAGATAGAATCCGTATTTAATTTTTTTGGAATATTTTGCTTATGCACACGAATAATTAATATATGAAAAAAAAACTAATTAAATTTTTTTATTATTTTAGAATCGATGATGTTTTATGAAAGGATGTCGACCACAAAAAAAAAACGAAAAGAGAAAACATTTAAATTAGCGTTAGAGAAAGAACGTCGGATCATTGATATTGAATTGGGAGAATTGATTGATCGAAACGTTGGTTTGATTGGTTTTTAATATCGAAAGGGAAATATTAATGAAAGGGAGGAAATATTTCGAGTTCATTTAACATAGCATCGAGAAATTATGTAATACGTAGTTTGAAAGAGAAATGGATCATTTATATTTTATATCATCAAACATTTCATAAAAAAAATTATTCAATTTTTCCTCAAACTCTTTATTTCACAATATTTGCATTGTTAATACGAATTATTGCTTGTTCCTTATATATTTATCCCTTTTCTCAACAAAAATAAATTGTAACAAAATTTATTGAAATTTTAACTCGACAGAGTTATACAAACTCAATACTCTGAAGTGTAAATTATCAAATTAATAACAATATAAAAAACTTTTGTAAGTAGATGTTAATATATTTATCTAACTTCGAAACAAACGCAAAAGTTAATAAACCTGAAAAGAAATTAACCTCTTTTCATTATTGAAAATCTTAAAAACAGAATTGATAATAAAACGAGTTGAAAAAAAGAAACAAAACAGATTTTTGAATTAATTCAACATCAATGTGATTCGATGAAATTAAAATGGGGGAAATCATAAGGAGTAAAGAATGTTATAAGGAACTGATAATAACACTGTGACAATTTATCATTTAAGAATAGACGTTCATCTGCTATAATAATAATGATAATAAAAAAAATGAGAATAATGCAAGGACGAGGAAAATATTTTCGCTGAGACAGCGAGTAAATTTGTCTTCTCGCGGAGTAATAAAAAATCGCGTAGCGTCCGATAAAAAGAGATGGCGTCTCATAAAAGTACAAAAGTATCAAGATTCTTACTTTTAACGACAATAACGTGCGCTGTAACAAAGTAACGACTATGGATTATCTGACTATCAGCTCTGAGCGCAATAATTCCATTTGTTTCTCTTTATGTGCCGTCATGAGTTAAACTATTGCCGATAAGTCTTCAAAATTTTGTACCTTCAATATATATATATATATATGTAATATAAAATAAAATTGATTCTTATTAACCGCGTATATCGTAAGAAATTAAATTGAAGATTATTTTTATAGATTTATATATATGAGGTCCCTCACAAATTAATCTATCTTGAAATTGATATATAATTCTACTCGATATACTCTTTTACAATACAAAACGATTTTTCAATTTTATAAAATAAATTTAAAAGGATAGATATTAAATAAAATGAAACTGGTTATGTAAAATAAAATCATTCGATTAAAAAAGTACGTACAATATTTCATCATATACTCCCCCATAAAAAAAAAAAAAAGAAGAAGAAGACAACAATTTACCACGAGGCTTGATTTTTAAAATACATATTTTTAAAATATTTTATTAATTTATATAATTATGAATTAAGATCGTTCGAATTCTCGTTCAATTTCATTATATGTGGTTTCATTTGATCCTCTCCCCCTCTCCCCTTCCTATTTTTTTACTTTTCTTTTTGTCTTTTGGTTAAACAATGTACGGAAAAGAGAAGACAAGAACAAAGAGGCGGGAAAAACGAGGAAATTTGTTTCGACAACGGCATTAGTGATGCAAATGAAGTTACGTCGTTGTCGGAATTTTTATGTGTTTTTCCACGCTGGCCAGAGCAAATTTTTTGGCTCGCTTTCAAGCCGTGCCCGACGAAAACGGTGCACGACGAAATCATCGACCGTAGGGTAATCTTTTATTTTTTTTTTTTTTTTTTTTTTTTCCATTGTTACCTCGTGTTCGCAATTTTTGAACGACACTCGGATGATAACTTGGAAAATTATGACGATCGAAAGAAAATTTTGTCCATTTAAGCGAATTCAATTGAAATTCACTCACATGACATGATCCTTTAATGTTCGTTCATTTACGGCATTTTTTTCGAAAATTTTACTTTGGGATCGACTCAATTATATTGAATGTATAGAATTTATGAGGAGAGAGAGAGAGAGAGAGAGAGAGAGAGAGAGAGAGAGAGAGAGAGAGAGAAATAAAAGAGTTTAATGAAACTATAGTTTTTAAATATCGTATCGACAAATTGGAAAATGACGCGTTTATATAGAATCGAATATTGTATATCTCCCGTGTATTTACCACCTCGTTAAATATACTCTGGCGTGCGAAACGTTATCTTTCTGAAACATTGAAGCCAAATCCAATAAACCAGAAATAAAATTTTTCGCTCGATTCATTTGTTTTAAAATAAATACGAATTAATTTTATGACTTTTCCTACGGGCGAAAAATTGTCACACGTTATTACACAATTGAACGCTTGAATCTTGTGAAACTGCTTGATTGATTAAGCATATAATTTGATTAAGAATATAAAATTTAATGGGGTAAAAATTTTATTAGTTTAGTTTGAAATTTAGGCGATCTTAAGCTACATCTAATTTATATAATCTAATCCTTACTAATTCACGCTAATCTATACTTAACTCCCCCATTATATTCTAAATTAGATCAACTTCAAGTCTGTTGCAACTGGGTTTTGTTCGACTTAAATCCACCTTAAACACCTTTCAAATTATATCAACTTATAAATACAACTCGTAATTTTAAATTTTATAAACTCATAACAAAACAATTTTTAATTTTTAATTTTAAAAAATTATATAAGATGAAGAAAGATTTAAAAATTTGCGTAAAACAATATTCTATTCACGTAATAGATCTTATTCATCGTTTTTTGCTATCCACTTCTGCTATTTTTCTACACTTACGTGATCACGAGCAATATTAGGAAACTATATCATAGCGCTAAGTACTAAGTTAAGTTCGATCTAATCTATTCTTGATTCACACTTAACCCAAATCCAACAAACGTTATCACTTTTAAACCACCCTCGAACACGAAAAAGGAATTGCATTCATTGATGATCAAATAAAAATGCAAAAGAAAAGAATAAAATATTGTATGCAGGAAAACTCGCTCATCGTATACACTGTTATATATATATATATACATATATAGTTCTCTTTTTCACACGAACAATCGTTTCAATTAGAGACACAATATACATATAGTTAACAATAATGTATACTTATTTTATATACATTTGTCATACAATTCAAAGAAAATAAGAGTACCAAGTAAGTATTATCATAACTCGTCCTAACTACCTTTCTCTCTTCCTCTCTTTCTCTCCCTTTCTCTCTCTATTTCTCACTCTTTTTCTTTGTACATACGTACATTCGTATCTACACATATAACTTGACAAAGAATGCAACCACGAAAGCGAAATGCACACGCGTATATAACAGTGGAACGCGCAGACAAATGTCGATGGCGAGCAACAAGTGTCGAGGAGGTCTTTACTTTCTGACAATGAGTACAAAATCTGGCTGACTTGAATACGCGAACACAAGCGAGGAAAAGGAGGAGAGAGTACGTCGCCAAAGGTTCTACGTTCACAATTAGCAATCACGCAAATTCGGCTGCTCCCCTTTCATTCATTCCCCGTTCTTTTCTATTCCATCTCGTGTATGTATATATATATGCATTCACTGTGCAAAACTGTATTGTGTGCATTTACTTACTATACGTATTTATTATTGTCGGCGTGTAATCGTGGAATTTTAATTCAAAGTTTGTTGCGCCACGTTCGCGGAAACGTGTGTCACGCGAAACAAGCATGAATCAAGTTGCAACGATCGTAATTGATAATTGGCCGAGAAAAGTGGTGTTTGGTTAATGAACGATTACGATAAGTGTCGCGCGCGGGACCGGCGATGGAATTTTCGGCCATTTCTTTCGTGCCTTCGTCGCATTTGCCAAGAGGCCTCGATCCCTATCAGATCAGATCGTATCGCGCTTCTCCGTTCTGGTGACTAACATGAGAACCTGCGAAATTGAATTAATTTACCTGAGTGAGACTGGTAATTGGTCGAACGTTGTTCTCTCGAGGAATTTTGTAATATTGGATTATGGATTAATATGATTTTAAGAAAATATTTTAAAAATTTTACAAATTGATGGACGATTGATAAATTATAAATTACGTTACAATTTTTTGTACGTAAGACTTTTCATGTCTTATAAGATAGTTATATTAATTTTACGTAACGTTGCCTTTATTTTATTTTTTTTTTTTTTTTTGTTAATTAATTTCTTGACGTGTACTTCCTTCGCGTATCGTGGAACTCAAAATTATTCTGCTCGTTTGTTAACTGAAATTAAAAGTAAAATTAACGAACAAATGAAAAAAAAAACCAACTCTTCTAATTCCAATTATACTCGATCGTTATTATTCAGGATCAGCTGTGCGAGAACTTTTGTAGATCAAGCCTTTTATTCGAGTAGAAACGAGGTTTCATTCAGAGGTCATTTCACATTTCATTTAGCGGAAGATTCCTTGGCCCCCGTAAAATTACACGGAACCTTTATTCGATAAGTTTTTCACATTTCATTTCACGCAAGATTCATCGGCCCTCGTAAAGTTACCTCCGCGGGTAAGACCTACTACCCGATATTCCTCTCCCCTTTCGCATCCCATTCGTAGTTACACCGTTGTTGTCAAGTTCCACGAAACTCGCGCGAGACAAGCGTTCGATAATTACGTCGCATCTCGCCGCCAATCTCCCTCGAGATGATCAAACGTGATGATCGTACGATCGTGGAAAACGATTATGTGGATGTAAGGTTTCGAAACAAAAATGAAATTGCGTATAACGTAATAACTCTGTGTGTGTAATAATGTATCGATTTTGATCGATATTTTGTTACATTTTTTTTATTTAATAAGAAGTTATTACAAGGAAGAATTATTTTTTTAGCCTACATTGCGTTCATTTCTACGACATAAACATAGAAGGGTATTTATAAAACAGAGACTAGAATTAGTATTTTATTACATATTATGTCAGTATATAATTGAAATAATATGTTGATAAAAGTAATAATATATCAAAAATTGGGGAAGGAATTAAAAATTTATGGAATTTTCTCGCGACATCTTCCCTTTATGAAGTCATAATTGGGAGGACATCTGACGGGAACTGTAATGAGTTGTCTGTTCGTTATATTAAAATTTTCAATTAATTCTACTGGTTTTTCCGTAGTTGTTGTGTAAATTGGTGGATCGAAAATATGAAAATTAGGAATCTTTACGTTTTCCTTCACTTTTTTGAACGCTTCATGGATCTTTTGTAGAAAAGTAGGCTGCTCGGTTGTGGTTGCTGTGTCTGTGAATTGTCCCTGGGAAAGGCACGTCAACACAACAAGCATAAAGAAGCAAAGATGAAGAATATAAACTTGAAATCTCATCTTTGTGATATCACCGAGAACCTTGACATAGAAATATATCATTATGAATGTAACGTTTCTCTATTTGTGTTTGTTTATTCGTGAAACAACCAATATTATAACCTGTAATCTGAATATAGATTACCTTTTCAATTTGAAAAAATTGAAGATCCTTTTCTTATATCTCAATCTTTTTTTCTCGATATATCAAGTTAAAATTGCCGATCACTTTTAAGGAAACCTGTATAATAGAATATGAAATTTACAAATTTGCACAACCCATAATCTTCTAGACAAGATAAATATGAGATAATTGGATAAATAATTAATAAAAAAAATAATTAATCACTTCTTTTGCAAAAAGAATTCACATAAACCGTTTATCCTTTTGACAACATTTTCTTAACAAACTTTCCACTAAATATATCTCTGTACGCTAAATTTATCTTCACAATTGATATTCAAATATATAAAATCATTCACAGTTATATTCGAATTTGCTTCCAAAAAATTCTCTCAAATTTCACTTTTCACCGTCTATGAAACAATCTACAATATATATGTTACAATATATAAAGCAAAAAAAAAAAAAGAAAAAAAAATCTAACGAATTATCCACATTTTTCGAACAAACTTTATAAAATCGAATGTCAATTACTGGTGCGAAACTCTGTTGTTGAATAATTATTCATTACCAAGACACCACGTCCGCAACGAAAACAAATAATAACGACACTTGATCCACGTATCTTCGGTACGACTCCCGTGAGACTATGAGATCACCATAACTCGTCGATATCGCGAAGCGAAATAAATCCGCGGAATAGAGTGCAATATAGCGTCGGCAGACGAGTATAAAGACCGCGATTAATCTGACGAGAATCGCAACAACGATGACCAGAAGATGGTAACCAATCCCCCGGTTTCGTTCGTCAAAGCGTATCATTTCTTATTGGGTCAAGAGTGCACTCCGTTATTTGCCACGGCAACTTGTTTCGCGATAAATTCTTTTTCCAGATATATTTCTGCTCCCGTTTCCCAATCATTCTTATCTGCCACGACCCGCTTTGTCATCGAATTCTCTTTCTTATTCTATCCCCAGAACTATCACGTGTTAGGCTATCTATTCGTGTAGTCAGCTATTTGTTCCTACATATCTTCAGAGCCGATTTTTCTAATATTATTCTTTGAAATGAATGTGAACGGTGAAAATGGAAAAAATGCGAGGCTTTGCGAGGTTACGGGATTATACGGTGTCCCCATGTGGTTGTTAGGTTAGGTGAAGTATAGTAATTTCTTTTGGGAGATAAAATATCTGTGGAATATCTGTCTATTTGTAAAAATATTGTGCAATACAGAGATAATATTATAATATTATTTGTCATATTATTTGTGAAAGTGTTCATTGACTTTTTATTATAAACTAACCTCGAAGATAATATAAATTAAAAATCAGATCTTATTGTGTTTGAATCGAGATGAATTATTCAATAATTCAGATGCGATAATGTTCAATAATATAAACTTAGGAATTGTCATTATAATGAAATCTTATAAACTTAAAGATATTTATATAAATAATAGTTAAAAATTACATTTAAATTGTCAAATAATTTAATCAATATGGAATTATACAATTATAATTAAAAAATTTCGTTCAACAGATGAAACGTGTAGATCAAAAATTTCATCCAAATTTTTCGACTTACAAAACAATTTCAAAAGTATCACCATTTTATTACTTCACATCAGCATAAAAAAGAAAAAAAAAAATCAAAGCTTTTGAAGTATCGTGAGCCGAAATTTAATTCCAAACATCCCAAAAAGTATCCTTACAAAAGAGAGAGAAAGAGAGAGAGGGAGAGAAAAAAAAACCACTCACGACGATCGTGATGTAAAAACGTGTAATCCAAAGTGCGGTTGTTCTTTTCGCGTTCAAAGCCAACGGATCGTTATTACGTTTAATTGGACGTGAATTGGCATGCCTAGTAGAAGGGGTAACTAGAAAAGAAAAAGAAAAAAAAAAAAAAAAAAGGGGTTCGCGAGCTTTCACACGGTTTTCCCTTTCGCAAAGTTTACCGGCCGCTCTTTAAATATGTGCGGTCGACTTTAACACGCCACGGTAAAGACCAGCACGCCTCAAGAGTCCGCTCAAGTACTACTTTTCTTCTTCTAATCTGCAAGTAAGTTGTCGCCTTTGTGGTAACACGGTTATTATAATGCGACCGTGTATGTGTATGTATGCGTGTATGTATGTGTGTCTAAGCAACGTTACACACACATGCAATAGAGTAACGTGCACACACTGGCACGCCGCTAATAGCCTCCTCTAGCGGCCCGTGAAAAAAACCACAAATCCGATGGTTGCTGGGAAATTAAGGAACATTTAGTATATAGTATGGTGTAACGAGTGGTTTCACGCTTGAATTTCTTCCGCGTGCTGGTACACTTAACCTATTATTATTAACGAGATATAGGAAAATACGTATTGAAACGGGTGCAATGAAATGCAATATTGAGATTTTACGTACATGTGTTATTCTGTTGTTTGAAGGTTTGGTAAGAATGTGAAGAATATCGAGGAAGATTTTTATAATAATATCCATTGAAACAGTGGAAAGCCATGTTCGTTTGAGGTAGTTTGTTTCTCGATCTTTTTCGAATTACGAGTTCTTCAATCTGAAATAACGAGAATTTTAAAAATTAATATTATTTTATATCGAATGATCAATACATTATAATTGTGAAAGTATCATTCTGATACTTTGTAAAATATGACGAAAAAAATAAAAATAACAGAGACTCTTCAAAAAATACTTCGTGAAAGAAGCTTGAAGATCGCGATGCACAGTGATTAGATGATGTAAGAGAATATTTTCAGATTATTGTTAATTAGTTTTTCGCATATAGAAACTTAATGATACGTGATAAATGAAATTAATAAGAGAAAATTTGAAATGTTTATTTTTAAGTCCTTTAGTGTCCTTAGTGATGATATATTATAATTGCTACAATTGACAAGACATAATGAAAGGTGAATTCAATAATAATGAGAAAAAAAATATCAATTAAGTCTCCTATGACATGAATTACCGGAAATAAAGAAACTAAGGAGACAGATATCTTCTTAACTAATAGTAGTAGCTAATAATTTATCAATCAGGATTATATAATTGCATAAAATATTTCAATGCCAATCAACAGTTGATGATATCAGCATTGATTAAATGCTTATTTTTATGTAAGAAATTATGTAAGAAATTTTTATCTAAGAAACTATCTATTAACTATTTCTATTCTAATTTAAAAAATTTAAAATCAGTTGTTAACAATATTCTTAAAAAATAAATTTATATTTCAGCGTTATACATGCGATTTTGTTTTCGCATCTTTATTTTGCGTTTTATTTATCCAGTGACGATACTTAGATGATATAAGATCGTGTGCATCCTGTCTACATGCACGCAAACATTTATTAGGAATTCACTGAAGGCTGAGATAAAAAAGATAGAAACATCTTACCAATATTATTTGACATTGAAAATTCTTATTTGTAACTTTTCAAATCTTGAATTATTCATCTTATATTCCAAATTTAAATTTTATGGTGTATAAATATCTTTAAATATCTAAAAGATGAGCTAATTCAAATTAAACATCGTATAATTCTGAACAAGACATTCGTAGTAGTATTAAAACTATTTGATTTTCTAAAAAATATTTCTAATAAATAGAAATTTACTTTTTTCCAAAGGGATATAAGGATACTTGATTAATTGAATTTTTTTAGATAAAAAAATTGAGGATATATGAAAATCAACTTTTTTCTAAAAAAAACAATCGTATATATTTTGATACAAAATTATTTCCTATCCTATTTATAAAATTGTATTAATTTGGAATTATTATTTTAAATTTAATTTTCTAAATTTTGTAATTTAGCGCATGAAGGACAAAAAAATGTAAACCAATACTTTTGCATTTATGCTTTTTTTGCGTGGACACATACATATATTTAAATTATATTTTTCTAAAAATAACGAAACATATCTTATCAAAAAGATAAACTCTTGAATCAGCTATTCGGTTCAATAATTCGCTATTAACACTAAATATAAAATATATAAATAACGATAAATAAATAAGAATGTGAATTCAAAAAGTTTTATTAAAAATACATTTATATTCCTTACTTTACTAAGAAATTTCTTTCCATTTTTTATTTCTCGAAGCTCGATTAAATGCGCGCGCGCATGTCGAATTATCTTGAAAACAGCTTGCCGTACCGTGCGAATTCTCGCGATTTCACAGTTGAATCACGAAACGAAATAAAGAGGCGATTTATTCGACTCCGTTACTCGGAAAACGTGAATCACCAACACGTAATCAGAAACATGTTTATGTTTAAATTTTTTACAAAGTATTTTTCAAATATTAAAAATTTTTATCGCTAATGACGATTAGAATATTTAATATTGATATAATCGTACGCAGTAATCATTATTCAAATGAATTTTCAAACATCAAATTTCGAATTTCTGGGAAATAAAAATTCAACGAAATCTTCCTTTATGTTTAAATTGAAATTTACTGAAAAAAAAAAAAAAGAATTTTTTTTTGTATTTTTCAAAGAAATTAAATCTCTTTTTTATTATTGATAGATATAAACAACCACGAAAGCGAAAAATGAAAATATGAATAACAATAAAAATAAATAATAAGAATAGAAAAATTTTTAGCAGATATAAAAAAATATTAAAATAAAATTTAAATTATATTACTACTTTTATTATCAAATATTCTATTACAATTTTTTACAGTTTCTTTATTTAATTCTATTTAATAATTCCTTTTAGTACCTATATAAATACAATTAACCGAATCATTCAATATTTTGTTCCTTCCTATGTATAATATACGTATTAACCACACAACTAGAATCCTTACATATAAAATATCTATTTCATTATCTATTTTAATTACCAAAACTAAAACTACAAAATTTCACCTACCAAGTAAAACAAAACTAAGTGCACAACATTTCATCTCAACTCTCATAATCCTCAATTATTATTACAGACAATACCCCAAGTAATATATTTATAAACTTAATAAAAGGAAGAGGAAACATCATGCCGTTGGAAATCCCTATTGTTTCAGAGTCAGACAACCAGAGGGCGCACAGTCGAAAGTATAACGTTCCGAACAAAAACGCATCGGCACGCTCCAAGTGTTCCATAGAAGCGTAAGAAATATTTTTCCAAAGGATTTCGTCCGTAGAAGTTTGCGCATTATTTCTCGGCTTTCTGCCTTCACGAAGAAAATAGGAGGAGGTACAAAGAAAGAGAGAAAGAGAGGATTTTATCCCGGACTCAGTCATGTGCAACAAAGGAGTATTGATATGGACCGTGCTTGTGAAACGGGCCAATAGCTGTGGCCGCCATTGTCACCCGTGGCCAGATCTATACCAAAGATATCTTCTGTATTCTTCCAACTACAAATTCCTCTGGTCAATCTTTTTTTTCTTCCTTTTTACTTTTTTTTTTTTTTTTTCTTTTTAACCCCTCCCTTTCCTATCGCCGTACGTACCTTTGCACTTTTAGCCAGCCTCCTTGGCAATACGTCGATTCCAACATTGGAACATTAAGCGCGCATAAAGGCTATCAAAAAAGGAACTTTGTTCTTATTACGAAAATTTAAATTTCGTTTTGATGTGTCAATCTTACGTTTACGATAAATCGTTATCATTGATTAATCGTCGTCTTTTTGTAACTTTGTCGTTCGTTATTTTTATTTGTTCTCTTATTGTTGTCTTATTTAATAATGAGAATTATACATCATTTATATATTTTGAATAAATTTATCTTTATTATGATGAATATGTAACTTTGTTGTTTTATCGTATTGTATTTATATTAATAAATTTGTGGAACGTAAATTTATAAATTCGAAAGCTGAGAATTAATTATTTTATAAATTTAAAAGCACATAGATTAATTATTTTTCTGTCATGTAGATTATTTTGTGAATTTATTCGATTAAAGTTATGAGAGTAATTTTTTGTGATTTTGAAAGTTAAAAATTGTATATTTTAATATCAAATGATAGAATAAAATACACTTTAAAAAAAATAAAAATAAGAATTTTTTCTTCAAATTTTGATTTATAAATCTCTTGTATCATTAAAAACATAGTAGACACCCTTTTAGTAAGCTATGAAGAAAATAAGAGTAATGGAAAAATGGAAAATATTCATATTAATTTTGTTTCCTCAAATTATCGAGATATTTGGAATATTTCTGAACTTAGTTAGAAAGTGGCGATTAATTGGGCCGATATCGATGAAATATTTCGTCAGCGCGTGATAATATTTCGAGTTACATCGAACTTAATAACCGGTATGAATGGTCAGCCCGGTAAATCTGTTATCTATATCAACAATCATGAATTATCATAACGAAATCCGTGCAGAAGTGGATATTGTTATGTCCGTGACACGATATTCAAATGATGAAACAGATTGTAGGTCATCGTTGAATATTTTATGAGTTGTTGCGGGATGGTGAAGTTGAATTTATTACATAAACTTTACACGGACCACGAGCTTACGACATGATACTTGATGTTAAGGTGATAATACGGTTCGTTACGCTCTCTACAGAATTTATAATCATACCCTTGTTCACTTGTGACGCGACACTTTCATTTCGGAATAATAATTAAATCCTTCTTGAAAATTAAATATATTCAAAATGACAATTCAAAATAATGAATAAATTATATGTATTATGAAATTTACAGACTATTATAGAATTTTAACAAGATTCCCTATTTGTCCTATTTGGTCATTTTTTCCTTCAACAATTTCTTTTTTGATCTTCAAACATTTTCAGTTCCAACATTCTATCGAACTGAGCGAAAGTTCCATTAAAATTTCATGGTTACGTGTGCAGAGAGGATTGATCGATTCGAACAAGTTTTCTAAGTAAAGTTCTGCATAATCGACGGTTCGCCATGGGATATATATTTTTTAAAAGTCAAAGTATAGAAACTTTATTTATAACTTCTTTTTTTTAAACTTCTTTTTTCAAAATATTTAAATTTATATGTTAATGCATATTGTTTAACAATAGATATTTCCATTTTATCAATAGTGATAATCAAAAATATATTATATCGTGTGATTTGATTAAAAATTTTTTCCTTTTATATAATATTATTGATAAAAAATTAATATCTAAAATTTTTATCGTTGTATCGTGAATTGTTCTTGATTTTTTAAAATATTTTTAATATTTATCAATAACTATTTTTGTTTGTAAAGCAATTCCTAAATTATTATTGATAAATTATGATATAAGAAAAGCCTAAATATAAGCATGAAATAAAATGTTATATAGAATAGCAACGTTATGGGTCTCAGTCGGTAACTCAAGCAAATAAATTTATAGAAAGCTTCTTAGCGCATGCGTGTCTCGCACAATTCAATGTTTCCCTCTGTAATTTTCTTTGAATTTGTCTCTCAATGTTTTCCTCTTTCTTTCTTTTTTCTTTCTCACGAAATCACTGGAAGGTTTTATCTTCTATTCCATTATGATTTCATCGCTCGAGTGCTTTTTATTTCACACGTACATAAAAAAGTCCTTTTCTTTTTAATATTTCCTGTTTTTCTTGACACACCTGAGTCATCAATCTTTTCTCCTCTTTCGTTCTTTTTTCAAGCCTCATATAAAACATATGCAAAATTCGAAAATTTTAAAGTTAATATTTTTTAAAATTTAAAAGAGAATATTCTTTTTAATAAGAATTGCAGTTTCTTAATGGAAAATAATTAAGAGTTGAGATAATTCACTTGATAATTAAACAAACTATTAATTATTTTTATGAATAATTTTGATTTGATTTTTGCCTTGCATAATACATATAAAATTATATGTACATGTGAAATTAAATAAATCGATGTAATTTATATAAATTCTTAAAAATAATTTCATAAATTTCGCTAAAACGCTCTGTATCAGCATCAGGTGCTTGAAATGAATATCTTTGGATTGCTTCCAAATCAATTAATCTGAATCAATGCTCGGAAATTCGATTTCCGATCGGCTTGAATTTCAATAAACTAGGCACGTGGAATTCAATCACCATTGCCAAATTCTTTAATTATTTGATATATCATATCCATTGAATACAATATTATTATTTTTAACTTTAAGAATCGGGAATCCCTTAGAAATTCCGTTCGTTTCACAATATTCCGCCAAAAGAAGGAAATAATGTAAAAAAAAAAAAAAAATAGTAAAAAATTTTTCATTTTCATTAACTCCATCACTCTCGTCACATCGTTCCCTTTCATTTTTCTTTCAATAAAATTCGAGTGAATTATCGTTGAGATTAACGCGACAATTGAACGACAGGGTGGCGCATCATCGTATGGCGATTTTTAGCTGCGATATAAATTTCATCCAACTGACAGGATATTAAGCGGCACAGCTAAAAAAAAAAAAAAAACAAAAAAAGCGTTAGGAAAAATCTATTTACGAGAAAGTGGATTCGTTTATTACCAGAGATTACGTAAACCCTATTACGACCGAGGAAAAAGGTTATCCATGACTATGGATCTCTGCTCCACGAACTGTAAATAACTTGATTGCGAATGTCGACGTTCGACAAAAGGATACGTTCAAGTGATATCCGATTTAACCTTACCAAGGAATTTCCCTTTTTCTTGGCCTACTCGGTTCCTCTCGATAAATTCGATCTTAGATATGAATTCGTTCCGTTTCATCAAAGCCATTGCGCTGGAAGCTTTTTTTACTCACGAACACTCGGAAAGCTTGGAAATTTAATATACATATATATATATATATTTATCTGTCATTTTAAGGTTATTAACGTTTATTAAAATTTTATAGAAATATAAAATGAAAAAAAATATGGTACAATAGAATACTCACTTCCATTATCCGAATATTTTATTATCTGAAAGTTCTGTTATCCGATGAACACCCGTTTCATATTGATATTTATATAATCTTGTATATTTATATTAATATTATTTATATTATATTATTATATTATTTATATTAATATTATTATTTATTATATTATTTATATTAATATTATTTATATTTATATTAATCGTGTATATTTTTCTGTATTCGAATGAATCATCTAGTTGTAATTTAATATTGAAGGTAACAGTGTATGGTATAATAATGATTATTAAAAAGTGAAAATATTTAATCCTAACTATTGAAAGAAAATACGAAATAATTAAAATGCTGAGAATGTAATGAAATTAATGAATATACGGTTCGATGATCACAGATATTAAGAAAAAAAAATTTTGATATCGAAAATTCTTTTCTTATCAATGTTCTAATCAATACGAGAGATTGTATTTATTGGTATATGTTTGATCGATTAATCACAATAAAGAAAACATATCGATATTTGCAAAAATAATTAATTTTCCAAAAAATAAAGAAAGATTAATTATTAATAATTGGATGAAACGAACAAGTTAAAGATGTACTTAAAAATAAAAAAAAAATATATATATATCATCCAATAGTTCTTCAAAATCGTAACTTAAAATTTGATTCAATCATTGACAAAAGCGAGACGATATTAAATAATTCATTTTTATAATAAAGTATTAAAGAAGATTCGCGATATAACAAGTATCGATAATTACAATAAGGTCAAGTATCTCGAGAATGAACTAGGGGAATCGAACTGTAACGAGAAAGTTACATAATCGAAAGTTACGAAAAAGAGAATCGGGAAAAAAGAAAAAGGCGGCTTGAAACGAAGGCCGAAAACAAAAAGAAACGGAAAAAAAAAAATAACAAAATGAATTTTGCGGTGAAAGTTCATCATGCTTGAGTAAATTTTTCTCCCCTCGTTTAATGATCCTTCCGCGACGTTACTATAGCCTCGAAGTAGTTCTCGATGCGGACTCGTGGCCCTAATAAACGCCATTCAAAAAGTCTGGTGAAAGAGGTGTGAGGGGAGGAGAAAGGAAGAAGAGTGAAAATAAAACGCAGAGTAAAGCAACGTCTCTTCAACTTGCTCGAATAAAAAGATTTAATGAGCTTATTATACGCGAATTAACGTACACTAATAACGCGTTCCTGGAGCCTCTCGACACTCGCTAACGATTTCTCCTAGGAAAGGGAGAGGGTCACGTTGTTTTATTTGCACATCGACCTATCATAGCTGTGTAAAGGCAAGAGTGGCGTCGCCTTTGATGTTTCTAATGGCCTCGTGCACAGCAGATTATGCGTCAAATAGTAACGATATTTGACAGCGTGATTACGATTTTCAGGAACGATGGCGAAACATAAGACTGTTCAAAATGGCGCCATTTTCTGATGAACAATTTGTTACATCAAATACGAAGCAACATTCTTTTGATAAACTACATTATCTTTTTGATATAATATTTGGAAAGCAGATACATAACTTAAAGACATAACCTATACCTCTACTTTTCGAGAAGAAAAAAAGAAATTTCTAATTATATCCATAACGAAGAAAGACGTTACAATAACTGAATTAAAACACTACTATTTATTTTTTCTACTTATTATAACAACGATTAATTGGAATATTATCATATTAATTTAATATGACAAATAATATTGCATCTCAATAAGAATACTCTTGTTACATCTTAAAAACGTAGCATAAGAAAATTTTTTTCCTGCTTCGTTATCGTATGACGAAATTAAGCATGCTAACGATTGGATCAGACACGTCTCTCCAAATTCGATGTGTTTACTTTGTCGGTGTACAGTTCGCTTTTTCGAGGCAAATCAGCATCTTGTCGATCGTCGGCGAACGTGGTGTAAGCAACGTTTGAGATGCAAAACAACGTTTCGGCATTAACGAGCGTGTGTACACGTGTATCCGGGCACGTGTGCAAAACGAATGAGAATGTCCCGTATACGGGTCAGAATAGGCGAGAGAGAGAGAGAGAGAGAGATGAAGGGATGGAACGGGACGTTTGGCGTACAATAGAGGCGTGGATATTGAAAATTTATCGGAGGCAAAATAAGTGGATGAACCTTGGCCGAGGCTATTTGTCGGAAATTGAAATTTATCGAATTTTCATCCACGTCCACGAAACTGTGCTCTCGAATTTTCTCGCCGGGCTGCTTTAACACTCAATAATATGTGAAACATCGAGAGATTTTTTTTCCCAGACTTAGTGATTTCTAGAGGGCGCTCCGGGCGTCGAGTATCGATTCATATTCGACGCAGAAAATTTTCCAAGGGGAAAAAGAGAGAGAGAGAGATCTCTTCGTTTCTGATTAACGTAAACCGATAACGAGTGTTTTCCTCTCTCTCTCTTTTTTTTTCTTTTATTTGAATAAAATGTATATGAATATTTTGAATATTTGGTTTCCTTATAATGTGGAATTTTAAATGAGTAAACGTAGCAATTTCTATGAATATGGGTATCAATGGGCAAATTAATCCGTAATAGTGAAAGAGATATTTGATTTCTCTTAACATAAAAATTCGAAACGTTTCGTTTTGGATCCATCAATAGGTCTATGTGCCTTGCATAACAGGATATAGAGATTAACTTGGAGGATGTACTTGTAAGTACAGTTAAACAAGTACTTGTGAAATATGAAGAATAAATAATTACAAATTCTAAAAAAAAAAAAAAATTGCGAACAACTCATGAAATTAACAAAAACAATAATTTTTAAGCGTCTTGTCAAAAAGTTTCTCAGGATCAAATCCTTATTTTAACGGTTCTAAAATATTTCATTATCGAGATCTATTTTTATTCATATTATATTATATATTATTTATATTATTAATATTATTTATATATATATATTATTAATATTATTTATATTATATTACATTATATTATATTATATTATATTATATTATATTATATTATATATTATTGTTATATTTATATATTTATATTTATATATTGTCATATTATATTTATATCATTGTTAAAGGAAAAGAAGAAAAGATTGAGTGTGATTTTACACATGCTACGCTAGACAGAAACACGATTACGATCCCCGAATGAAAGAAACTTTATTTCAATTCGATTGATAGAGGGCGAGGATCATAGTTTGACCAATGTTGACCTAGAATGTCTGGTGGAAAGCGAACAGGTACAGCGCGCAGAGAGGCAAAAGCGATAACAAAGCTCTCGCGGGAAGGCTGAATTGTCATGGAATCCTTTGAAATACGAGGTTGCACTGCCTCGGCGTGTTTCTTCGCCCGGTGGCTGCAAGATTTCCGTTAGCCGAGCCTTTTTCAACGGCACGGCTACTCGACCATTTCGAATTATCGATCTTCATTGTTGGGGCCGTGGATGCGACCAGATTATTATGCGCAAGAAAGAAGGCTCCTGTTTCTTTTCTTTTTTTTTTTTTTTTTTTTCACTGAACAAAGTCTTTTCGAGCAACGGGCCGTTGTAAAACGGGCGTAGAGTTTATTGAAAATTTGAAGATCGGCTAATCTTTCATCTTCGAATGGATGAAATGGTAAATATGCTCAATGGAAGTTTTTTAATCGATTTCATCAATTTTATTTTAATTCACGAATGATGCTTCGTATAAAAAGAGTCAAATTATAATTTAATGAAATATAAAAGATCTGATTCGTATATATAGTGTGTATCGATTATGAAAAGATTTTTGATGTTAATTTTTTGAATTGTAAATTTATCTTTTTTTTTTTTTTTTTTTGTTTTGTTTTTTTTCTGCATCTTCTAAGTTGACCTAGTTGTGAATGAATAATACAATACACGTGCAATAGTAGTACTCCAAGCACACAATGTCTTTTCATTCTAAAATGTATACATAGTGTTGCTATGCATATATAATCATTTGTATATATTATTTAATGCAAATATATACAGGATAATTTATATTATTCTGCTGTATTTATGTAAAAGTGTTTGTATATTCGTGGAAAAATTGCAATTAAACAAAGATAAAAATTGATATACAAAAATATACAAAAATTGATTCATTAGGTTATAATTAATGGCAATTAAACGAAGCGAGACGGGAATACATTAAAACCTTTTTCCGTCTTTATTACATAGTCATTGAATTCCATTTTTGCTCCATCGAACTTAAATTGCTACATAATTTAATAAATATGCCTATAATCGACATTTTTGTGCATTAATATTTATATTTATTTTGACTTCTAGAATCTGCTTTTGAATATAAAAGGTATCCTATTGAATTACAAATTTTCTTCTTTTTCATCTACAATAATGCGTTTTAATTAAAGCAGAATGAAACGATTACGAAATTACGTATCGAAGAATGTTTATAAATGTTATTTAGAATCTTCGCGTGGTTTTTCAATAAAACCGCCTACGCTCGAAACGGAAACCGATTAACGATACGACGGGAAGAAACTTTACGAGCCGTTGAAATATTGCTTTCTAAAAGCAATATTGTTCCTGAACTCTATACTGTGTAAAACTTTATCCATTATTTCATTTGCTTTATTTAACGGTGGAGGAACGAAACGTTTCGCAATTACATTGACTGATCATCGTCATAGCACATCGATCTATATAAACGTGTCATAAAATAGAAACTTTAATTTTTCTCCGTTTTCATATTTTTCCCCAATCGTAAAAATATTTTTCAACGATGTAAAAGAAATGTTTCCTTTTAAATGACTTTTATCCCTTAAAAATTATTTCATTAAAAATTTACGAATTTTTTTAACAGGTCTTTTTAAAGAATCGCAAATAAAATATTCGTAAATTAAATATATGTTTTTCGATATTTAACACTAAATGTATCAAATAATATTGGTAACAATGAGTGAAAAATTTTGAATCAATCAATTTTTAAAGTCATACGTCATAAGACACGTTTAGCGTTAATTACAAGAAATGGTTTTTAATTGTGTGGAAAAATTGATTTTCCTAGCGACATTTTATGAATATATTTTTGATCTCGGATTGAATAGACTCGTCGTTCTATTCGATTACCAGAGACGCGTCGCTTCGAAGAGTAAATATCTCGCGAAAGTTTCGCAGAATCAGCAAAATTGCACGACTGCACAAACATCTGCGCCGGTCCGCACTCGGACATCGTATTTGTCCATCAAGTTTATTTCCAAGTGAACTCGGTAATTTATTCCCGTGCACATTCAATTTCATAATTTTACCATTGGGAAAATTTTTCCATTCAAGAAAAACCGCGTCATTTAAATTATCCCCAAGTCGTCATCCTGTCATCATTCAATTATAATTAATATTAAATGATAATAAATATTCAAAAGTCATTATAATAATATAATATTTAACATATTTAAAATCAATGAAATTGCAAAAATCGAATACTTCCTGGACGTCAGATATATTGATTTTCGATAAATATAAAAAAAAAACAGTTGTAAAAAACTGTGAAAAATGCGACGAAATCCAAAATGTATTGTGCATATTGACAACAACACTTGTATGCAAAAGAAAAGCCGGATGTGTGGAAATTTTTTTTTTTTTTTTTTTAAATTCCTTGAAAAAAATTTATGCAACAGTACGCGTCAATCGCATACAATAAAAAATTCTCACGGCGCATACGTTATATCATTGATTTTAAATGTGTTAATAGTATAACTATTATTTAATCGTAAGATAACACGAAAATATAGCAGATAATTGATATTATTATTTAAAATATTAAAATAGTATTGATTATTTATTTGTGAACATAGAAGAAATTATATTTCTTTTTGTGGTTTGAATCGAAATTAATTGTTATTGTTAATTTGTTAATTGATGTAGATAAATCGTAGATTTATACGAAGAGAAATGAGAGATACAACATCGAAGATTTGACTGCCCTAAGAACAGGATGTTGGCAGCTGTATATAATCAAAAATGAAACAAAAGGAGTGCTCCACTTTCGACCGATTGTCTAGAATTTAAAAGAAAATAATGTTGTAGAAAATCAGGCCGTGATACAATTCGCTAAAATAAACTATGAGTAATTTTATCCTTAATATAAATTACAATATATCGGATTAAAGCAAATTTAAATGTTTTTATTGTTTATCATTTCTTTAAATAAATTCTTTCATTGAACTTAACTTTTTAACTTTGTAAAGTAGCAATTCCCATGAATGTGGAATTTCAAAATTTATCTTAATGAAAAATGCGAATCTAAAAAATTTACAATTTTGAAATTCAAAAGTTATCCCCATAATCTAAATATTTACTCAAAATCGCTTTTATATATTTAAAATAGAAAAAAAATTACTCTTTTAATCTTAAAGTTTGAAAAAAAAACTATCATACAAGTTTTTTTCCCATAATTTAAGCTCTAAACGGATCAACTGCTATAATCATTAGAGATTATTTTAAAGTGATACAGCTATAAGCAGTATCACATTTGAAGTCGTTTTCTAATTTTTAAAAATTATATTTTTTTATTCCTTTTTTTATTTGAAAATTTCTTGTTTATAAATATATAAAGAAAAAATCATAATTAAAGATATTATTATTTTACATTAGAAAATTCTTTAATCTGATTCGAATTCATCGTGATAGTCATTGATATAGATATTTACTTTTTATCTCACGAGTAGCATAGCTATACAATGTCGTTCTCCTACAGATGTCATATACATTTCGAAAGCATTCTAAGTTATATCGACTATGCTTTTCTTATCTTGCCGCCATTCTGTAGCATCATATACGATGCTACTTAACTATATCAGTAACATACAGCATTTGTTTAAATGGACTATTGTATTCCAAACGGAAATGACTTTCACGATTTTAACAAGTTTTGTTTAAAAATAATGAATGGCTTTTGTAAAATTATACTCCAATAAATATTATATGGAAAAACAATATAAAAATAAAAAAAATAATGTATGAAAGTTGCAATATAAATAAATAAAAATTTATTTTAAATATAAAACAAATGGATTAAACATACTATGCATTTTTTAATGTGCTCTTCATTATTTTTATAAAAAATTACTCTAACAAAAATGAAAAGATTTTTCTTTTTGATATACTGTATTTTAAAATTAATTTATCATGGATTTATTAGTCGATAAAGTAGAGTGTATACTATATGTATCAAGAATCGATAAAATAGAATACGTATTATATTCATTGATAAGAAATAAATTCATACTTTTGCCAGATGAGAAATAGAATAAAAGATTAGTATACTTTTACGCCAACTAACAAAAAACCTAAAAACAAGATAAGAAATGATTGTCGATGTCATCTTTTGACTATTGACATGTTTTCAAAGGCAGGATAACTAAGGATAACTATAAGGATAACTAAAAATTGAGAATCAGTGCCATCTTTTGAGTACTTGAGTACTTGAGATTCATAGACACAAACATTTTCTTAAAAAATTTAGAAGATGGCGCTGAAATATAATTCTTATCTACATCTATTCTTATCTATTTCTATTTATAAGTCATTTCATTTAAATATCATTTTTTTTTTAGAGGGAAATCGTCATTGCTCATACAGGGAAATTAAAAATATTAGATTTAATGAGTACTTCTTGTGAACAAACTAATAAATGACATTTCGCGATATTTAAAAATCAAAATGAAGACTAATATCTCAAAAAATCTGAATAACCAAAAACTAATCGCGTGCGCAGCCAATCAGCTCATATTATTGGCTATAAAATTTATAACCGTATCTGCGATAAGATTATGAATATTATAGTAAATAATAATGATTTCCCAGGTCTCACCACGTGGAGGTTGCTGCGAATTGGAGACCCACCCTATCCACGATCCCATCCACCCTCCTTTACGTAAAAATTTATTTAAAATCAATATCATGATAAACCTTCCTTTTGACTGTAAGATTGCAAAACGTTCCATTTTTGATCGTTGTGCAAAACGGACAGTAAAAGGAGTTTTAAGAGAAAACCGACGCGACAATCTAAACCTGAAAGTAAAAATTAAATTACATCTTATATAATTATATATAACTCTATGTGAAAAGACACATACAAACACATACAAACACACATGATATATTACTTCGTATGTATATCAATATTTTATATTTTCATGAAAATAACCTATGTATAAAATATTGATAATTGCGAAGTTTAAAACAAGAACAAAAAAAGGAATTTTTCACACAGAGTTATATTTATTTTAATAACCACCACCATAATACCACCATTTTTAATACCAAAATTACTACTACTACTACTACTACTACTACTACTACTACTACTACTACTACTATGCATGCACTTACAAATAGATTCTACTTTAAGCAATATTTCTACAGCAGCAGTTCTACAAGCATCCATTACTTACATTCTAGTTATATTCTACTTATATTCTAAAACTTATATTTATTAGAAAAATTTCACGAATACTTAAACTTAAACTTAAAAATATCCTAATTGTAATTTAATACGATCCTTAAGGAACATTGACTTAAAATAATTTTACTTAAATCTATAATTTTTTGTAGATCCTATTCATATATTAAAGTTAAATACTTCTTCAAATTCCTACTTAGCACACATCTAAAAGTAAAGTAATACTTTCCTTTTTATAATTTAAAGATTTGTTTAGGGAGTCTATTTACAGAAAAATCTCAATGAAATCAAGGAGATTGCACAAAATACAAATATCCTTTATTAGTTTCACACTGATTTCTGAAACAAATAACACTACAAAAGATTAGTAAAAATTTTATAACATAAAGTACTTTGGTAGAATTGATTCTAGATTTATATGATTATATTTTCCTACTTACATAGAAATATTTTTCTCCTATTCTAAAATTGAAACTGCACTACTTATCTAAAACCGATTTCGACAATTCAATATGTTATCTGTGATAATTTAATATGTTAATATAATTATTCATGATATTGAAATTAACCTAAGATTTAAGGGGCCCCTTATACAATAAAATATTAATAATTAAGGAAAGAAATCAAAACAAAAGGAAAGGAATAATATATGAAATATGCATAGTCTTGGATTCTTCAATTTTACAATAGTTCCTGAAACAAAAATACGAATAATTAATAAAATATCACAAGATATAATTACCAATAATTGATTTCAAAAAAATTATTTGAGCCACCAATTATTAACTGATGCTTCTTGAAAGTTTAAATATCTAAAACAAACTTAATTAAAGGATTAATAAAAAAAAAACAATGATCTAAAATAATTTAAAAACATAAATTTTATAATTAACATTATAATATATTTATAATGAACATTCACCATGATTGACTTTAAGAAAATTTAATAAGAAAAATTTAAATTTAAAATTTATCTTAAAAAATTGGATAAATCTTGATCAATGAGAAAGACAAACATACATATTATAGCAAAATTTTCTGTAACAACTTTTTGTAGAATGTAAAAGGACGCTGAAAAAGAAAAGAATTCAGTAACCAGAAGGGCTATTAAAATAAGAATATATTCCACTCGATATGAACCCGAGCAAACCGCGAGTGAAATGTTTATTATGTATCGCAACACTAATGAACTAATATTTTT